>NC_062214.1:166686202-166994350 GCF_902686445.1 Sciurus carolinensis | reverse complement strand
AATGCCAATTCTGTTCACCAGCATACAATCTGGATCTGAGACAGAGTTCACAGCAATGTGAATAAAAACCTCTCCTAGGGGCGATCCAAGATGGCGGCCTAGAGGGAGACTGCACCCCAAGTCACTCCAGAACCCAGGAGTTAAGAAGGGGAGGCATTGAGAGCCTCGGACTGAAATAGAGCCACAGGTGAGTCTGCCCACTGGGTAAAGCTCGGCCCGGGTGGCAGGCCCAGATAGAGGTGGCTTATCGGAGCCGGGCAGAGCAGCTAGAGTCATCCACAGGCAGCCCTGCGCACTCCGGCGGTGGGCCCCGCCCACACAGCCAGCTTCTCCAGGTTCTCGGAACGGAACTGGCCCGCTAGTGAGAGCCTTTCTGACCAGAACAAGCTCCGAGTCCCGGAGCCACTGCAGCGCAGCGTACTCCGGCAACGAACCAGCGGAGAGCCGCGATCCGCAAACAGCCTCTGGGATTAGGGCAGGGCAGCCAGAGGCCTCTTCAGGCGGCTCTGCCCACTCCGGCTGCAGGCTCTCTTCACGGGGCGATCCAAGATGGCGGCCTAGAGGGAGACTGCACCCCCAGTCGCTCCAGAACCCTGGAGTTAAGAAGGGGAGGCATTGAGAGACTCGGACTGAAATAGAGCCACGGGTGAGTCTGCCCACTGGGTAAAGCTCGGCCCGGGTGGCAGGCCCAGATAGAGGTGGCTTATCGGAGCCGGGCAGGGCAGCTAGAGTCTTCCCAAGGTAGCCTTCCACACTCCGGCAGTGGGCTCCTCCCACACGGCCAGCTGCACGGCGCAGGCCCACAGTGAGAGCATTTCCGCACAAAGCCAGTTCCAAACCGTGGAACCAGTAGGGGGCTAGGGGCAGTTTTCTTCGTATGAGCTGCTTTATCGGATTCCTCCAAGACATCAGGCTACTGAAGGCTGGGAGGTGATACACTGGAAATCTACCGGGACACTATAAGCCAGTAGCGGAAAACTGCAATATCTCAGGGTCCCACTGACAACTGACCAATATGAGAAAACAAGGGAAGAAAATGTCCCAAACAAACCTAGATACTACATCAATAAAACCCAATGACAGCACAGCAGAAGAAATGTCAGAAAGGGAGTTCAGAATGTACGTAATTAAAACGATCAGGGAAGCTAATGAGGAGATGAAAGAGCAAATGCAGGCATTGAATGATGAGATGAAAGAGCAAATGCAGGCATTAAATGATCGCACCAATCAACAGTTAAAAGACCAAATACGGGAAGCAAGAGATCATTTCAATAAAGAGTTAGAGATACTGAAAAAAAAACAAACTGAAATACTTGAAATGAAGGAAACAATAAACCAAGTTAAAAACTCCATAGAAAGCATAACCAATAGGATAGAACACCTGGAAGACAGAACCTCAGACATTGAAGACAAATTATTTAATCTTGAAAGCAAAGTTGGCCAAACAGAAAAGATGGTAAGAAATCATGAACAGAATCTACAAGAATTATGGGATATCATGAAAAGGCCAAATTTAAGAATTATTGGGATTGAGGAAGGCTTAGAGAAACAAACCAAAGGAATGAACAATCTATTCAATGAAATAATAACAGAAAATTTCCCAAATCTGAAGAATGAAATGGAAAATCAAGTACAAGAGGCTTATAGAACTCCAAACATACAAAATTACAACAGACCCACACCAAGGCACATTATCATGAAAATACCTAACATACAAAATAAAGACAGAATTTTAAAGGCCGCGAGAGAAAAGAATCAAATTACATTCAGAGGGAAACCAATAAGAATATCAGCAGATTTTCAATCCAGACCCTAAAAGCTAGAAGGGCCTGGAACAACATATACCAAGCCCTGAAAGAAAACGGATGCCAACCAAGAATCTTATACCCAGCAAAACTTACCTTCAAATTTGACGATGAAATAAGATCCTTCCATGATAAACAAAAGCTAAAGGAATTTACAAAAAGAAAGCCGACATTACAGAACATTCTCAGCAAAATATTCCATGAGGAAGAGATGAAAAACAACGATGCAAATCAGCAACAGGAGGCGCTAGCCTAAAGGAATAGCCAAATAAAGGAGAAACCAAATCATGTCAAAAACAAATATGAGTCAATTGACTGGGAATACAAATCATATCACAATAATAACCCTGAATGTTAATGGCCTGAATTCATCAATCAAAAGACACAGACTGGCAGATTGGATTAAAAAGAAAAATCCAACAATATGCTGCCTGCAAGAGACTCACCTCATAGAAAGAGACACCCATAGACTAAAGGTGAAAGGATGGGGAAAAACATACCATGCACACGGACACAGCAAAAAAGCTGGAGTATCCATCCTCATCTCAGATAACGTGGACTTCAAACCAAAACTAACAGAAGGGATAAAGAAGGACATTACATGCTGCTTAAGGGAAGCATAAATCAGCAAGACATAACAATCATAAATATCTATGCCCCGAACATTGGCTCATCCACGTACGTCAAACAAATCCTTCTCAATTACAGAATTCAAATAGACCACAACACAATAATACTAGGCGATTTTAACACACCTCTCTCACCACTGGATAGATCGTCCAAACAAAAATTGAATAAAGAAACTATAGATCTCAACAACACAATCAGCAATTTAGACTTAACGGACATATATAGAATATACCATCCAACAAAGAACGAATACACTTTCTTCTCAGCAGCACATGGATCCTTCTCTAAAATAGACCATATTTTATGCCACAAAGCTACTGTTAGCAAATACAAAAGATAGAGATACTACCTTGTACTCTATCAGATCATAATGGATTGAAATTAGAAATAAATGACAGAATAAAAAACAGAAACTTCTCCAATACCTGGAGACTATATAATACACTGTTATATGATGAATGGATAACAGAAGACATCAGGAGGGAAATAAAAAATTCTTAGAAGTAAACGAGAACAAAGACACATCATATCAAAATCTCTGGGACACTATGAAAGCAGTACTTAGAGGAAGATTTATTTCATGGGGTGCATTCAAAAAAAGAAGTAGAAATCAACAAATAAACGACTTAACACTACAGCTCAAAGCACTAGAAAAAGAAGAGCAGACCAATACCAAAAGTAGTAGAAGACAGGAAATAGTTAAAATCAGAGCCGAAATCAACGAAATCGAAACAAAAGAAACAATTGGAAAAATTAACAAAATAAAGAGTTGGTTCTTTGAAAAAATAAATAAAATTGATAAACCCTTAGCCACACTAACAAAGAGAAAGAGGGAGAAAACTCAAATTACTAAAATTCGGAATGAACAAGGAAACATCACAACAGACACGAGTGAAATACAAAACATAATTAGAAGCTATTTTGAAAATCTATACTCCAACAAAACAGAAAACCTCGAAGACATCAACAAATTTCTAGAGACATATGAACTACCTAAACTGAACGAGGAGGACATACACAACTTAAATAAACCAATTTCAAGCAATGAAATAGAAGAGGTCATCAAAAGCCTACCAACAAAGAAAAGTCCAGGACCAGATGGGTTCTCAGCCGAGTTCTACAAAACCTTTAAAGAAGAGCTCATTCCAATACTTCTCAAACTATTCCATGAAATAGAAGAGGAGGGAACCCTACCAAACTCGTTCTATGAAGCCAATATCACCCTGATACCTAAACCAGACAGAGACACATCGAGGAAAGAAAATTTCAGACCAATATCCTTAATGAATATCGATGCAAAAATTCTCAACAAAATTTTAGCAAATCGCATACAAATATATATTAAAAAGATAGTGCACCACAATCAAGTGGGTTTTATCCCAGGGATGCAAGGTTGGTTCAACATTCGGAAATCAATAAATGTCATTCACCATATCAACAGACTTAAAGTTAAGAATCACATGATTATTTCAATAGATGCAGAAAAAGCATTTGATAAAATATAGCATCCCTTCATGCTCAAAACACTAGAAAAAATTGGGGTAGTGGGAACATTCCTAAACATTATAAAGGCAATCTACGCTAAGCCCATGGCTAATATCATTCTAAATGGTGAAAAACTGAAAGCGTTCCCCCTAAAAACTGGAACAAGGCAGGGATGCCCTCTTTCACCGCTTCTATTCAACATCGTCCTTGAGACTCTAGCCAGAGCAATCAGACAAACCAAAGAAATTAAAGGGATACGAATAGGAAAAGAAGAACTCAAACTATCCCTGTTCGCTGATGACATGATTATATATTTAGAGGAACCTGGAAATTCCACCAGAAAACTTTTAGAACTCATAGTGAATTCAGTAAAGTAGCAGGTTACAAGATCAATGCTCATAAATCCAATGCATTTTTATACATAAGTGATGAATCTTCAGAAAGAGAAATTAGGAAAACTACCCCATTCACAATAGCATCGAAAAAAATAAAATACTTGGGAATCAATCTCACAAAAGAGGTGAAAGACCTCTACAATGAGAACTACAGAACACTAAAGAAAGAAATTCAAGAAAACCTTAGAAGATGGAAAGATCTCCCATGTTCTTGGATAGGCAGAATTAATATCGTCAAAATGGCCATACTACCTAAAGTGCTATACAGATTCAATGCAATTCCAATTAAAATCCCAATGATGTACCTTGCAGAAATAGAGCAAGCAATTATGAAATTCATCTGGAAGAATAAAAAACCTAGAATAGCTAAAGCAATCCTCAGTAGCAAGAGCGAAGCAGGGGGTATTGCAATACCAGATCTTCAACTCTACTACAAAGCAATAGTAACAAAAACGGCATGGTATTGGTACCAAAATAGACAGGTAGATCAATGGTACAGAATAGAGGACATGGACACAAACCCAAATAAATACAATTTTCTCATACTAGACAAAGGTTCCAACAATATGCAATGGAGAAAAGATAGCCTCTTCAACAAATGGTGCTGGGAAAACTGGAAAACCATATGCAATAGAATGAAATTAAACCCCTATCTCTCACCCTACACAAAACTCAACTCAAAATGGATCAAGTACCTCGGAATCAGACCAGAGACCCTGCATCTTATAGAAGAAAAAGTAGGTCCAAATCTTCAACTTGTTGGCTCAGGATCAGATTTCCTTAACAGGACTCCCATAGCACAAGAAATAAAAGCAAGAATCAACAACTGGGATAGATTCAAACTTAAAAGCTTTCTCTCAGCAAAGGAAACTATCAGAAATGTGAAGAGAGAGCCTACAGAGTGGGAGAATATCTTTGCCACTCATACTTCAGATCGAGCGCTAATTTCCAGAATCTATAAAGAACTCAAAAAACTCTACACGAAGAATACAAATAATCCAATCAACAAATGGGCTAAGGAAATGAACAGACACTTCACAGAAGAAGATGTACAAGTAATCAACAGATATATGAAAAAATGCTCAACATCCCTAGTAATAAGGGAAATGCAAATCAAAACTACCCTAAGATTTCATCTCACCTCAATTAGAATGGCGATTATCAAGAATACAAGCAACAATAGGTGTTGGCGAGGATGTGGTGAAAAAGGAACACTCATACATTGCTGGTGGGGTTGCAAATTAGTGCAGCCACTCTGGAAAGCAGTGTGGAGATTCCTCAGAAAGCTTGGAATGGAAACACCATTTGACCCAGCTATCCCACTCCTTGGCCTATACCCAAAGGACTTAAAATCAGCATACTACAGAGATACAGCCACATCAATGTTCATTGCTGCTCAATTCACCATAGCCAGATTGTGGAACCAACCTAGATGCCCTTCAGTTGATGAATGGATAAAGAAACTGTGGCATATTTATACAATGGAATATTACTCCGCAATGAAGAATGATAAAATTATGGCATTTGTAGGCAAATGGTCGAAATTGGAGAATATCATGCTAAGTGAGATAAGCCAATCTCAAAAAACTAAAGGACGAATGATCTCGCTGATAAGCGGATGAGGACATATAATGGGGGGTGGGAGGGGCTAGCATTAGGTTTAGGGTTAGGTTTAGAGTTAGGCTAAGGAGAGCGGCAAGAATGAAGGAAAGAAGGACTGTGTAGAGGGAAAAGAGAGGTGGGAGGGGTGGGGGGAGGGGAAAAATAAAATAAACATCATTACCCTATGTAAATGTAAAAAAATTAAAAAAAAAAACCTCTCCTATTTTCTTTTCTTCTTCTTCCTTTTTTTTTTTTTTTTTTTTTTGGTACTGGGGATTGAACCCAAGGAGTGCTTAACCACTGAGCCACATCCCAAGGCCTTTTCCTTATTTTATTTAGAGACAGGGTCTCACTAAGTTGCTTAGGCTGGCTTTGAACTTGAGATACTCCAGCCTCAGTCTCCAGAGCCACTGGGATTGCAGGCATGTGCCACCGTGCCTGGCTCTCCTATTTTTTCATGGCTTTTTTGTTGTTGTTGTTCTTAGATTCAAAGGTTAAGCAAGCATAGATCTCAGAAAATTTCTAAATTAAAACTGCACCTAAAGAATGAAATTCCTCTCAGAGTCTGACAAATTGTTGATTCATATATGTAGACATCATTCGGTATTCTTCCAAATTTATTCTCTCTTAGATGTACTGTGAGTACACTGAGATACTCACTCTGATGATGCTACCTAATTCCTAAAATCTTGGGGCAAGGTTCAGGAACAAAAAAATATCTTTCTAGAGTGAAAGATAAAAATTTCTCTCTTGAAATGTTATAGTGAAAAACCAAGAATCTTGTTTTTTCTTGATGGGCAAGAAATCAAAGGCAACTTAAGACAATCACAAAGAATTTTTTTTTTATGGAAGAAATGAAACTTACAGAAAGATCAAGTGAGGTGGAATTGATCATTTCTGAATTTGAGTCTCAACTCCTACAAAGCTGTGTGACTTTGAATAAACAATTTAACTTCTCTGAACTTCATTTTTCATCAGTTCAGGAAGAAAGGTATTTATTTCTATCATCCATACATTTATAAACTTACCACAGAATATTAACTTTATATTTATATATTTCTACAAAGTTAATAAAGTGCTTTTACAAAGAGTGTCTTGTTCTGGGCAAAAACAGGCAAATATACAATTAATAAAGTTTTAGTTGTCAAAATATACATATGCGAGAAAGAAGACATAACAGTAACTTTTGACTGTTTTCTAAAACTTCAATCATTTGTCATCTAATAACATGTAGAGATACATAATCATATTTATCCCTGGGCTATATTTATTTTTCAATGCAAACATAAGCTTCAAAAGAAAGTAACAACCAAAGGAACCCTGTATAACCAAACAGAAACATTCCAAAAATTCAAAAATATTAACTTAAATTTCAGGATCAATAGTACTAGCAGCTGATTCCAATTTTATATGTATAAACTTGAAATTTACAAACTAAAACACAAAAATGAAGACTCTACATATCACATAATGCTGGAAGTATCAATTGTAAAGTTTAAAACTAACTATAATAAAAGACAGGGCAAATAGCCCCTAAAATTCCTTGAAATACAATAGAAAAATAATGATATTTCCAGAGAAAGGACAGAACTGCCAAGGTGAAGAAGGAAAGAAAAGTTTTCAAGGAAATATCAAAAGCTACCTTATCAGTCTAGAAGTTTCTTCTTAGAATCTGGAACATCCTAATAAAGAAAACTAAGCTTAACAGTTGTGTCCACCTGAATGACTTTGGATGCCCAGTTCTGTAATCTAGTGATGCAAGTTTAAAAAGACAGACACTTATTTAACTCACCTAAGTAACTCTGGAAATGAGTGAAGCCTGTAAGACTAAAAACAAGCTGCAAATAAATACCACATGTTCGTAGGCTAAGGGAACAACTCGCCAAGCTGGGTGCTCATCATTAGCCATCAAGGTGACCTGGGTCCTTCCAGTCCCCAGGCATCAGTCACATCTGCTCCCAGTATCAACGCATTTCTAACTTTCATCAAACTTCAGAGAATGCTGTAATTGTAAGATATTTTATGAGGGACACAGGATAGACATTTTACCTTTTGGATTTTTGTTTATAAACAAATGGTGCTGTACTCAGGGTTAATTCTACATCATTTCCCAATGTGTTCCCATCAGTCACAGATTTTTACTTCTTTATCTGTACTTTTCTTTTGAGATGGGGCCTCACAATGTGACCCAGCCTGGCCTTGAACTTCTGGACTCAAGCAATCCTCCTATCTTAGCCCCTGAGTACTATGACTACAGGCTCAAGCCTGGTTTTCCTGCATTTTTCTTATGATTATTTAAATGAAGAATTTAAAAATAATTTTTTTTTTTTTTACTAACTTTGACCAATGACAAAACAAAACAAAAAATATGCACACTTTGAGGGGAAAATGCACTAGTAAAATTTGTTTAGAACCAGAACATTGTCAAAAAGTAGTGAAACCTTACCCTCCTGGCTATAGTTCTATCTCATCAAATTTACATTCAACCCTCCAACAGAAGCCTGTTCCAAATAAGAACAGGGATGAAAATAAAGAGGAATATTTTTTTCATTGTAGCTTTTTATCTCAGTTTTCTGTTTACTGTGTTCAGTCCTGACTTAATACCAAGTTTATTTGACAAGCTCTTGGTGGTAAGCCTAGACACCAAACTTTTCCTTCATGAAAACCAACGTGTGTGGCATCTCAGTATTGTTCATCTTTTCACAAGAGGGTGACTATTTGTGGTGGCATAAGACTCTCATCACTGTGTGAGAAAGCCTCCTGCCATCCTGGTTAGACAATGCACCGTCAATTCCAACTCTGCATTTTACTGAATAGTGATCATTAGATTCAGTCGAACCAAAGATGGGAAAGGAAAAAAATTCATAATGAAAATCGTCATCATCAAATAAAAATAAAGCTTCACATACAGAGCTCTATGTTAACCATTATGCAAAACAAATAGACACAATCCTTGCCTTCCAGAAGCCTCTATACTAGAGTAGATGATGTTGACACAGACACATAACAGACATTCACAATGTAGAACAGAGACATGACGGCTGCTAGTAGGGCAGAAATAAATCAACAACAGCTACATATTTACAAAACATGAAAGATTTATTATGTGCAATGTATTTTATATAATACATATAATAGTCTCTGGAACTGGTGATGGATGAGAGAAGATACAATTCTTTTGTTTCCTGATTCTACTCTAATTCCTATAGCCTTAGGTTTTCATCTAAGAGTGACCATTTCTTATGCTATAAAAGTACAATAATAGCATTTCATTTCCTCCAAGTTGCATACACTCTAAGGGTATACACTCATGAAAATGCAGCATAGCAAATTCCATCACATTTCTCATGAGCCAGGACAGAAATTCAATTTTTAAATCTCTTCTCAAAAAATATTCTTACATGATATACTTCATGATATCAACTCAACAATCTGGAAACTTTAATATTTGAAAGAGTCAACATGAAATTTTGGTTGGAGATAGGGAATCTGAGTCATTCCCCATCAAATGTTACTTGTTTTATTTCTCCAAAATTTCCTCTGGTCATCTTCATCTTTTTGGTCCTTCTTTTCTCACCTTATTCTTTTCACCTTTTCTTGTCCTCCTTTGACTCTGGAATCTACAGAGATGATACAAATATAAGAAGTTCCCCAAATATTGGGGAGCAGCAGTGTTCTTTTTCCCTCAAATTTTTGTTTTCCTTTTAATAAGAGATGAGGGGGAAAAAAAAGAAAAAGGAAAAAAAGAGAGAGGAAAAAGAAGAAAAAAAGAAAAAAAAAAAAAGAAGAAGAAGAGATGAGGCCTCACTACGTTGTCCAGGTTGGACCCTAACTCCTAGACTCACGAGATTCTCCTGCTTCAGTCTCCCAGGTACCTAGGACTTCAGCATGCCACTGCACCCAGCTTTCCCTACTGTTCTGGAAAGGAAGAGTCTATTTTTAAATAGCTTGAATACATTATAATAAAGAAATTCTTTGAATTAATAAACCTTATAGGTTATGTGATACAGTGAATATCTTTCAACCCCTCACATCCAGCTATCTGGATCATGCTTTCACCCACTCACTCTCCCCAACTTAACCAAGCCAACACTCCAGAGGCAAACCTTGAGTTTGTTTCTGTACTGTCACACCCTCCTGGATCTCTCCTCTATCTTGGTACTTACTGCACCCTCTTTTATTCACCTGTTCACTTATCTTGATCCCCCACAAGACTGAGAGGAACTAGGACTTTATCATTTGGGTTAAGCACATCTGGCACATGAAGTTTTGTTGATGAGATAAACAACAAGCCAATCACCTGACCAAAACAATTAAAACACATCCTATATCTCTATAGATGCATTACCCAACAGAGATTTCTGCAATAATGGAATTATTCAATATCTGTGTTCATCAATATGATAACCATTAGCCACATATGGCAACTGAGCACTTGAAATGTAGTTTTTGCAACTGAACTTTTAGTTATTTAATTTTCATTCATTTTAATAGCCACATGTGGCTAACAGTTAACATATTGAACAGTATATCTCTAGAGGCACAATGGGAATATAAAATACCATGCATAGCTTGGTTTGCTTACGTTGTTTAATACATTGAACTTTGTAGTTTACTGAAATAATTCAAACTTCCTAAGTGAAATTTCTCTTAAATGATTATGTATTTCAGGGGCAGGAATTTTATCTTGCTCCTCATCATCTTATATATAGTAGGTACTTAAAATATTTTAAAAACATCTAACATTCAGTTAAACTGAGATACTTACAGCTCAAATTTAAATTATCTCATGTCTCTTTATTTTCTTCCCAGTTTAAGAGGAACAGGTAAAAACCAAAAGCCACACAACCCAACACCAAAGTAAAACAAATAAAAAAAAAAAAAGATGTTAAGCTATCTGAATTAAGTGTCCTCCAGAGTATCAAGCAACAGAAGGAGGCTACCAAATATGCCCCACCTCTCCACCTTTGCTCCATCTTTGCTCATGCTATTTTCTTTGCCAAAGTCTAACTCTTATCCCAGCCCCAACTTAATGAGCCCGAATTCTACATTTAGTACACATGCCCCTCCTCCACGAAGCATTCATGTTTACACAAGGACTGGATCTGTCTCATCTACACAGTTCTCTTGGATGGTTAATTCTACTCTGTTCTGTAAATGTTGGAATATTTATGTTCTCTCCCTTGCCTGATAAGTCCTCTAAGGACAGAAGTTTTATCTTATTTGTCTTGCTCTTTCTGCAATGCTTACCACAGTGTTCTTTACTAGACAGGATCAAATATGTGTTGAATTAATGAAGTCTCACAGAACAGTAGAAGCCATTATAGGCACTCAGTGTAAGATGCCAAAGAACATCTGATTCAGAAGTTGAAGGCGTAGAAAAAACTTTCTTTTGCTTTTAGAATCCTCAGAGAGTTTCAATCTGTCAATTCTCTTACATGCAGCATTCCTTACAATATTAGATATCCCAATATTTTCAACTACTTTTATTTAAGGAGCTTCTTATTCTCTTCCTCTCTCTCCTATTCTTCCTCCTTCTTGCTATGTTCCCCCCAATGGACACTATTACTTCATCCCATTAATTTTAATATAAGTTTGTGATGTTATTTTTTTCTTCTTCTTTGAAGACAGCAGCTATACCATTGCTTCCTAAAAAGATATTTTTGGACAGTGTTGAACTTAAAGATGTCATTTAGGAATAAGTGTAGATCACAGAATACACACTTAATTGCACTGATGTGTTATTAAACTTTATAAGCTCTCTGGCTGTGTTCTTGTATGTCCTCAGAATGGATAATAACATTTAACACTACTTTTCCCATAAACACCTGTCCATTCATTAATATTACAGACAAACTTCATTTACTCTTCCATATGCAGACTTTATTACTACTTAAAATCTCACACTGATGTATACTTCATTATTGACAATGATATTTTATATCATTCCATTCCAAAAGTTTGGACAACTATTCTTAATTTCTAGTTATTGCTTTTTCTATAAAATAAGTCAGAGAGAATTTTCTACATATAGTTTGTGCAACATTTGGTTGCCTGACTCTAGAATCTTTTGTGATAATACTAGTGTAACATAAACAACAAAACTCAAAGAAATTCTGGAATTAGAGTGAAAGATTGACTTATCTTCCTTGTAAAGAATGACTAGACTTCATTCTCTTCATTTATTCCAATGAAAAACTTTTCCAATACCTAAAGAACATATTAGCTTAACCATTCTAATAGCATCTGTAAATATCCATTGCTTTTTCAACAATTGTAAATCACATGGGGTTATTTGCTCAAAAGTGTACGAGGTGCAGAAATGCTTCCATATGCAGAAAATGGTTTAATAAGACAAGAGAAAAATGAGGTTTATTTTGCAAATAAACACTGAGCTATAGAAGGTGCTCTTAGAAGAGGGAAGCACTTTCAGCTTTAACTACAAACAACTTTGTAGTCACATGAGATCACTTCACGAAACAAGATGATACCATAAAGTCAATTATGGTTTATATAAGTTACCAAAACATGCTAGGATGGTTAAAATATAATATTCTAAATTCAGATAAACTTTTAACTATTTCCTATTGTTAAAATAATAGTCTTTCTGCCTTATTATTTTATGAGTCTTGAGATTACAGGATTAAGACGAAACAGATACCAACTTTCCAACTTCAAAACTTTTAACTATGTTGTTATTCCTCTATAGACAAAAAGTTTTAAGAAAAAAATAAATACTAAATTAAAAATTAAGGGTAGTTGTCTTATTTTGGTTAATAAACCATTTAGTATTCAACTTCAATTCTGAAAAAGTTCACAAAAATCTCACTTGACAATATCAAACTACCATAGAAGAAAGAAAAAGTCCAAAATTTTATTAAAATCCTCACCCAACTCCTCATCAAATGGGTAATAATACATTTCAATAGGTATCAAACCACAGGCTACCAACTGCATATCCTGCAAGCAAATTTGTTACCAAAACAAAAATACTAAAATGGCACTACTCTACAGCATAGATCTCCAGATCCCGGTTTCATTTGCAAGTGATCTCTACTATTTTATTCTGTCCCAGAATACATCTAGAGTTCATTGTAGGAAACAGGGATACCTCATTTCTATGAACAGAGAATTTCAAAATGTCCCTAATCTGAACTTAATCTCCAAACCAACCAAGCCTCATCAGGGTCCATTTTAAAACAGGACCATCTTCACACATATTCCTATAGACTACAATGAATTAGACTCTAGCATACAATTCTCATTCATATTCTTCCCTCTCCCCCACTCAGCGGGGGTGGGAGTGGGTTGTTTTTGTTTTTGTTTTGAGATGGGGACTTGCTGTGTGTTGCCCAGGTCAGCCTTAAATCCCTGGGCTCAAGGGATCCTCCTGCCCAGCTTCCCTAGTAGCTAAAACTATAGGCGTATGCCACTGAGCCTGGCTTAATAAAATATTTAAGAAACACTCCTCACCAAGTGGAGACGCACATGCCTTTACTTCCAGCTACTAGGGAGGCTCAGATAGAAGGATCCTTAACCCTAGAGGTTCAAGGTCACCCTGGGTAACATAGCAAGCCCACTTTCCAGAGGTAAAAAATCAATCTTATTGAGAACATAGCCTTTTAGGCAGATTTTCCCATTATCATATACATATATATCATGTATATCATATGAAATATATAATATGTGATATATATGATATATATGTATGCACACACACACACACACACACACACACACATATATATATGTATACAAAGTAACTTAAAGAGTAAATATTAGGGATTGCCTGACAATTAATTTAGATAAAGTTCTTATTTTAAAAGACCAAATATTTGCCTTAAAAAAAAGCCTCTATTATAGTTTGAAATACAATTTTCCCCACCAAAATTCAGACTGAGATTTGGTACCCAATGCCACATTTTGGAAGGGATTTGAGTCATGGAGGCAGAGCCCTCATAAATCAATTAATGCCTTTCCCATGGGAATGGGCTAATTATTATGAGAATTCAGTCTCTTTTCTCCCTTTACATATACCCATTTGCCCTTTTGATTTGTGCATGAGCTAAAGCAGCCCCAAGGGCCAAGGAAATGTCAAGCCATGTTTTGGGCTTCCCAGCCTCCAGAACCCTGAGCCAAAATAAACTTGTTTATCTCATAAATTCCCTGCTGTCAGGTATTCTGTTATAGCAACAGTAAAGAGACTAAGACAAGAATCTTATATATAAAAATTCTTAAGTTAAATTAAACCTTTTCAGCTAAGCAAGCCTAGAAGAGGTGGTGTCAGCTTCAAAAACCAGGGAGATAATGCCATGTTGGTCCCACATGGGTTTCTTTTAAATCTCTCTAAAGCCCTAGTCCCAAGCCAATGAGCCCACAAGAGTGTCTGATCATGGAACTTCTGGAGCTGAAGGTCCACTTGTGAGATGAAGTGGCTGCATGCCATGATAACAGGTCATCCCTTGGCTCTGGAAATCTGTCACCTCCACCATGGAACCTAGGTGACTTTGAACAGCTAGTGACCAGTCTGACCCTTAATGATCCTAACATCTTTGGTCCCCAGTAAAGATGCTGAAGCACTGCAGGATGCTGCTGAGGACTTAGGAACCTGGTTCTGGGAGTGGGGAAAGAGGTTGAATACCTGAGTTTACTCTTACTTCTTCCCTGTGCACAAACACAAGACATATCCTCTCTGCAGAAATAGACTTGCTTTATAACAAATTAAATAAATTAAATTAAATCTTGTATCCCAAGTCAAGACAAAATAGCCTCCTTCCAAGAAAGATTTATATTTTAACTAATAACGCAAGGAGTCAAATTACTGATATGGCTTTTTAGTAAAAAATTCTGCACACAAAAATAGCAACTAATTTTGAAAGTTGAAGGGAAGACAAAGAAAAAACAGACACATGAGAACAAACATTTAATGGAACACCTTCCATGGCCAGACACTACAATGGGAACTAAGGACACAAAGTACACAAAGAAGATACAGTCCCTGCTGTCAGGAAAGCTCTGAATTGATTTGAACTATATTGATTGAACTACTATATTTTTTCTCACAACAAAATAGCTATTTATATTTCCATCAAACCATGAATAAAAGCTAACCATATCTTACAGGAAGTTCTCCGAACCTCTAGAACTACTGGCTCTTCTATACAAGATGCTCATCAATAACATGACCTTTTTACTTCTCTGTATCTTTGAGTAATCTTACTATGAGTGTTTGAGTCATGGGTATATATAATAGAGATGTTATGAATCATAATGATTATGATAGTGATAACAGCAAGAGCTAATACTTAGTAAGCACTTGTTAAGTTCCAGATACCACACCGAACACTTGACATTATTATTTAGTCTAATACTCACCATAACCATGTAGACAGGACTAGTATTAAAAGATCACTGTGTGATCCAAAAATATCATATCAAAATAAGGGACTTAAATGCATCAAATTAAGAAGTCTAATTTTAATCCTTGATTCTTTTTATCTAGAACCACAGTTAGCAGCTTAATCAGAAATATTTATAGCTGCAAACAGAAGTTATAATTATCCCTTTCTTCAGCAGAGTATATGCAAAGGTTAGGAAACCCCAGAGGACAGGGAAAACAGAAGCGAGCCATCCCCTCCCCACCTAAATCCATGTGCGAAAAAAATTTTAAAAAGCATAATATCAATTTGTATTATCAAATTTGTGTTATCAAACTTATACCAAAGATTTGTCTGATCTAAAGGAACTCTTTTAACCAATGATAAAATTTAACATTTAAGAATTAATTTCTTCAGTTATTTTTTATACTGAGAAGGTATAAACCTTTACCTTATTCCTTTCCTACTCCTATTTCATTTTCTAAAAAATAACTATTTGTCTGACAAAAAGTTTGAATTAGAAAGAAGTATTTTCAAATTAAGGTATTCCTCAATTCAAACAGGATATCCTCTTGAGACTTGAAGGTTCCAAAACTCTTTTGCTAAACACATATTTTCAAATCCCAAATTCATTCAGAATCTCAGAACTGGAGTCCTTAAAAGGAACAGCCTCTCCTCCAAGATGTCCATCTCTTTCCATGATTCTAAACTGGAGTGAATCTTAAAGACCTCTTTGGGTAAAGTTCTAATTACAACAATTTTTAACCCTTTAGGCATTATGGAACTCACTGAGAATCTGGTGAAGGCTATGGATTTTCTTTACAGAATAATGCTTCTAAGCACATAAAGTTTTGCATAATTTCAGATCTTCTGTAGACTTAATGAAGTCCTGTCATGATTCAAACTTTTTGTCTATGCTTCCTCATCAGTCACATAGCTTTCAATGTCCCAGGGGCTTGACATAATATGTGAAAATGATGAAACAAAACTTTTTGGGAAAAAAATAAGTCAAGTTTCAAAATGAAAGAAGTCTGGCAATTTGTGGTACCACTGACTGGCTGTACACCAACCTAATGACACTATAAAAGCCATCTAAAAGTTACTGCAGTCTTTGTGCACAAACAACATTAATCTGCCACTGCTAAATTATAAATTTAATCAATGAAAACTTTTGACATTTTAGTATAGACAGATTTCCCTGACTCTTTCTGGTTCTTATCTACAAGACAGGGTAGCTTATTTTCATTTTTTATTGTTGAGTTTATGATGTCACTTAAGGATGGAAGGAGAAGGGAGGTCTTAACTTTTCCCTTGGCTACAGTGAGTACTCCTAAACAAATATTTTAATACAGGTATACATTCAATCTATGTATGAACCCATCTTTCTCTTTAGTGAGAGGGTTCCCAGGCCCATTCAACAATCAGTGACTCTGAACCGTATCTTTGCATCTTCTTAACCACTCTCAACAAGACCACCAGATTTCAAGGACACTCTACCGAGTATCTAATAATCATTATAGTCTATAAAAGCAGAGGGCAGGTTACACAGTAGTATGCCCAGTACTTAGCATGCCTGGCACACTGTAGGTACTCAAAAATTACAACATTAATGCACTGACAAAACTATTATAGCAGCTACTAGTAAAACATTAGAGACAAAAGCTTGGGAATTTACTAAACATCTCTGACACAGTTTATTTATCTAGAAAAGGGAATAATAATTCTCATAGAGTTATTACTAAGATTAAATAAGATCAAGTATATAAATCAAGTATAAAAGTGTTAAAAATACTATATAATCCCTTAATATAAGCCTATATTTGAGGCTTGTTTGAATACTTTGATACAAACAGCTGAATTTTAAAATATGGCTACATTATAAATTGATGTGATTCAAATTAACTTTATGACCGCATTTTTATAAAATTATAAAAAAGGTCAGAAAAAGCTAGGAAAGAGTGGAAATATGAAAATAGAGAGACAAAGGGGGGAAACCCCTATAAATAAGCAATGTTTTGAAAGAAAATAACTTCCTTATATATTTGTGGCTTAAAACAATACTTTTCAAATGACACACCTGGCACAAA
Organism: Sciurus carolinensis; assembly: GCF_902686445.1. Taxonomy (NCBI): domain Eukaryota; kingdom Metazoa; phylum Chordata; class Mammalia; order Rodentia; family Sciuridae; genus Sciurus; species Sciurus carolinensis. The sequence continues at coordinate 166,976,969 of NC_062214.1, read as the reverse complement.
CATACCAACTGGGAGATTTATTTTTGCTTAAGTTATTCTCCAGTCCTGGGGGGAAGGAGGGAACACCCACGAAAATGTACTTTAGGGCTTTAGTTCCCCCCACCATCCCCACAGGGCTCCAAACCAGTTTTCTTAAAAACTAAGTCTAAAGCGCCATCTACTGTGTCTGATCTGATCACATCAGTTTTGTTGGTTTTATTCTAGAGTGCTGCAAAAATAAGTAAAGCAGCAAACTGAGAATCTGTCAACTTAAAGACTTTCCAAAAAAATGAAAGAGGATGTGCATTTTTCCCATCATATACTTTTTTTCCACATTTTTATTGATGCAGTATAGCTATACATAATTCCATTATATATTTTTATATAATATATTTAGGCCTTCTTTTCACTTTCTTCTTAAGTAGGCCTGATCTCATTATAAGACAAGAATCACAGTAAGGACCAAGATATTTTCCTCTCTATATTAGAGAAACAATAATAACACACTTTTTTTGTTTGTCTGTTCAATTTTACAGCATTGGGGATCAAACCCAGGGCTTCGAGCATGCTTTGTAATCACTTTACCACTGAACCACATATATCCCCAGTTCTAATAACCTATTTTTATTTAAGGCTTACTATGTGTCAAATAGTGTTCTAAGAGCCTTTCATTTGATATCTCATTTAATCTTCACAATAACCTTTTGAAGCAGGTGCTATTAGTATCATCTCCATTTTACAGATAAGGAAATTGAGGTACAGAGGGATTATTAAACACTTTGCCCAAATTACACAGCTAGAAGGTGACCAGACATTTTGGATCTAGAACTTACTTCTTAACTATGATGCCAAGCTATCTATTACTATCAGTGGATTCAAAACAATTATTAGTGTTATTAACACTTTAGCCATTAGAATTACATGGAGCAAACACGACATTGTTTTATTTCAATACTTTATATTTTTTATGTTTCTTTGGGGTTTGGGGGGAGGTTGGTATATATATTTTTAGAAAGTATTGCTGTATTTACACAGAAAAGAACTTTTAAAATTTTTTTATGTGTTCTTTTAAATTATACATGACAATAGAGTATATCTTATTCTGATTTGGATCCCAGTAAGAACTTTCTAAAATACCTGGGCCTTACACTGGAGATTCTGATCCCATATATCTAAACAGGAATTTGAAATCTTTTGTTTCTTTTTGAGGTGATGAAGGTGGAACCAAGGGCCTTGATTATGCTAGGCAAGTCCTCTACTGCTGAGCTACAACTTTCAACCTTGGAAAGTGAAATATTTGTTTTTAACAAGTGTCCCCCCAATGATTCTGATGCAACCAGTCTGAGGCCCTGCATAAGGAACCATGGAGTTATATTTTATCTTTGGACTACAAGGACCACATTACTTAAAAAACTGAGGTCCTCTTCATTTATTCTCCTTTTATTTAATCTTAAGTGTTTAAATACAAGAATTGTGAAGGCAGAATTCTGTCACAAACTTAAATATGCAGGGAACTTGGGTCTTTATAATGACTTTCAAAATAGGAAAGTACATGATTGGTAAATGAAAATTTTTAATTTTGTTTTCATGACTGTAGAAGAGTAAAGAAAAAATGAAGTAAATCTCCCTAGCTGCTTCTGAATACAAATTATTTTCTGGTCCTCCAGATAACTTATTCCCTATGCAATGGTTTCAAAAAGTTACTCCAGGGATTTTCCTAGAGGGGGAACAGAGAAGGCAAGGATTCAGGCACCATACCCACCCCACTCTACTAAATTAAAACATAGGTTCCATAGAGTAAGTTTGAAAACCACTGACTGACTCCTCTTGCATCAGTGCAGCTGACTTCTGTTTATCTGTTTCCCATGAGTACACCACCATGAAATAAAACCAAGAACCTTCAGGCAATTTTGAAATTAATTGTTTTTTTGAAATAATTATTTTGAAATAAATGGATGGATAGATGGATAAATGGATGGATGAATCTAGATAGCCAGCCCACAGCTCCTGTAATAATGTCTATATTATTTAAAAAAAAAAAAAAAAAGGCAGGGAGGTGGGTCTTTTTCACTACAAAGATGTAGACTTTAGCCAGAAAGTACCTCCTGCTTCTTCCGTAAGAGTTCTCAGGGAACAAGAATTTCAAAGAAATTTTTAAAAAGAGAGTTTTAAAAAACATATAGATGATGTTCTGGGTATAACTCAGTGGTAGAGTATATGCTTAGCATATGTTAAGCCCTTGGTTCAATCCCAGAATAAATAAATAAATAAGTGGTATCTATAATAAAATGAAATGGGTTTGTTAACAAGCCTTCATAATTTACATGTCTAAATAAGTCATGTTTATAAAACATGTTTTATAAAGTCGTGTTTATAAAACATATTAATCCAAGAACTTATTCTACCACTACTAGCACACAAATAAAACTTTTGTCTTTTCCTTCAGAATTATTTTGGAAGTAAAGTAAATTCACTTTTCTTCTTTGTATTTCATTTATGTATTAAATCTATTATATAATTTGACCTCCTCAACAAATTTGTCACACTTGGGCTCTACATGATATTTGGCTATTCAAACATCAAAAACAGCCTACAAAATAAGGACTGGCAACCACAGAAAATAGTCAAAGACTATACAAAGGACAGTTTCCAGAAAAGAGCATGCATAAAATGAGTGTACAATCTTCCATAATCATTTTGAGGGAAACAGTTACCTATTTGGATATACTATTGCTGGCATCAAAAAAAAAAAAAGAAAGAAAAAGAAAATCAAACACCATATTTTTAAATCACTGTACTTTGTAACTATTGCCATAATAGTTTTCACTTTCTATATGTCAAAACTCTTCCTCTCATGAAAGGAATCCAAGCCAAGTCCTTTACAGAGACTCCACAGTCTTCCTCTGGGAGGCTTTGTGACTTCTATGTATTGATAGTCTCCTGCCACTGCACATAAACCTTAACTTCAAGTTCAGTTTATCTGCCACCACATTGCCCAATTTTTTCCCTATTCCAAATACTCTGAAGAAGCTTCCCAGAAATCCCTGTTTGGATCAGCACAACAATTTGGTATCATCAGCAACTTTCAGCATTTCCTTTTGGAGTTATTAAAACACTAAACAAGCTTGATCTTGATAGCAACCCTTGGGGTTCCCCATGAACCTCTGGCTGAAGCCAAGCCATTCTCAGCTATGTTGTGATTCCCATCATAGGACTCAGATGTGTTTATTTGCTAAAAATTTAAATTCTGATGGTTATTTTTTCAACTAAAAAGAGAGTTGCAAAATGTATTTCGAAAGCTAAGGGGGAAAAATCCCAAAGGAAATACCAAAGGAACCAGCAAAGAGAAATAGCTCCTAGTTGAGTTATCTTATCCAAGTTCTCAAACCACCTCGTATTCATCTGATTCTTAAACCTCAACAGGATTTTAACCTTTCCTCTCCAATTACTGATGTCTGTTATAATCGTATAAGAGATTTTATTAAACACATTTGAAAATTCTCTGTGAATTATAACTAGAAGTTCAACTACTTTATTAGTTTTTTTATTCTCTTTATTACATTTAAAGAGAGAAAAGCAAACAGTCCCTACACAGAAAGTAAAAGAGCAAACAGCTTTCTACCTAAACTGGTCTGTACTATGAACAAGAGAAATTGCTCTTTCTTTTATTCAAGTGCAAATCTTTTTGAAGCTTTCATTCTGTTTCCCCAGTCTGCTCTCTGCAGCTGCATTAAAGATGAGATGTGGGAATAAAATAAAACTAGACTGGGGCCAAAAAGCAATACCGTCCATATGCAAACTCACTCAAAGAGCAGCAAAGTTCTGTACATCTCTTCCCACTTTTCCATTCTAGCAGATCCCTAGCCAAAGGAGTCGATACTGGACTAATCCATGTCCAACCCTGTTTTAAACATCATCTCATGTGAAATTATGGAAAGGATAAAGTCACTAGACCCCCTGTGCTTCACAGAGCTTGAGGTGTTCTGAGGGTCATCTTTTTGTGCTAAGGTGGCCAAAATGAGATAGAATCAAGAAAGTAAATGAAGATCCCTCATGGATCTCTTAAGGGGCTTGTGGAACAAAAAGGTGACAGAGACAGAGCAGCAGTGAACAGAATTCACTTCACCTATCCTACCCCATGCAAAATTCTCCCCTTAAAAAGTCAAATCTGCTACAGACTGTCAGAATGTCTGGCAGCCCATTAGCCCACATGCCAGGGTGTCGGGTAACCTTATAATCCCAGCAGTCTACTTAGGCCACCAGTGAACCACACAATTGAAAAAGTTCACCACCTCAAAATCAAACTCTGCTGGGATCAGAGGGGTATTCTCAAGGGTTTTTACTCAAATGTCATCATAACTCCATGTTATTTTTAATACTGTTCCTTGGATTTTGCCCCACACAGAATTCCCAAGTCACAGAAGGACCATGAACAATGTCCAGATGTATAAAATGCAAAAATACTTCCCTCCTACTTGTGGATTCCAAGATAAACACCACAAGAAGCACGTGTTACTAAACTCAGAGCTCATTCCAAATTAAATACTGCATCATGTGCACAGTGTAAGGCTTAAAAAACAAAACCCAACAAATATTCTACACGGTTCATAAGCCAGGCTTGGGCAAGCACATGACCAAGTTGTAAGAAGAAAACATGAATTGGAGAGTAGGGGTAAAGGGTGAGAACAGTCTTAGTCAGGGCCTTTCCCAGAAAATTGGTGCTATTTTCAGTAAACGTTTGTATAATATGGGACATAGATGAAAGAGGAAATAGTACTTTTCCCTGTTTTTTTTTTCCCCTACTGATGACCCTTAATTCTAAAACTGTTTTTAAATAGGGAAACCCTATAAAGATTTCAAAATCCCCAGCTAAGTCAAAGACAAACATCATTAAAACACACACACACACACACACACACACACACACACGCTGGGTAATGAATACCTAAATGTCTGGTTGGCCAGCCCAGACAGAATCCTTTTGACCTATTAGCTGGGTCTGGACAGAGTACATGGAAACTTAGGGGTAGAGAAACAGGAGGATCAGGCCATATGACCTGACAATAACATTATTGTTATTGTGTTTCAAAAATTAAAGTAAAAAATAGATGGATGGATGTTTAAAGTAGAAAGATAGCAGACAGGGAAAGAGTTTGGCTAACTGGATGAGTTCAGTTTTTTCTCCCACAACTTAATCTAAGCAAAAGCTCTGAAGAAATTCAGACTGAGAAATGTATACTGAAATATCATGACTTTTTATCTTATAACACCCAATAGATGCAAAAGAACACACACAGACACAATACACACCCATGTAAGTTATAAAGTATAACTGTAAAATATTTACCTAGGAACCCATCATCCAATTTGTGAAATTAGGACACTTCCAGTCTGCTATGGACTGAATGTGTACATCCTCTCCCAGGTTCATATGTTGAAATTCTGATCCCCAGCATAATGGCATTTGCACATGGGACCTTTGGGAGGTAATTAGGATTAGATTAGGTCTTGAAGGTTGAGTCCCCATGATAGGAACAGTTATGTAAAGACATAACCAAGAAGAGACCCTCACCAAGAATCTGACCATGCTGATAATCGTGATCTCAGATTTCCAGACTCAAAATGTGTGAGAAATAAATGTTTGTTATTTAAGTTGCCTGACCTATTTTGTTACAGGAGCCCAAATTGAAAATCCCATGAAGTTATACAAGAGCCCTCCTGAATCCCATCCTCCTGCCTCCTTCCCAATGGTCATGATTATTCTGAATTACATATTTTTTTCCTATTTTTTTTTGCGGGTTGCAGGGGGGCTAGGATCAACCCAAGCCCTCTCACATGCTAGGCAAGCACTCTACCACTGAACTACACCCTTAGCCCTCCTTCTTTTTTTAAAAGAGTTTTTACCACAGCTGTTGGAATTTTCTTTTTTTTTTTTTTTAAGGGAATTTAGTAGCACTCTTACTTTGTCTTACTTTGTCTAATTTATATAAGCATTTTTACACAAGTACACAGAATTTTGTTTCTACCTTTTTAAAACTTTTACCTTAAAGCAAGGTGACGCATACAACTCACTAGATACATACATATCTAACCTGGATTTGGTGTCCCTCTCCCCTTTATATTTGACATTGTTGGGAGTAGGAGGGGAGTAAAGCTCTTATCTCAATGTATCAAAAGAAACTACTTGCCTATACACCATCTCCCCCCAAATTTAAGTACCTCAAGGACTTATGTCTTACTTGTTCTGATTTTCCAGTACTTAGTAGAATACTAAGTGTCAAATCATTATTTTTCAACTACTCTCTCAAATTACAGTACAAATGCTTTAAATGTTTCACAGTCACAGCAGGTCAACAATAACAAAAGATGTTGCTCTTTCAATCACTATTTTTCTCACGTGATAGTGCAATCCCAGGCCCAAGTTACCGATGATCTCCCTAGAATGTAAATTAATATAACAGTCACCACACACCTCCTCACACACAGATGACAATGAAATTGTCAAATGAGAATATTTCCTTACGAGTCATACAGAGCTGACGCATAAGAAGTCTGGGCAAGCACATTATCGCACATGAAAGTTTAATAGTAGTTGAGTTTTGGGGGTTGGGGACAGTGCTAGAGATCAAACCCAGGGTCTTACACATACTGGCCAAGGACTCTACTACTGATCCATATCCCTGGTCTGTATTTGAGCTTTCTTTAACCACAAATGCCAATATGACACTGAGACAAAAAACACTTCCTACTGAAGGGCAGCATCACCTACAAAGCAGCCCATACACAAATTGACAGAGAAGTCCCTGATACTTGACAGCAAGAAGTTTCACAATCACCTTAACATACCTTTACATTATGTACTGAACACAAGTCTCTTGGGGGCTGGGTTCTAAAGGATAAGCCAACACCCTCCACTCTCAGTTATGTCAGCATTATGCAATATGCTCATGATTACATATCTGTCCATCAACTTAAAGGAGCAAACTGACAGTTAATGCCATTTCACACTCAAAATAAAGTTTTGCGACATTCTCCTAAGCATTAGTGTTAGAAAATTTCTCTGACTCATCTCTTCATTTTGCTCAAAGTACAAGATTAAGATCAAGAAAATCTAAAATATCCTTCTGGGTGTGGAGAGAAGTCAGGAGAGAAAGCGCCTGAAGAATTTAACCCAATTTCAATACATCAATCTAAAGGATCTTTCTTAGGGGACAACTGCATTGTTATTCCAAAAGGTTTAATGGTTGCACTGTAGGAAGTAAAGCTGAGAGACCTGTTCACATAAATGCAATCCATAAAGTCGGTTCTTATATTATTTTTAAGAAATGAAGTTAAAAACAATTTAAAACACTGCAGCACAGTTCAGGGTACTTTCCAAAACCCAATCTTTTCACGTAACACAGCTCGAAAGCCTACGTCAAGAAAGAGTCTGTGTTGATTTTGATAGGTCAAGAAAGAATCTGTGTTGATTTTCCAGGGGAAAATCTCAAGGAGGGTATCTTTCTCAGAAAGGTATTTGTGCTCTATTTCAAATCCCTGGCACAAAAAAGAAAATAACAAAGGCAAAATTCATCTATGCCTATAACTTGCCAGGTATGACCATTTTTCTAATCTATCTCAGCCAACTTTAAAGGTCTCCTCACAACTACCGCTGCATCTCAACATCAAGCTGAAGGTATGTAAAGAGACAAAGAATTATTTCAAATGGAATACTGAAAAGACTGGCCAACAAAACGGGCAGGTGATCACAACCATCTCAATGTGCATCAAAGCAGTTCAGCTACCCAATTATTAATGGGAAAATTTCTCCATTCATACTATGTCAAAGACACACTCGACTTTCTCCACCTACCTCCTGCCCATCTATATAAGAGTCTCTGTTGCTAGCCAGTTCTCTTACTATACCTAAAGGAAAAGAGAGTGCTTGCAATACTATGGCATTGATCAGCTGTGAGCACATTTCTCTGATGGTGACTAGACTAGGTAATAATGTTATGTCTGCTACAACCAGTTTGTTCCTCATTGCTTTTTTGTTTCGCTTTATTTTTTGACTATATCTTTAATAGCATATCTTGTCTGAACCACGGGAGAAGGAAAGAACTATCCCAACCCTTAGCATTTCTCTACCAGCTTATAACAAGAACAACACAGATACAGTAGGAAAAAGGTGTGTTATGCGCTAGAGATCATTATGTTTCATTCTTAATAATTTCTGATCTTTCTTGGCTTTCTATAATTGTATTACATACTCATTTAGGGCACAGCTTAGAGTTTCGATTTTAAAAAACAAACAAACAAACAAGCAAAAAAAAAAAAAAACCTGTTTCCCCTTCAAGACAACCTACCCAATTCAACCAAGTACAGACACAACACAAGCAATACTTCTAAACCACCATATTTCACCATGGGGTATATGCTATATGTGTGTGTGTGTGTGTGTGTGTGTACAAAACATATTTCTACTTCAAAGAAATAAAGTAAACCACCACCAAGAAAGTAAAATGACAGAATAGGAGAATATATGTGAAAATCAAATCTCAGATAAGGGACTTGTATCCAATATATAATGAACTCTTACAATTCAATAATTAAGACAACAATCTAATTAAAATGGGCAAAAAATTTAAATATTTTTCCAGATAAGATATATAAACAGTCAATAATCATGTGAAAAGATTCTTAACATAATTAGCCACTAGGGAAGTACAAATAAAAACCACAAAGAGAGAACTGGTTCACAACCATTGATAGGATGGTTATAATTTAAAACAAACAAAATGATAACACCTAGTAGTAAAGATGTGGAGAGACTGGAACCCTAAGTTTGGCAGTTCCTTAAAATGTTAAACAGAGTTACCATATGATCTGGGCATATAATCAAGAGAAATGAAAGCATACATCCATACAAAAACATGTACGTGGATCCTCACAACTGCACTATTCATAATAGCCAAAAGGTGAAAACAAATCAAATGGCCATCAACCAACAGATAAATAAAATGAAGCATATGTATATAATGGCATAATATTTGGCAAGGAAAGGAAATGAAGTACTGGTATCATGCTACAACATGGATAACCTTTAAAACATATGGCAAGTGAAAGAAGTTAGTCCCAAAAGACAACAAATTGTATTATTCCGTTTTTATGAAATTTCCAGGATAGGAAAATTTAGAGACAGAAAATAATGGTTGTTAAAGGCTAGGGGGAGGAGGAAATTGAAAATGACTGCTATTGGGTATAGGATTTTTTTGGGGGTGATGAAAATTTGGGAATTAGGATAGTGCACAATTCATGAATATGCTTTAAAAAAAAAATCCCAACTTATATACTCTAAAAGGGTAAATTATATGGTATATAAACCTGTTCTATGGAGGCTTTTTATAATGTGTTCTTTACAAAATAAGAAACATTTTAAGGTCAGAAATAATGCATTTTTAATATATTTTTTAATATGAAAGTCCTGACAGTCAATAAATAGATGTTGGTCTACTGACCCTCACCTCTGTCTGATATAGAATTCAGCTGCAATGAAATTCCCTCTCTGCCCATCTTTCATTCCTCTACTTGACCTTGACTTAGTTCCAATATTCAATTTTGTAGGATGAAATCCTAGAGCCTGAAGCAATAAATAATGAGATAATCAATCCCTATAATTTAGAAATAAGAAGACTATAGTTGGGCTATTTTTCTAAGATGGAACAACAAATCTGTGTTAAAATTTAGAAGACTTGTAGTCAGACATTGTGACTTATGCCTGCAATCCTGGCAACTCAGGAGACTGAGGAAGGAGTCCCTGTCTTGAAATAAAAAATACAAAGGGTTGGAGATATAGCTCAATGGTACAGTACTCCTGGGTTCAATCCCCAGTACTGGGGGAAATGTTTTTTCAAGAGTATTATTTACAAAATTTGGCACTATAAATCCATCACTATCTTCTGGTTATATTTGTGCACCTTATCTTACACTTCAAAGAAATTGCCTATCCATTCTCATAAATGTGGAAAGTGTTAAAGGAAGGTTCTTCTGGCATATCCAAAAATTAACCCTTTCCGAAAGAATTCCTACACCAGGGACATTATAACTAGTCAAATTCATTCATTCATTCATTCATTCATTCATTCATTCATTCAACCAAAATTTACTGAGCACTAACCACCTGACAAACACTGAAACAGTGTAAATAATTTAAGTTAGAAACAGACTACCATGAAAGAATTTACCATTATCGAGTAACACAGAATGCCTTGTAAACAGACAGTGAAGGTGACATGCTACAGAGTACAGCACTGTCAGGAAAGTTTTCAAAGTCAGAACCCTGAATTCTACAAAGACCAGGCAGGCTGAAGACTAAAACTAGCAGATACCTTACAGGTTCCCCATCTTACCCTACCATTCAGTCAACCAATGTATGGGTGCATGTGTACACATACATACACACACAATGCACACACATTAATAAGAGCCAGATATCAAGCCACATGCTCCAAAGTTCCTCTCAGAACTAGTTTTCCAAGTATATCAATAAGAACAGGTTTTTTTTTTTTTTCCAGAATATCTTTTTCCTGGTAGGAGAATGAAATATAGACTATGAAACAAATGGAACTAAAACAAAAAATGTATCCTTTCCCATATTATTTAACATACCCTAGAAAGAAGGGTACCAAGATTTTAAGTTCAGATATTTCAACTCCCTTCACCTGTAAACTTTCCAAGAGCAAGAACAGCATCTTGGTCACCATGGTATCCTCAATCGGAACTCCTCTCATTATATTAAATGTCAAATAAAGAATAAGCAAAGAAATGACCCCATGGTAAGCAACAAGTGCCAGGTAATTATAAATGACATTTTACTACTGCCTACACAACATGCCTGCTAACTTTCTCCTTTTCAATTCTCTTGCCCTCCTACTTCTTTTCTCTCCTTTTACCTTTTTTCCTTCCTTCCTTTCTTATTTGAAACCTGTCTTGGGTTTCAGGAACTGCCACCTGCTGTTGTCACTGGCCATTGCTTTACTAAGTAGGTCACTTTGATTCTAGTGGCAGCAGTGGAGAGCTTGCAGTTTTCTAATTAAAAAGCGCCACCTAGTGGTTAAATCTCCCCTTATCCCAAAGGTACCAAGAAACCTGACTTAACCAAGCAACACTAAAGAATTCTAATTTTTCTGTTGTGCCAACTTGGTCTTATGGCAGCATCAGATACACTGACCTATTTCCTTTCACATCTACAATTAAGCTGTCGGAATTGATATTGATAATCTACTAAAATTCCTAGTCAAACATTTGTTGACTTTTTCTTAAGTAGACAAATTGTTACTTCCATTCTGGTGGAATTAAAGGTACATCAAGACCTTTTACCTAAATAACACTTTAAACACTATAAAATAAAACATGATTATGTTTTCCTGTACCTGCAGTTAAACTTACCTGACCATAATCTATGAAGATATTTAATTGCATTTGTCCTACTTTACCAAGATCAGTGATCAAGGTCCGTTGCTGAGGGCAAGAGGCAGTAAATGCTCAAAGCCAAAGATGAGTACCAACAATTAGGTCCAGCTATCTCCCCCAAGGTTTGTTAAAAAGTAATAAATTACTGACATATTTAATCAACTATTCCAAGAAGAGAAAATGGGAAAACAAGGAAAAGCTTGGGAGTCTGGTCTTGTAAGGTTGCCCTCATTAACTAAACAGGCACTTTAAGAGAAATGGACATACAAATTGAGAGGGGAAGACGTTGGCAAGAAGTTGATCCCAAGTTGGATGCTGGCCAAACAGAACTTGAATACACCTGAACACAGAGATATAGGTAGTAACTGGAGATTTCTGAAAGCAGATGACTTGCTAGAGCACCCCAAACTCCAAAAAAAGAACTATAGTATGTAGCTTGCCTGGTAAGAAAATGACTAGGGCCCTTGGAGGACACAGGGTTGGATCAGTTTCAAAGCTCCCAAGTGGGGCTGGGGAGATAGCTCAGTTGGTAGAGTGCTCGCCTCACAAGCACTAAGGCCCTGAGTTCAATCCCCAGCACCGCAAAAAAAAAAAAAAAAAAAAGCTCCCAAGTGGAAAAAAAAATGAATTAAGAGAAGGATAGGAGAATTCTAATATTCCCATGCCTTAGGAATATAATAAATTTTATGTGTTCTTTTTCCTGTTTAAAAAAAAAATATGATGAAGAAGAAGAAGGATGGAAACAGGGAATGCCAAGGAGATACACCCAACCCCGAGAGGACCATTAAGGGAAGTCAAGGTAAAAGTTCTCACTGATGAAGAGACTCAGGATAAAGTTGGAAATAACCATGTGCTAAGATTACCACGAGAGGCTACCAGTATCTGACAGGTTTGGAATGCTCACCTCTACCAACCACTCTAAAGACAACTAGATCCCTACTACCTCACTCTGCAGCCATGACAGAGGACCTAGAATCATGAAAAGCAAAAAGGAACACAGAATCTTGACATTAGACCACAATCAGGCAGCACAATCAGTCAGTCATAATTCTGACCTGTATCAGGAATTACTCCCAGTTTTATGCTGGCCTAGAATGTTTTAATAATAACAAAATATACATGCTCATGCGCGTACACACATACACACACGGAAGTTGTATAACATGTCCTTGCTTTCATTAAAAGATACTGAAGTACAAAAGAAATAAGACATTTCTCAAAAGAAACACAAACATCCAATAAATATATGAAAAATGTTCAACATCTTTAGCAATCAGGGAAATGCATATTAAAATCGCACTAAGATTTCACCTTACTCCAGTCAGAATGACAATTATGAAAAACACAAATAATAATAAATGCTGGTGAGGATGTTGAGGAAAAGGTACACTCACGCATTGCAAATTAGAACAAGCACTTTGGAAAACAGTATGGTGATTCCTCAAAAAACAAGGAATGGAACCATCATATGACCCAGCTATCTCACTTCTTGGTATTTATCCAAAAGAACTAAAATCAGCATACTGTTATCAATCAGTGCTTATAGCAGCACAATTCACAATAGTCAAATTATGGAACCAGCCCAGATGCCTGTCAATAGATGAATGGATTAAGAAAACATGATATATATACACACACTGGAGCTTTACTCAGCCATAAAGAAGAATGAAACTATGGTGTTTACTAGTAAATGGAATTGGAGAACATCATGAGTGAAATAAGCCAGACTCAGAAAATCAAGAGTTAAATGTTTTGTCTCATATGTGGAAGTTAAAGCAAAATAAGAGAAAGAAGTGAGTGCTGGGTTGGAGGTTGGGTATCATAAAAATACAGGGAAGACCAGTAGAGTAGAAGGAGATTTGAGAGGGAGGGAGGGAGGAAGGACAAGAAAGAGGAGGAAATGAGGAATTAATTTAACAAAATTATGCTATATGCATATATAAATATACCACAGGGAATTTCACCTTTGTGTATATTTAGAAAGCATCAATCAAATAAAAAATAAATAAATGAGCAAAAGGAAGATCAGTAGAGTAGAGAAAGGAGAATAGGGGTGGGAAAGGCAGGGGGAATGAATAGGGGTGGGAAAGGCAGGGGGAATGAATAGGGGTGGGAAAGGCAGGGGGAATGGGGCTGAAATGGTATAAATCAAATTCCATGCATGTGTGACTTTGTCAAAATGAATCTAACTACTATGTATAACCATAATAAGCAGGGGGAAAAAGATGCCAAAGGAAAGTCCCACTTACATTTAAAAACTAGGGGAAAGAATACTTGCTTATATTCTAATCAGTTGGACTTGTTTAATAAACTGGTTATAATAAGAATTATCAAAGAGCTTGTTAAAAATTCAGATGTCTACTCCTCTCTAAGGATTCTGACTTCCCCAGTCTGTTGCGGTATTTTGTTTAATTTTTTGTTTGTTTGTGTTAGTTTACAAACTTTCTAAGTCATTCTTATGATCATGCAATTTTGGGAAATGTTTCAGAAGAAACTGATTAACTCCTGAGAGCAGCATGCCTGCCTCATGAAAAGGTTTTTCCACTGTGTTTGTCAGTGTTCCACTACTGTAACTAGTACCTTAGATGAGTAACTTATAACTCGAACAGGTTTAGTTTGGCTCAGAATATTGGAGATTCCAGTCAATGGTCAGTTGGACCCATTGCTTTGGGCCTATGGTGAGGCAGCAAATGATGGTGGGGAGGACATGGCAAAGTCACTCACCTCATGACCAAAATGCAAAAGAGAGAAAGAGGAAAAGACTAGGAATCCCACAATCCTTTTCCAGATCACACCCCCAATAACCTGAAACCTCTATCTCTTAAACATTCCACCACCTCCCAATAATGTCACATTGGGAACCAAGCCTTTCACACATGGGCCTCTGGAGACATTTCAGATCCAAATTATAGTATTCAGGTTTCCCCAGCCTTCTTTCTTACTCTGTACTACAAATAGAAATGTTTGTCATTTCCCAAAATGTAAGAGATCTCCATTTTTTCTTCTTAAAACATACTTTTCTCGTGATAAGGTGTTTTCATTTGGAAAACACTGTCTATAACACATTTAACCTCTATTATATTTACCTGTTTATGTGTCAAATTTCTTCCTTTTGGACTAAGAATGATTAGAGGGAAGTTCTCTGTCATGTATCCCTGAGACATAGCACACAGACTATCATACCCTATCCATGTTTGTTGACTAGATTAACTAATGTTCCTAGAGACCCTGGATGATCATGTGTTGTAAGAACTTAACTGTTATAATATCTTATATGATATTCAAACTTTAAATCAATAGTATTCATTTAGATTGCCTTTTTCTACCTCTGTAGTTTTTCTTTATGGATCATTTATCTGAGTATTAGCCAAATAAGAAAAGAGACTAGATGTAAATATAGGCTAAATTTACATCCAAGAAATACTGATGTGACACAAAACTGCTACATTCACACTGTAGTCAAAGTAAACAAAAGAAAATATATAAAGTTTAAATTAAATAGGTTTATAATTTATTAGGCACCATTATTTAGACAGTAAAATTTTATTTCTTTTTAATCAATCTCTAATTACAAAATAACTTTATGGTTATGGAAGAATTCCACAAGAAAAAGATCCATTGTGATATTGGGAAATGGTACTTTATTGGCATAAGTCAACTGGATAAGTAAATCATATCTGAAAAGGGTAAAATAAATTAGTACATAAGAAACCCAGTTGCTTTTTGTATCCAAAGCTAACAACTGAATATTTTCCCCTCACACAGTCATTTTAAAAACAAGATATTCCTATAAACATGATAGTATCATACAAGGAAAAACAAAAACTGATAACTGCATGTATTTATATATTCACATTTGTAATATATTTATCAGTTCACTTTTCAATTAAAATGAATGGTTTCTCCCTACTCATCTGGGCGGGGGGGAGAGCTTTCTTCTCTAAAGTATGGCAGGGCTTATTCTTCAGCTAACCCAACTCAGACCCAAATTCCTGGTTTACCAGTTCAATTACAGATGCTTAAGGAGTTAAATACAAGTTTTCTAAGCTTTCATTCCAACTATGGGGAATCTAGCAGCAGAGTACACTTCATGAATCTTCAGAGAATACTGTGATTGCCTGAGAATAGCTTCCCGAGGAAGAATATGTAGGAGATAAATTTTTTGACACCTTGCACGTTGGAAAAGATTTTTATTCTATCCTCAGAACTGATCAGTAATTTGCCTGGATACAGAAATCTGTTTCTAATAATTTTCTTTCAGAACTTTGAAGGTGTTGCTCCATTGTCCGATAGGTTCCCGTGTTACTTTTGAAAAAAGTGTGACACTCTGCTAATCCCCGTTCCTTTCTTTGTGACTTGTTTTCATTCTCTGTTTTGATTCTCAATATTCTACTAATACATCTTTTTCCCCCCTTTGGGGTGCTGGGGATCAAACCCAGGGCCTTGCACATGATAGGCAAGCACTCCAATGCTAACCTCCTTCACCAGTCCATTTTTTCTCTGACACTTTTACATCTCTTTGACTTTTATTTTCTGGGTCATTTCTTCAGTCTTCCGACCTTTTAAATTTTTCCACTGTCATATTCTGTGATCTCCTTTTCCCCTGAATATCCTTTCTGCAATCTCTTATTTTTATTTCATATAGCAAAATTTGGCAGAGATAATTAGACCAGTAACTCTATAAGCGATTTATGACATTCACCATATCTAATTTCCACAACCCACCTATAAATAGATATCATTACCCCTGCATGAATGTCCAACAGGCATCTCAAACTCAATATATATAGGACTGATCTCCTGACTTCCCCCTAAAATCTGCTGTGTACACAACGTTCCTCACTGATAACAATTTCATTTTTCCAGTTTCTCAAGCCAAAAATATTGTCTATTTTTGTGGGGGAGGTATACCAAGGATTGAACCCAAGGGCACTTTAACACTAAGCAACATTCTCAGTGATTCCCCCCCCCCCTTTTTTTTTTTTTTTTTTTTGAGACAGGGTCTCTAAGTTGCTTAGGGCCTCATTAAGTTGCTGAGACTGACTTTGAACTTGAAATCCTCCTACATCAGCTTCCCGTGCCACTTGGATTACAGGCGTGCCCAGCTAAGGCTCTTTTTGTTTCACACAATGTATCTGTGTTAGTCAATCTTTCATCATCGAGGTCAAAATACTTGACAAGAATAACTTAAAGGTGGAAAGATTTATTTTGGCTCATGGTTTCAAAGGTTTAGTCCATGGTCGGCTGGCTCCAAGGCAGAAACATTCATGGAGTAAAGACATGATGGAGGAAAGCTGGTCAGTTTATGACAGCCAAGAAACAGAGAGGGAGAGACAGGAAGGGCCAGGAACAGATTTAGTCTCTAAGGCCACACCCCCAGTGACCTACTTCCTCCAGCCATGCTCCACCTTCCTATTGTTTTCATCACTCCCAGTATGTACTTTCAAATGACTAATCCATCTAATGGATTAATATACTGATAAGGTCAGAAGCCTTATAATTCAATCTTTTCACCTCTGAACATTGTTGCCTTGCCTAACTCATGAGCTTTGGGGAACACTGAAGATCTAAACGTAACAATATCCAACCCATCAAAAAATTCTGGTAGCTGAATCTCCAAAATACATACAAAATTTAATCATTTCTTGTCACCTTCACTGTTTCTACTTTCATTAAGTCACCATTATCTATTGCCTAGATTACTACAAAAGCCACCTAACGACTGTAGCTGCTTTAACTCCCTACATATACTCTCAACTTAGGAGTACCAGGACTAGTCTGGTAAAACCTTATCAAAGTGTTGGCTCCAATACCACTTTCTCAATAATGCCAACCCCAACCACCTAATTCTGCACCTGCTCTTCTCCCTAATCCATGTCTTCCTTACCCTGCTCTACCTTTTCTTTTGTTACGGCAACTATTGTTTTTAACATACAATATCTGGCTATTGCCTCCCACCACACACTGGAATGTGATCTGCACAAAGGAAGAGCATTGTTTTATTGTTTTATTCATTGATAGTTTCCTAACTTATAAAAAAGGTACCATATTGTTTGTGGAATTAATAGGTGGGTAACTACTTTATACATGAGGGAGGTGTAGATATTAACTTGTCTAAGGCCACAGATCCAAAATATGAAAAACCTGATCAAAATCTGATTTGACTTGTCATCAAAGTCTACACAAAAAAGTTAGACTGTTCTTCATCCATGTCTCTGATTAAAATATGGTAAATCCTCCACAGACTTTCAAATTTGGGGTTTTTAGCCCTTTTATTTCTAATAATAAAAAGTACATTCCTTGGTGTAAATCCAGAGGGAAAGTGTTTATGCAAATTTTTGAAGTAGCAAAATAGGATGGATTTAACTCAACACAAAAACCAGCGGATAGAAATTTCCAGCAAGACAGGAAGTTGAATCTTTCAACTACCTAGATAGGAACAAGGTTGCCAGAGAAATTTCTGTGGAACAATTTCTGATCCCCTGGTAAGATACATACTCTTCCTCCCATTTTTACTTAGCAGAGCATGTCTTTGAGGCACATGGTATATGTCGTTATCCAGGATGTTCTGATCTTTTTTTAAAAAATTCACTTTTAAAACATTCTGTTATACATTTTAACTCAATTATTGAAAAGTTTTTGGCCACTTCCTATATTCCTACTCAACTATCTAAATTACATATTCTTTTTAAATAACAGCTAGGAAGGAAAAAACCTTCAGGCTCCAAATATTACCACAACCACCCCCTCATTGGCAGGCTTAGAAAATAAGGATAGAGACTTTTTGCATATTGTAACTTCAGACAGAATTAGCAAAGAGAACCAAACTTCTGTGGTATGTAATATGATATATATTCTATGTGTTACGTAAGAATGACACATTTCACCACCTCAAGTCAAGTGAAAAGCCTTTTATGTGTCTTTGGCAGAAGGTCTGCTAGGCAAGCCCAAAGGTGCAGGCAAGCAGGACCCTTATGCTTATTTTCCTTTATACTCGGTACTTATATGACATCATTTCCCTCAGCAAAGATGACAGAAGTCAATAAAACTAGAGGAATCAGTTCTGAAAAAAATAGTAAACTATTGCTGAAGTAGAGGGGAAAGCAGTCTGCAAAGAGTTTCTTCCCAAAGAATTCACTCAAGACCTTTCTCAGAAATACCACAGCTTACTTGTTATACTCATTCAGATCTACCCAATAAACATTTCAAGTACTGTAGTAAACAGTTGTTGTTTCTTCCTGTCTGGCATCGAATTCCCTTCTTTTGGGAAATACAATTCATTTGGAAATCTACCCTCCTCACATACTCTCTGATCATGGGTTTAGGGAGGGGTGTCATTCCCCAAAATAGGGCTGGGAGTGTTCCTGGTCCAAGAGGACCAACCAATTCCCACAACCACAACAGATACATGACTAGGCTAGTCTGATCAGAATGAATCCAAGAACCAGCATAGGAGTTACAATGAGTGTGATATTATGAAAGATATATTTGGTTTTTGCCCTTTTTTCCTGACATACACCTCTTAAAATCTTTGAAATCTCCAGGGTAATAAGAGTATCTTTTGTATACTAATAAGATGATGGGTAGCTTGGGACCCCTAGATAGTTTCTGGATGGGGACTAAGGCACGATTACAGGCTTGGGACTTTCAGTTCTGCCCCCAAACTTCCTTGGGTAGACTTGAATGAGTATAACAAGTAAGCTGTGGTATTTCTGAGAAAGGTCCTGAATGAATTCTTTGGGAAGAAACTCTTTGCTGACTGCTTTCCCCTCTACTTCAGCAATAGTAGCTGAAGTTTAAATTGATCATCAATGACCAATGATGTAATCAACCATGCCTATGTACTGAAGGTTCCATAAACACCCAAAAGGACTGGATTCAGGAAGCTTCTGGACAACTAAACATTTGGAGGCACCTAGAGGGTGAGGTGCCCAGAGAGGGCACGGAAGCTTCACACTCTTTTCTATGCATCTCTCCAATCCGGCTGTTTCTCTGTAGCCCTTTGTAATAAGTGTTTCCCCAAGTTCCATATATCTCTTAACAAATTAATTGAACCCAAGGAGGGGGTTATGGGGAACACAGTTTATAGCATCTTGGTCAGAAAAAAACAAGTCACAACCTGTGAAGAGGGGGGAAGGAGAATCTTGGGGGAAAGGTCAACCTTGTGGGGATTGAGCCTTCAATCTGTGGGTTCCGATGCTGTCTCAAGGTAGACAGTGTCAAAATTGAATTGAATTAAGCATGCCCACCTGATGTCTACTAGAAAATCTGTCAGAAAACTACTTGGTATGTGGAGAAAAACTACATACCAGGTAATGGAAGCATTGAGTGACTATGAGAGTAGAAAATAAAAAGTAGGAAAACAGTCCAGTTTCTTCTCTATCCTTACAAAGACACAACACAGGCCTAGAGTTGTTTGCCAAAAGTAGACTCTGAGAATGAGGGTAACACTGAAGAAAAAAACAGGAAAATCAAGAATAAGAAGATGGAATCTTGATTAAATAATTTGAACCTTCTGGATCAAATCTCACTTGAAGCTAGACTATTCCTGGACTAGCAGGAGAAAAATATACTCACACATACATGTATATATGTCTATATGTACACTAATACAAGGCATTCATCAACTAATGTAAGGTATTCAAACAACATACCCTATTGGGAAGCACTATAAATAGCACTTAATTTCTGGAAAAACTAAAAGTTCAAAAATAAGACAAACACCGACTTTCAGGGTTAAAACACTGTGACTATTACTGTCTATTCACCCAAGCTGTTAGGGAAGTTCAGGACAATGGTAGCAGCACGGTAGATATAGTATGTCTAGAAGTATTTATACTAGCTATTCTGCAAACCAAAAGACATTTTATTTTAAATTAGCCAAGTGAATACTGAAATCTGATACCATTAAAAATAAATCCTCTTTCACAGTGAGCACATGCTCTGATGATCCCCTAGCCTATTTGCTTCCTTCCTCTGTCCATTTGACTCAGTTTCCTCCCACTTCTTAGAAACCAAACCCTTCCCAATATTAAGATGAAAATTATTCCATCAATCTTATAATATAAAAATTAAATTGTCATTCATTAACATGATAAATAGTATATATAAGTGAACCCTCCATATCTGGAGCTTCTGCTTCCACAGACTCAACCAACTACAGATAGAAAACATTTTTAAAAATTGCATTTGTACAGAACATGTAGAGATTTTTTCTTGTCACTATTTCCTGAACAAAACATTGTAACAACTATTTATATAGCATTAACATTGTACTAGGTATTATAAGTAATCTAAATGTGATATAAAATATATGGGAGGACGTTCATGCATCATATGCAAATAGTATGCCATTTTATATGAGGGACTTGAGCATTCTCATGCTTTGGTATCCACAGGATTCCTAGAACCAACCACCCAGACATAATTATATGGTTTAGCCCCAAAGCCAGAATCTTCTAATATAATATAATCTTCTAATATAATCTTCTAATCTTCTTTATATATAATATAAAGAAATACCAAGAATATTTCCACTAAGATCAAAAGCAAGGGAAGGATACCCACTCTCTCCACTACTATTCAACACTGAACTAAAGGTGCTGACTAATAAAATAGGCAATAGGCTTATAAAAAGCTACCTCTATTTTCAGATGATATAACACAGTACTTAGAAAAACTAGAGAATTAGTAATAAAAACTATCTCAAACAAAATAAAGAAATTAGTAAGGAAAAGAATAAGAAATTAAGAAATTAATTTTACATATAATGTAAAATTAAGATACAAAAAGCAGTAGCCTTCCTGTAGAGACACACCAAACAGTTAAAGATTTAGTGATGGAGAAAGTCCTACTTATTAAAGTAATAAATGAGATAAAATACTTAGGGATAAATTAAAAAGAAACAGAAAACTTATATGAGGGACACTATAGGAGTCTTGAATGATACAAAAGTAACATCAACAAATGAAAAGAGTTGCCTTTTTCTTAAAAAAGATGACAATACAGTTATTGGTTCTTACTAACATACAAGTTTAATGCAATTCCAATAAAATATGAATAAACATTTTTTAAAAGGTAGACAACATGGTACTAGAACTCATATAAAAAAAATATGCAGGACTGGGTAGATATAGCTCAGTGGTGAAGCACCTGCATAAGCATGCACAAGGCCCTGAATTTAATCTCTGGTACTGAAAAAAATAAAAAATAAATAAACAGCTGGGCATGGTGGTGCACACCTGTAATCCCAACAATGTGGGAGGCTGAGGCAGGAGGACTGTAAGTTCAAAACCAGCCTTAGCAACTCCATAAGCCCTAAGGAACTTAGCAAAACTCTGTCTCAAAATAAAAAAATTTTTAAAACCCAGGGGTGGGAGGGAGATAGGGATATGACTCACTGGTAAAATGCCCCTGGGTTCAATCCCCAGCACCAAAAAAGTAAAAATAAAAATAAATAAACACACAAAAATAGCCAGGAAAACACAAAAAAACTAAAGTTATTAGAGGGAATTAATACTTACAGACATAACACAAAACATCTATAATTAAAATGTTCTGTCACATGAAAAGACAAACCACAGGAAAATATAGTCTAAAACCAGTCCCAAGTAAATGTAGAAAGTAAATAATTTTAAAGTTGGCATCTCAAATCACTGGAACAAAGATGTTTTAAAAAATAAAAAAATAAATAAATAAAAATAAAAAACAATTGGTGCTCGAACAACTATTTAGTCATTTGGAAAAAGATAAAAACCAAATCCATACCTCAAATCATACACACAGGGCTGGGGCTGGGGCTCAGCAGTGGGGCACTTGCCTCGCATGCCTGAGGCCCTGGGTTTGATCCTCAGCACCAAACAAAAATAAATAAATAAGATAAAGTTATTGTGTCCATCAACAACTAAAAATTTTTTAAAAAATCATACACACAAATAAATCCCAAAAGGATCAAAGATCAAGATGTAAAAAATAAAATTACATTTTATTCCTGTTATTCACAGTAGTTATGATCTATAAAGTCTCTAGAAAAACTGAATTAGTAGAGGAGAGACCAAGATGGCGGACTAGAGGGTGACTGTATCTCAAGTCACTCCAGAACTCAGGATTCAAGAAGAGGAGGTATTAAGAGACTCAGGACCAACTCAGAGCCGCCAGGTGAGTCTCTCCCACTGGACGAGGCTACCCCAGACCAGGCAGTAGGCCTGGACCACAGGCAGCTTCACAGAGCAGCGCTGCCCAGCAAGAGACTTCTGCACACAGCTAGGGTCCACAGCCCCAGCAGCTTTTCGGAGCAGGGCTGCCCAGTGAGAGACTTCTGCGCACAGCTAGGCTCCCACTGGGTGAGGCTTTCCCACTGGGATGGTAGAAAAAGAGAACCAGGCCCAGACCAGCCATGCTACAGCCCACAGTCTAGTCCCCCTCTGGCTGACCATTGGTCAACAAGTGGAAGCACCTCTGCCCACTAGCAGGGAATATACCCCACCTGAAAGCCACCACCCGTAGAGGGGCAGCTTCGTTGTGGATCACTGCATTATCGAATTCCTCCAAGACTTCAGGCTACTGAAGGCTAGGAGGTGAGTTATTGGAAATCTACAGGGACATTGTAAGTCAACAGGGGAAATCTGTAATATCTCAGAGTTTCACTACTAGAGGGGTAGATACCTGAGCATTATGAGAAAACAAGGGAAGAAAATGTCCCAAACAAACCTAGATGCTACATCAATAAAATACAATGACAGCATGGCAGAAGAGATGTCAGAAAGGGAGTTCGGAATGTACATAATTAAAATGATCAGAGAAGCAAACGATGAGATGAAAGAGCAAATGCAGGCATTGAATGACTGCACCAATCAACAGTTAAAAGAGCAAATGCGGGAAGCAAAACATCATTTCAATAAAGAGTTAGAGATACTGGAAAAAAAAAAAAAAACAGACAGAA
This sequence comes from Sciurus carolinensis, assembly GCF_902686445.1. NCBI lineage: Eukaryota > Metazoa > Chordata > Mammalia > Rodentia > Sciuridae > Sciurus > Sciurus carolinensis. The sequence goes on along the minus strand of NC_062214.1, from coordinate 166,953,598 downwards.
ATCCTTGAAATGAAGGAAACAATAAACCAAATTAAAAACTCCATAGAAAGCATAACCAATAGGATAGAACACCTTGAAGACAAAACCTCTGAAATTGAAGACAAAATATTTAATCTTGAAAACAAAGTTGAGCAAGCAGAGAAGATGGTAAGAAATCATGAACAGAATCTACAAGGATTATGGGAATCTACAAGGAAATGGGATATCATGAAAAACTGAAAGCATTCCCCCTAAAAACTGGAACAAGGCAGGAATGCCCTCTTTCACCACTTCTTTTCAACATTGTCCTTGAAACTCTAGCCAGAGCAATTAGACAGACCAAAGAAATTAAAGGGATAGGAAAAGAAGAACTCAAACTATCCCTATTTGCTGATGACATGATTATATATCTAGAGGAACTGGGAAATTCAACCAGAAAACTTTTAGAACTCATAAGTGAATTCAGTAAAGTAACAGGTTATAAGATCAATGCTCATAAATCTAATGCATTTTTGTACATAAGTGATGATTCTTCAGAAAGAGAAGTTAGGAAAACTGCCTCATTCACAATAGCCTCAAAAAAAAAAATACTTGGGAATCAATCTAACAAAAGGGGTGAAAGACCTCTACGATGAGAACTACAGAACACCAAAGAAAGAAATTAAAGAAAACCTTAGAAGATGGAAAGATCTCCCATGTTCTTGGATATGCACAATTAATATTGTCAAAATGGCCATACTACCAAAAGTGCTATGCAGAGTCAATGCAATTCCAATTAAAATCCCAATGACGTACCTTACAGAAATAGAGCAATCAATCATGAAATTCATCTGGAAGAATAAGAAACCCAGAATAGCTAAAGCAATCCTTAGCAGGAAGAGTGAAGCAGGGGGTATTGCAATACCAGAACTTCAACTATACTACAAAGCAACTGTAACAAAAACAGCATGGTACTGGTACCAAAATAGACAGGTAGATCAATGGTATAGAATAGAGGCCATGGACACAAACCCAAATAAATACAATTTTCCCATACTAGACAAAGGGGCCAAAAATATGCAATGGAGAAAAGACAGCCTTTTCAACAAATGGTGCTGGGAAAACTGGAAATCCATATGCAGCAGAATGAAACTAAATCCCTATCTCTCACCCTGCACAAAAATCAACTCAAAATGGATCAGGGACCTTGGAATCCGACCAGAGACCCTACATCTTATAGAAGAAAAAGTAGGTCCAAATCTTCAACATGTCGGCTTAGGATCAGACTTCCTTAACAGGACTCCCATAGCACAAGAAATAAAAACAAGAAGCAATAACTGGGATAGATTCAAACTAAAAAGCTTTCTCTCAGCAAAGGAAACTATCAGCAAAGTGAAGAGAGAGCCTACAGAGTGGTAGAAAATCTTTGCCACTCATACTTCAGATACAGCACTAGTTTCTAGAATATATAAAGAACTCAAAAAACTCTACACCAAGAATACAAATAACCCAATCAACAAATGGGCTAAGGAAATGAACAGACACTCCACAGAAGAAGATCTACAAGCAATCAACAGATATATGAAAAAATGTTCAACATCTCTAGTAATAAGAGAAATGCAAATCAAAACTACCCTAAGACTCTATCTCACCCCAGTTAGAATGGTGATTATCAAGAATACAAGCAACAATAGGTGTTGGAGAGGATGCAGGGAAAAAGGTACACTCATACATTGCTGGTGGGGCTGCAAATTAGTGCAGCCACTCTGGAAAGCAGTGTGGAGATTCTTTGGAAAACTTGGAATGGAACCACCATTTGACCCAGCTATCCCACTCCTTGGCCTATACCCAAAGGACTTAAAATCAGCATACTACAGTGATGCAGCCACATCGATGTTCATAGCTGCTCAATTCACAATAGCCAGATTGTGGAACCAACCTAGATGTCCTTCAGTTGATGAATGGATAAAGAAACTGTGGTATATATTTACAATGGAATATTACTCAGCCATAAAGAATAATAAAATTATGGCATTTGCAGGCAAATGAATGAAATTGGAGAATATCATGCTAAGTGAGATAAGCCAATCTCAAAAAACCAAAGGACAAATGATCTTGCTGTTGAGTGAATGATGACACATAATGGGGGTTGGAAGGGGGGCAAGAGTGGAGGAAGGAAGGACTGTATAGAGGGAAAAGAGGGGTGGGAGGGGTGGGGGGAAGGAAAAAATAACAGAATGAATCAAACACCATTACCCTATGTAAATGTATGATTACACAAATAGTATGCCTCTACTTCATGTACAAACAGAGAAACAAGATGTATCCCATTTGTTTACAATAAAAACAAATTAAATATATATATAAAACTGAATTAGTAAATACTAAATCATTATTTACTACCAAAGGAAATACAAGATAGGGTTCCCACAAGGCTTTGGTAACATTTTCATCAACCGATCAATACAAACCTGTCCTATTTCAACTTCTGTTTAAAGACTCTTTAATTTATAGTTGATTCATTAACACTGATCTCATTGCCAACAAAACTATAACCAATGCCTACAGGAAACTTGTCTAACACACATACTTTCTCCATAATCACACCCTTCTTGTGCTTAAGAACAGACAGCACCTCTGTACTATGCTTGGGAGCCATTTAAATAGCAAAATCACCAACAAAAAGCACAAAAATATGAAAAAGACAGTTATTCACAAAATGAGAGCTGAAACAAGAAGGCAGAACTTAATTCAACCACAGCAGGAACCATGCACGTTGGGTGACTCAAATTTTTCACTGCTCTGCTACATCTGCAAATGACCATGAAAGCACCAAGGATACTAATTTAGGGGTTATAAATAAATTTTTTGATGAGGAGGAACATTTACAAACACTGGAACATGAACAATAAGGATCAAATGTATATTCATCCTTCAGAAAACATGAGTGTCTTCCTGTCTAACCTCAGTGTAATGAAAAACTTTCCAACTACTACTCAAAATCCAATACTATAAAATATGGATGTTTCTGACTATATAAAAATTTTTTTTTAAATTATGCATGACAAAAAAGTACAAAAGTCAAAGGAAAACTAACAGGGAAAAATATTTACAAAATATAGATAAAGGTCCAATATCCCTAATAATTTTTGTAAACCATTAAAAATTAAGGGAAAGAAAATAGAAAACCCAAAAGAAAAATGTGCCAAAAAGATAACAATTTGCATAAAAAGTAAAACAGCCTCTAATATAAGATGTTCAACCTCACTAATATTAAGAAAAGTGTACTAAATTCCTCACTCAGATAGGAAAAAAAATTAATAAATCCTTCTTTTTTTAAACGAGAATTAAATTTTTTATATACCATTATTTTATTTATTTATTTTTATGTGGTGCTGAGGACTGAACCCAGTGCCTCATGAACCACATGCTAGGCAAGAGCTCTACCACTGAGCCACAACTGCAGACCCCAGATAGGCAAAATTAATGAGTATAATAACACACCCTGTTGGCACTCTATACATTTCTGGCAGGAATGAAAACTGGTACAATTCTAATGGAAAATTTGGCAATTATTAAGAAAGTTTACCTTTCGACAAAGCAATTCCACTTCTAGGAATTTACCATGAACATACACTTCCAAAAAACCAAACATACATAGATGCACAAGGTCATTCACTGCAGCATTGTTTATAATTGCCAAATACTAGAAAATAAATGTTCATTTAGAAGAGTGGTTAAATAAACTAATCAACTGTGGTGTACCCACATAATGGAATTCTATGCAGCGGTAACAAAATGAGAAAGAGTCTAAAACCTGATAGAGTTACATGCAGGTTATGATGTTGAGCAAAAAAAAAAAAAAAAAAAAAAAAAAAACTATATGATTCCATGTATATCAATATCCAGAAAAGGCAAACAACCATAGCCAACAGACAAATTAGTGATTTGTCTGGGCTTAGAGAAAGCCCAGGGCTTAGAGGAAGGGGCAATGGAGAATGATCACTGACAGGTATGGGAAGGGTCTTTTCAGGAGTGATAAAAACATTCTAGAATTAGTGATGATGGTTAAAGAGGAGTGAATTATACATGTAGTATATCAACAAAAAATTTAAAAGAGAACATATAAAATGCTGCTATTCAAAATAGGGGGAAATAAAATCTATATGTATCTGCTTTTGAGCAAAAAGAAACACAAAAAGGATAAACAAGAAACACACGAGAAGGCAGGCAGAACAGGATGGAATGACAAGCAGGTAAAAATGGGATGGAAGGAATTGGGAGGAGAGGGTACGTGATATTTCTTTGAGTACACCTTTTGCATCATCCTGACTTTTATAATTATATTAAAAAATAAATACATAAATAAAATTAACCAGGGTATGAAGAAAATCCAAACAGAATTGGTATACAAACAGAACTATATTTCTTTTTTTTAACCTCTATTTTATTTATTTATTTTTATGTGGTGCTGAGGATCAAACTTAGTGCATCACATCTGCCAGGCAAGCGCTCCACCACTGAGCCACAATCCCAGCCCCAGAACTACATTTCAAATGTATCCATAATCATAACTGTAGCAAACATTTTTTTTTTTCTTTTGGTACTGGGAATTAAACCCAGAGGCCCTTACACACTGAGCCACATTCCCAGTCCTTCTTTGTATTTTATTGAGAGACAGGTTCTCACTGAGTTACTTAGGGCCTTGATAAATTGCTAATATTGGCTTTGAACTCATAATCCTCCTGTATCTGCCTCCTGAGCCACTGGGACTATAGGCTTGCACCACAGCAAATGATTCAAAATAACCTTTGTTGTTGTTGTTTTAATTTTAATTTTTTAATTTTAGTTGTCAATGGAACTTTATTTTATTTATTTTTTATATGTGGTGCTGAGAACCAAACTTAGTGCCCCATACATGCTAGGCAAGCACTCTACCACCAAGCTACAACCCCAGCCCTCAAAATAACTTTTGAATCCAATCTTTGAACTATAGTCCCTTGTACCTGAGATTTAAAAAAAAAAACCTCAAAATTGCAAGCTGTATATAGTAGGGGTTCTCCCAAGATATATAACAAGCTTAACAATTCTGAAACTATTTTCTGTGTATTCTACAACTTGGTAAATAAATAAATAAACTACTGAAGAAGAGAGTTACAAAAATGGAAAGGGGGAAGAACAGAATAAATTCTGTGGAACTGAATTGGAATTGAACATATCAGCATTCAGTCCTGATTTTATAGAAATAGAAGTAGGTAAATAGACATATAGGTATAGAAGTATCAACTATAATAACATAACTATTATTATTACTACCTAATATATTATACTACCTATATATTATACTACCTAATATATAGCTCTATTTACCTATTTAGATAAACATATAGATTTATAGATGTAGAAGTAGAAACATATGCACACACATACACACTTATTTCACCCTATTGCTGGCTACTAAGAGGACCTAGAACTAATGAGTACCCAGATTTTGGTTTCTAAATATTCTAGTCTCTTAAAAGGAACAAGGCCTGATTCTACAGCTAGGGCTAGAAAAGTACAAGATGAACACGAAAAACTATTTTAGGTCAGAAGGTAAGAAAGCACTCAAAGAATGATGACAGTATGTCAAAAGATCAAATAGGCCAACTTGACGGGGTCACACTGCCAAATCTGGGACAATTCAGCATGAAAATAAATAATGACAGTAGTTTTATAAAAACTGAATTTAAAAGAAAAACATGAGTTCATGCTTATAAAAGTTAAATACCTAAATAAATGAGAGGTAAAAGAATGCCTCTTCTTTATGGTAGAAAGCTAATTAATAAATGTAGGCAAAATAGTACAATTAGAAAATCACCATTTGACAACCATCATCACAGTAATAAAGGTTGAGTATTCCTTATCTAAAGTGTGTGGGAAGAGAAACATTTTGGATTTCCGATTTATTTGGGGGGGTGGAATATCTGCATACATATAATAATATACATATATATAATACATATAGTACATATAATAATAATATATCTTGAGGATGGAACCCAAGTATAAACATGAAATTCATTTGTGTTTCATAAATGCCTCACACACATAGCCTGAATTAAGTTTGCATGACATTTTTAGTATGTCTTTTTTTAATGCAACCCATCATCACATGAGGTCAGGTGAGAAATTTTCCAGTTGGGTCATGTTGGTACTCAAAAAGTTGTAAATCAGGAGCATTTTGGCTTTCAGACTTTCAGATTAGGGATGTTCAAACTGTAACTGATTCAAATAAGAAGCATCAATGAATGCTAAAATGGAGTAAAAATTTCAGGAATTACAAGATATTAACATAGTCTCAAAGTATCTCTTCAAGATATTTACTGATTCCAAATAAGAAAACAGTAATTTTATACTGGAAAAACCCAGCATGGACTTGGCAGGCACTTCCTAAACAAAATGATTAAAACTAACAGCAACAAGCTGGGCACAGAAGCACACACCTGTAATCTCAGTGGCTCAGGAGACTGAAGCAGGAAGATCACGAGTTCAAAGTCAGCCTCAGCAAAATTGAGGCACTAAGCAACTCAGTGAGACCCTGTCTCTAAATAAAATACAAAATAGGGCTGGGGATGTGGCCTCAGTGGTCAAATGCCCCTGAGTTCAATCCCTGGTACCCCCCCCCCAACAAAAAAAAAAACTAACAGCAGCAATAATAACACAAATCAACACCATGTACCTTCTGATATGACAACCTGAAAAACCCACATCTGTCATATCCCTGTCAAAAGCACACCATACATATAGCTATGAGCAAACTCAAACTGAGATCCAATTCTACTATTTTAGGTGCATATTCAGATAAAGGGGTATTATACATACTTAGAAAATAACTGCAGCATTCATCATATTTAACCTTTCACTCAATAATTAACCATTGATGATTACTGCCTAAATTAATAAAAAAGTAAAGGATATAAAATAAAGGTCTTCTATTATTCCTTCCCATTTAATAGCTGAAATTCTTCTATAAAGACCTACTATTTGACTTCCCTATAACATAGCTAATATTAAAGAATAGATAAATGCTTCCTTCTTTCCTTTTAATTGCCAATTTCCAAACTAAGGAATTAGTGCCATAGTCTTCAATGGTTTCCAGTGAGATGTGTGATTCAATCAGTTGTGCTCCCTCCCCATTTTGTCTTTTTAGACTCAAATTTCCCTATCTTTGGTCAAAAGGAGACAACTGTGCCTTTTTAAGTTCAGCTTTCAACATAATGAATTTGAAGCGTCTATTGGACATCCAAGAAAACAGCTTGGTTGGGTTCTGAAACTAAAGAGAGAAATAAAAAGAACTATGTAAATATTATTCTTATTCCTAAGACATCTAATCCTCTTGCAGAGATGCTGAGAACTTTTTTAGTATAAATTAAGATTGTAAAATTCATACATTCACTGATTACTCTATCTGTCCCTATCTTTGCTTTTGTTTGTTTTTCTTTTCTCCTATTTACAGAATAATGGTTATGATGCACCAATCTATTAAAGAAGTTACTACCCTCAATGAGCTTAGTAGGAGAGATATCATAACCATCTCTCCTATATGCCAAGTAACAGATACAGGTCAGGAGAAACATATCACAGAACAAAATTTATGTTATAAAACTAGAAACAAAGATTATGTCTGTCCAGAGGCTGGGGTTGTGGCTCAGTGGTAGAGCGCTTGCCTAACATGTGTGAGGCACTGGGTTCGATTTTCAGTACCACATATATGAATAAATTAAATAAAGATCTATCAATGTCTAAAAAAAAAGTATTAAAAAAAAAAAGATTATGTCCAGTTAGAGTGATTTAGTATTTGAGCCAGTATTTAGTATTTAATAAGTAACAAGATGAGAAGCGCCAGGGAACAGGAGAGAATTAGGATGTGGCAGAGGCAGCCAGTGTAGGGAGGGGCACATTAGGAGCGTTGAAGACGTAGAAAAATGCAAAGTGGTCTGGGGGACATCTAAGAGAACTTTCTACAGAATGTGTGGTCAGTATCCTATATCTGTGCTGTCCAATACAATAATGATCACATGTAACCATTTCATTGAGTGATCAATAAAATGGCAGTGATAACAGTGGAAATGGACAGTAGAAGATGGTTAGCAAGAAACACTATTAAGAACGCAAAGGTTTTATAGACTGATAAAATGTGAGCATGTGAAGAAAATTAAAACATCAAAATTTTGTTTTGATTACTAAAAAAAAAAAAAAAAAAAAATGGTGATACCATGAAGTGAATGAGAGAAGTCAGAGAACTGAGAACTAGAGAAGTAGGAGGGAAAATAATTTTTTTTTCCTGATTCTCCTCCTTCCTCCTCTATGCTCGCAATACATTTTATCTCTTTTAAAATCTTACTTCAGTTTAAGATTTTTATTAATTTTGCACTTTATTACAGTGAACTGTTTACATGTCACTTTCTCACCTGATAGAATTTAAACTCCTTGAGGATCTTAATGAGTTCTGGGAGCAGGAGTCCTGGGTTACTAACTATACGATTTTCTGCATGTTACTTAATCTGTCTAGCTTCAATTTTATCATTTCTAAATGGAAACTAGAAGTCAATTTTCACAGGGCCTAGCTAGCCTTACTATGCCTAAGCCATAGTAAAAACTCAAAAGATGATAAAATAAAATCAATCAGCATAACTGTACTTTTGTTAAAAGTACTGCTTTTAGCGGTAAGACCTTTCTGAATGAATAGAGATCACAGGCAATTCTCACTGTAAAGCACACCACAGAGGAAGTTCATTATCAATTAATTACAGAATGATAGTCTAATTTATGAATTGAAGTACCTAGTTTATCCTGCCTTATACTCATTAAGGGCTCTAGAAGGATGAGCAAATAAGAAGTATAATTTTAAAATATGTTTGGCTTTTCTGGAACATGGCATCTAACTCTGGGTAAAAAGTAGAAGAAAAAAAATTCTCAAAATTCCTAGATTGTTAGTAGATTTAATTTATTCATTAGCTTTAGCTTTCACAAACACAGATAGAGCAGGGGAATGAAATTCTTTACTCTGTTCGAGTAATTAAAATGCATGTCTGGTCTCAGAGTTTAATTGTTCTACACAGGACAGTACAAACTATTTAGTTGAAATAGGAATGGAGCTGGGTAGAGAGTTGAAAGGGGTACTCCTAAGGGAGGTAAAATGCAATTCTCAAGGCTGACTTTCAACCAGCACACTGAGCTCATATCTCCTGACTTGCTAAAAATAACATTAGGGTCTTTGACTATAAGTAGCAAGGGCTATAATTTTAGGTTTCATCTAAAAATAACTTTTTAAATTTTTTAAATGACACATCAAAGTGTGATGAAAAAAATTTGAAGCCTATATTATGACCCAATAACTGCCATTTGTACTAAAATAAGAAATGGTGTCCCCCATTTCTGTATGACATGCATAGGGAAGACAGTACCATCTGGGGGGTGGGCAGAAATCTAGAATGTCATATCAGGATCCTTCCAGTTGCATGTAAATAAGAATTTAACTCAAATTAGCTTAAAATAACACTTTTGAACCTTTTGTGTGCATAGAACTTACCTGGGAATTCTATTAAAAAGGAGATTCAGATTGAGTAGGACTAGGGTAGGACCTGAAATTCCAACAAGCTTATAGGTAATGCTAATGCTGTTAGTTCAATCCCAAGAACTTAAACCATAAGAAAATACACAGATTAACATATCTGCAAAGCCAGAAATAAGACTGTTGATTAATGTCATCCAGACTTGTTAGGGCTACACGCTTCCTTGGTCCTGACCTGCAAAAGACAGAGTAGCCTCCCAGAGATTTTTCTCAAGAACAAGGAAGAACATCCCCACAAGCTTAGACTTTCCTATTCCCATTTGTCAGAATTAGGCCATGTGATCATCCCTGAACTGTTGATTGGCAGGGGAGATTGGTTAACTCTAGGACCAATCAGTCCAACCCTGGACTGAGGATGGGATCAATTTTCTTGGTGCATGTTGGTTACCAGGAAGTGGAAGGAGTGGTGCATGTCAACCTTGGGAACCCCTTATCTAGTGCACTTATTACAGGTCCACAGGAAGGAAGAAGAACACATGTTTCACAGGCCATAAATAAGAGTTAATATACATTTTTTCCATCCCTCATCCCAGCAAAGTCATCATTTAGTTCTGAGCTCAATGCATCTTCTTTTCCTGCTTTTGAAATTCCATTATACTTGGGACACCTTTAAAATCTTTACTATATTCTGTAATATGGCTTTCCAAGCTCCTTTGTCTTTTATAAATGATATTAGAATACACAGGAGACATATCTTAGTGATAGGACACTTGTCTAGCATGTATGAAGCCCTGGATTCAATCACCAGTACTGCAAAATATAATAATAATAGTAATAATAATAATAATAATAATAATAATGGTATAACGATAGAAACAACTTCAAAATACTTTACCAATATAAAATGTGAAAGAAGTTTATTATTTCAGAAGGTATAAAATTATAGTATAGTGAAAATAATAATACTAACAGGATTACACTAGTCTAGCAATAAAATAATTTATATTGTAGGAATACAAATCAATAAATGAAAGAATAAAGGAAAGTGGGACTTTATCTTAAATCTATTGATCTTTTCCATGGGAAAAACATCCTCCAATGGTGAATTTTATGGTATGAAAACAATTATTTTTCTTGCTGGGTGCAGTGGCACACACCTGTAATCCCAGTGGCTCACGAGGCTGAGGCGGGAGAATCACAAGTTCAAAGTCAGCCTCAGCAACTTAGCAAGGCCCTAAGCAACTCAGTGAGACCCTGTCTCTAAATAAAATACAAAAAAAAAAAAAAATGCTCAGATGTGGCTCAGTGGTTAAGCACTAGTACAAAAAAAAATTATTTTCCTCTAATAATACAGAGAAATGATTTATGGATAAACATCCCTTAAAGGGTCTTGGCCACAATTTTAGTTCACTTTGTGTTGCTGTTACCAAAACACCTGATAAGAACAACTTAGGGAAGGGAAAATTTATTTGGGGCTCACAGTTTCAGAGGTCTCATTCCATAGATAGCTGACTCCATTGCTCTGGGCCCAAAGTGAGGCAGAACTTCATGGTCAAAGGGTATAGCTGAGGAAAGTAACTTACCTCATGGTGGTCAGCAAGCAGAGAAAAAGAGGAAGGAGAAAGAGGTCAGAGGGAAGATGAACCCTTCCAGGGCACACCAGTGACCCACTTCCTCCAGTCACATCCCATCTGCGTGGAGTTACTATCCAGTCAGTCTACTCAAACTACGAGAGTTTACAGGTTAGGATTAGGTTACAGTTCTCACAATACAATTATTTCTCCTCTGAACATTCCTGCATTAACACAGAAGCAGTTGGGGTACATCTCATTTCCAAATCATAATAGACACGTTACAAGTGCCAAACATCAACTACTTAGTTAAAACAAAAAAATCAGGGTCAAGTAAACTGCATCAGAGATCCCTGAAAGGAATGGCAAATAAATGGACTGTGTGATATGCTCCCAAACACTGCTCCTTTTCACAGAACTCTGAGATTCAGAAAATGTAATGTTCTCTGTAAAAAGCTCTCTTTGCTATTATACAGAAATTAATCACATAGCTAGTTTTAAATGCATTTGGTACTTAAATTCTTATCTTCTGATTTGAAATTCTGGATACCTTCTACTGCATCTTGCTGTCACTATGAAATTTTAATCTTCAAAGTGTGATTCCCAAATACTGAAAGGAAATCTCTATTGTTGGACAGAGAACTGTTAACTTCCAATGCTGCATGGCAGGCCAATCCCATGTTATTGGGCGATTCAATAAACAAAGTATTAAATATCACAGAAAATAACAAAAGGCAAATTCATTACAATACAGCTTAAGAAATAAAATTAACTTCAGTGACTTTAAGCTAGAAGCATTAAAAAACTTCATATTATAACAATTTTAATATTTATTTAAAATATTACCTTTGGGCTTCATAACTACGGGCAATGCTTTATTCTAGTTTAGGTCAGAACTGTTCCTTCCTCAAACATACAGTGTACACATACACAAAGAATCCTTTGAGTCATGATGCCTATAAAAACTACCTTAAGTTTTAAGTTCCTAGGAACTTTTAATTAAATTCATGAATAACCAAGTTTACTGGATACATCTGACAATACCATGAAACTTGTCTCCTGTCCAGTCACAAGCATGTATTCAGTCTTCAAGAAACCTCAAAGCAGAATCTTAGGAGGCTGCCTGTATTTTAGGTGTTCCCCAAGAAAAGACCAAAGTACAAGTATTTAGGTATTATTTTTCTAAGATAACATACTTATCACAGGACTTAAGACACAAATTTGCCATTTCTAGTTTGAGAACACAGAAATCCAAAAACTCTTTAGCATATTCACTGGCAGATAAGAGACATTAATTAAGACCCTTAACAAAGCTGTAGAATTTCATATAGGCAAAAAATCAATCAAAGTTTTTTCAAATATTTCTTCAAATATTCCTCTTACTTGAATGTATTCAAAGATTTTTCTTAACTGAAATAATGATACTGCAAATATAGAAACACCTCTATAGTTATACTTCCAAATAGTAATCAAAGCACAAAGCAAATTGTGAGACATGGAAAAGGGCTTAGAAGAAAGTTTTGAAAGAGTTTTAGTACTACACTAAGAGTCAAGGGAGCAGAATAATTCTGACTACTGCATTAGGAATTCACATTCCACTATGATAATACATGTATTAGATGGATCTGGGTTCAAACTCTCACCTTCCACTTACTAGTCGTGTGATTCTAGGAAAGCTATTTACCCTTATAAGTTTCAATTTCAACTGTAAAAAGGAAATAATATAGCACACCTCACAAAGTTAGAGTATTGAGTGAAAAATATTTGAAATGTGTTCATATTTGAAATGGAACAAAAGTACTCATAAGGCATAACCATTTTTTAACAGCATTTTCAACCTGTAGAATATACAAATAAACTAAAAATGCCAATGACTACCTATTTTGCCAGTAAAGCAACATAAATGCTGAGATACTAAATAAGGTCCCTGTTCTTAATTAAAAGGAACTCCAAACCCAAATATTTATTATCACGATTTAATTTTAAAAGGAGCTAAGGTTCAATCCATTAATGGTAAGAGCAATAAGAACCCTTGCTCTCAGTCATTTTTCTCTTATAACCATCAAAACAGCTGTAGGATTAAATAACAATCACTCAATTTGAATGTTTTACTTTCAGTAGGATATTTCTCAGATTAAATCAACAGGAGAAAAATCAAAACAAAAATAAGGAAATGTGAAATTGATAAGATTATTTCTTTCAATATCAAAGATAAACAAGGCAAAAAAGAGGGAGGAAATAAAACAGTTCAAATGAGAAATATATAACTCTTAATATCCTCTATTTAAAGTATCTTAGTTGTATGGAAGACAGACAAACCTTTAACCACAGCTCTTATAAATTTCCATGAAACAATCACCACAGTCAATACCAAGAATATATTCCTCACTTAAAAAGTATCCTCCCACCATTTTTTTTTTATTTTATGTGGAAAGAACACAAAATAATACCTACTCCCTAACAAAATGTAAAGCATACAATGCAATATTGTTAACTATAGGCACTATGCTCTACAGTGCATCTCTAGGATTCATTCATCTTGCATATTGACTTTGTACCCTCTGACCAATACGGTCCCATTTCCTCTCCATCCCCTGTCTTCTGGCAACGGCAATTCTGACGATTTTAGATTGCGCAAACCAGTGAGATCATATAGAAATTTTTCTGTGATTTATTTCATTTAGCATAATATTCATCCATATTGTCACAAATAGTAGAATTTCCTTTGTAAGGTTGAATAATATTCCATTATTTGTATGCCAATTTTTTTAATCCATTCATTTTTAATGAACACTTAGGTAGCTTCTCCGTCTTTACCACTGGGAATAATGCTACAGTGAACATGGGAGTACAGATCTTTTCAAGATCCTGATTTTAATTCCTTTAGATATATGCCCAGAAGAGGGAGAAGTGGGGTTACTGAAACATATGGCAGTTCTATTTTCATTTTCTGAGGACTGCCATATAGTTTTCCATAGGAGCTGTACCAATTTACATTCCCACCAATAGTCTACAAGGTTCCCTTTTCTTCACAGCACTTATCTTCATTTGGTTTTCAAATAATAGCCATTTTAACATGTGTGAAGTGATATCTCATGGTGGTTTTGCGTTGCATTTCCCTGATAACTAACAACATTGGAAACCTTTTCAATACCTGTTAACCATATGTATGTCTACTTTTGAGGAATATCTATTCAATTTCTTTCTCCTTTTGTAACCATATTTTCTCACCTTTCTTTCTTTCTCTTTTACTATTGAGTTGAAGTATTTCCTTATGTATTTTAGATATTAACCCTTTATCAGATAAGTGATTTCCAAATATTTCCTTCCATTCCATAAATTGTTTTTATGTTATGTTACTTGTTTTGCTGTGCAGAAGTTTTTTAGCTTGATATAGTCCCATTTGTCTATGTTGCTTTTGTTGCCTGTGTTTTGGAGTCTTGTCCAAGAAATAATTGCCAAAGCCATTGTCAAGAACTTTTCCCCTATTTTTTTTTCTAGATTTCCGGTTGTATGCTTTTAAGTCTTTAGTTCATTTTAATTGATTTTTGGGTATGGTGTAAGATAAGAGTCCAATTTCATTCTTTTGCATATGGATATACAGGTTTATATATACCATTTATTTAAAAAACTATTCTTTCCCATTGTTATGTGGGGGCACCCTTATCAAAAATCAGTTGACCACTGTATAAGTCAGTTTTCTGTTATTATTTTCAAAATGCCTGAAGCTGAGTGCTTATGAGAAAAGAGGCTCTTTTAGCTCACAGATTTGGAGGCTGAAAGTCCAAGATCAGGCAGGCCTGATTTATGTTTGGTCTCTGGTGAAGGTTGATGGCAGACGGTATCATGGCAGGTACACATGGGGCAAGGACAATCATGTGGCAAGACAGAAAGCCAACCAACTGGGAGTGGCCATGCTTGTTCTTTCATAACAACCCTGTCACAAGAACTTACAGCCTAAGAATACCTTAATCTCCTCTAAGAGCAGCACCCTTAGCAACACCTAAAGACTACCCACTAGGCTCTAACTCCTAAACATCCCATCATCTCTTAACACCACTACACTGGGACAAGTTTCTAACACATAAATCCTTGGGGGACACACTCGAACCCTATCAAAACCATAGACACCACATATGCATGAGTTTATCTCTAGGTTTTCTATTCTATCCCATTAGTCTGTATGTTTTTACGCCACTAACATATTGTTTGGTTGTTTGCGGGGTTCTTTGGGGGAGGAGCAGGGGGTTTTTTTTGTTTTTTGAGACAAAGTCTCACTCTCTAGTGTAAGCTGGTCTCCAACTCCTGGGCTCAAGTGATCTTCCTTCCTCAGTGTCCTGAGGGCTGGGATTCAGTTTAGGGTTTTGATTAGTGTAGCTTTGTATCAGAAATCAGGAAGTAAGATGCCTCCAACTTTGTTCTTCTTGCTCACAATTGCTTTGACTATTTTGGGATCTCTTCTACTATAAGACTAAAACTTTGCCCAGGTCTTAAAATTCTATTAAAACTCAGAGAAATACATTTGTTGATTTATTAAACACATGAAAAACAGAAACACTAATACTTGAAGTTTCCAAAAAGAAGGAATGCCAAAAATTAAGCCCCTCTCAAGGGGGAGAAATAAAGAATATTTTTAAAAAGATAAAGCTTTTAATAATGTGAAATTAAACACCAATAATATATACTTGGGTGGAAAATACCCAATTTATCTGTAAAAAATTCATACATACTTGGAGTATAACTGTACTAACTCAGAACACATATTCAAGAAAGACAATAGAATACACAATGATATCGAGCAAAATATCAATCTGGTTTTTTTTTAGTTGTCAATGACCTTTATTTTACTTATTTATTTATTTATATGTGGTGCTAAGAATTGAACTCAGTGCCTCACACATGCAGGCAAACACTGTACCACTGAGCCATAGCCCCAGCCCTAACGATCTGTTTTTGAAAAACATTATATCCTGTGACTAACCTCCTACAAAGTCAAGTCTGTATTTCAAACTGTTTATCTGACTCTAATTAAACAGTGAGCTGTTAGTGATGGTATTCAAGATAAGATTTAATTCCTCTATAGTACTTTCTTTTGATAAAAATCATAGAATAGAATATCATCTGACTTTATTAAACTTCTAAACAAGGCAGTATAGTAATACTATGTACAAAGCACTGCTAAATTCTCACCTTGATCACAGCTTAATCATAACCAAAATCTTGTTCAATGATGTCTCACAGAAGTTCCTGCATCTTACTAAATTACAAGTACAGAGCTTTCAAATTAGCAGCAAATCCTCTACATTCAATTTTTTTACAAAGAGGGCAAGGGGAGTGAAACCAAAGTTTTAGTTTGTAGGTATCTCTTCACTTTTTAGAATGAATATTAGAATGTTTTCCCATTAAATAGTATAAGAGTTAAATAGGCAGGCAGGCATTGTGGTGCACACCTGTAAACCCAGTGGCTCAGAAGGTTGAGGAAGGAAGATAACAAGTTCAAAGCCAGTTTCAGCAACTTAGCAAGGCCCTAAGCAACTCAGTTAGGCCCTGTCTCTAAATAAAAATTTTAAAAAGGGATGGGGATGTGGGTCAATGTTTGAGTGCCCCTGAGTTCAATCCCTGGTAGGTAGGTAGGTAGGTAGGTAGGTAGGAAGGGAACAAAGGAAAGGAAAGGAAAGGAAAGGAAAGGAAAGGAAAGGAAAAAGGAAAGGAAAGGAAAAAGGAAAGGAAAGGAAAGGGAAGAGGAAAGGGAAAGGAAAAAAGGAAAGGAAGGAAGGAAAAGAAAAAGAAAAAGAAAAAGGAAAGGAAAAGAAAGGAAAGGAAAGGAAAGGAAAGGAAAGGAAAGGAAAGGAAAAGAAAAAGAAAAAGAAAAGGAAAGGAAAAGAAAAAGGAAAAAGAAAAAGAAAAGGAAAGGAAAGGAAAAAAAAGAAAGGGAAACATATTTAGTTAAATATGCATTTAAAAACTATAACTTGAAGAAATGTGATGTGATCATTCTATTAAAATTATTGGATACCTCTTCAATGGAGGATACAATTCACTACAGGCAGTTATAAAGGGTACATATTTTCAGGGAGTTTTATAATATAACTGAGAGCTCAGACATAGATATACATTTAAAGGACAATGCAAGGCAAATAAATGATTACAATTCCCATTAGAAGTTAAGACTATTTGAATTATTTTAAAAAAGGTAGAATCAATTGGAGTTAACATAGTGGTAACAAAAGAAAAATAAAAGTCTCAGGAAAACAGAACTTCAGAGCTCAGGCATGAATAAAATTTAGAAAGGAAGAAATGAAAGAGGAAGATATCCACACCTTGTAAAACATAGGGAGGTAGGGGTAGACCAGCAGCTTGCGCAGATGACAAAAGATAGGTAAGAAGAGTAGGTTACAGCCAAGAGAGAAAATTCCCGAACAGCGTATCAGGAATTTAGATTTAATCATTCATCAAATATTAATTAAAGTGCCTGTTATGTGCTGTCCTAGCTGCAAATGATACAACTTTGAACCAAACTATCAAGTTCTCTGTCTTTATGGTGCTTACAGTCTAGTGTTATTCTATATGTAATATAATATCCTACAATGCTTCTGAGCAGAGGAGGGATGTGACCAGAAATACATGTCGGGAAAATTATATAGCAATGATATAAGCCAGTCCATTACCTATAAAGAAAAAAAGAGAAGCAAATCTATTAAAATATTGCAATAAGAATCCAGGATAGAAGTGGCAAGGATATTATTAAATTATCCAAATGATATATTGAGCAGTCTTAGATAAATTATTTCTCTATATCCCTATTCTCACTGGAAAACTGAAGATTGCCACTGAGCCACAATGTTAAGATCTTCAATCAGAAAATTCTACAGCACATCAAGGCACTGTGTGTTATATGTAGTGTAATGCTAAAGGGTAAGAGCTGGAACGCACTTCCATTTCTAACCTTTTCTTAGCAACACAACTTTAGAATTATGCTTGTCCTTTATCA
The DNA here is from genome assembly GCF_902686445.1 of Sciurus carolinensis. NCBI lineage: Eukaryota > Metazoa > Chordata > Mammalia > Rodentia > Sciuridae > Sciurus > Sciurus carolinensis. Next base: position 166,935,522 of record NC_062214.1, on the reverse strand, counting down.
GTTTAACCACTATTTGTCTCCAAAAGAGCACTCTCTTTCTGAGTATGACTGGGACAGTAAGGGTCAAGGTTAGACATGATACAGGGTTTAACTACAGACTATGAAGGTCTGTGCTACCTTCCTTTATTTCTCTCTGTGTAATCTATACTCTCAAGTAAAGAACAGAGAGGGAGGTACCAGTCTACTTAGGGATCTGTTAGAAATAGAAAAAGAACAGTAGACAAGATACTTATTTTATTCTCTATTATACCACAGAGAGCTATTTGTCTCTACAATTAACTTATTTATAGAAGCCTCAAAGGCAAAGTCTATGTTTTATTCTTCTTTATGATCTCATTGTGCCTAGCACAGAGCTTTAGACACAACTGCTGAAGGCAGAACTGAAAAGAAGAAGAGAGTCTAAGATCCAAAGAAGTATGAGTTAACCAGGTATAAAGGGTCCAGGGAATAATAGTAACCGTCAACAAAACAGTCAGAAAGGGATACAATAGTGAATAAGACATAATTTTTTCCTTTCCAGGCACTTGTGGCCTAGTAAAAATTATTAGGAGGAAAAAGAAAAATATACTAGGCATCTGGAATGAAGTAACTACTAAAATTAATAATTAATGGCTACCTTTTACAGAATACACCAAACACTATGTAAAGAACATTACAGACATTATCTCATTTAATCTCCACACCCCATGAGTCAGATATTATTATCCCCATTTTTCAAACAGGGAAACTAAGAGTTAGAGCTGAGATAAATAACTTACTCAAGGTCATAAAATTAGCAACAGTGGAGCTCTGACTCAAATCAACATCTAACTCCAAAGCCAGTAATGCATACTTAGCCACCAGGAACCAGGGAGATGGAACTGAAGCTGGTTGTGAGTACCAGGTACAGTGTGTATTTCCAAAGTGCAACCAAAAGGATTTGCTGAAAGATGAAGAGCAGTGTTTAAACTGAAGAGGTATTAGATCATATCATGACCAAAGGGAGAAGAGCCAGTACATGAAAACCATGTCGCCTCTCCAGCTTCAACCAGTGAAGTGTCTTGTGAGCTTCCAGAGCCAACTTAGGCATACAAAGTACTCCACTTTACTCTCCATCTTTTAACTTTCCATTTTGAAATAATTTTAGATCTATCATGAAGTTATAAAGACTACAGAATTCCCACATGCCCTTTACCCAACTTCCCCTAAATTACCATCTTACATACCACAGTACTATTATCCAAACCAATGAATTAAGATTGATGTAATACTATAAACTGAATCTTGCCAGTTTTGAACAATTTCCTAAATAAAGCTATCATAACATCGCTTTGTACCCTACAAATATATATAATTATAAATTGTTAATATGTAATAAAACATAATAATTTTAAACACAAAAAATAAAAGGGGCCATAGATACTCTTTTACATATCTATCGGTGGCCCTGTGTGTCAGGGGTCCCCAAGACTATCCTCTGTTCTTAGAAGATTTACTGGAAGGCCCAAAAAAATATTAACTCACAGTTATGGCTTATTATACCCAAAAGATAAAGATGAAAACCAACAAAGAGAAAAAGAGCATGACTAAAGTCCAGGAGAAACCAGATCCATACAAGTTTCTACAAGCCTTCTCCCAGTGCTGTTGCATGGATGTGCTTAATTGTGTCAATAATGACATGCAACAATACACGCAAAGTGATGTCAACCAAGAAAGCTGTCCCAAACCTCGGTGTTCACTATTTTTATTGGAGGTCAGTCACAAGGCACATAGCACCTGGATAACTGACCTCACCCATTTAGACTCCAGTCCCCAAAACAAAATGAATGTTCACAATAAATCACATTGTTTGCCTAAACTATCTGATCAAACTGGTACCTATGGCTCAAGCCTACAGACATACAAAAACACTCTTACTAGGCAGAACAGTCAAAGGGTTTGAGCTCATTTCCCCAGAATCAGTCAAGGATCAGTCCTAAAGAGAGTTCTTTCTTGGAAACTTGCTGGATTTCAGCAACACAGCCTCCATGGTTAACCCTTCCTGCACAATCTGTGAATGTATGTCTGGGCTATCTCATTCACTTCAACAATAACACAATATAAAATTACATGGATGTACTAACACTAACTACCCAATTACCTATTCATAACCTTTAAGGTGTTTCTAGCTGTTAGTCAACTATAATAGCAAAGTTTCAGAGTCATAAATAGCTATACAATATAATTTTCCTAGAATTAATTATTATTATCTGATAAAATAAAGGTTAGTCTAGATGTAGGTATCAAGCCCCTAAATAAATAAAAGGTAGCTTTAAACATTCTTATTTTAAATATGAAATGAGCAAACAAGAAAGCACTTATGGAGATGAAAAACAATATAGAGAACTTTTCTTATCTCAGAAATTCTAAAGTACTTGCTCTCATCAGAGTAAAACAAAAATTACATGATTCTGGAAAAGTCATAGAATAATGTTACATAGAGCAAAATGCAACTCAAGAGCTTTTTTAAGGGCTTATTTATTTATCTAGGGTCTAGCATTTCTATTTTATAATCAGATTAACTTCATTAGGTTTTCACAAAAATGTAAGTCCTAAATACTTACATTTATGATAAGAATAAATGTAAACACGGGGTACATAAACTCTTTTTCCTCATATCTTAAGTAGGAAAACAATATTCCAATTTTATAATTAACAAAATCTTAATTATTTTAAACTAATTGGCCTACTTACCTATTTTTAAATTTTCAGTATTTATTAGTATCTAACATAAAGTATAATCCTACAAGATTAAACCCACATTGCATGATGGAACAAGTAAAGGTAAAGGAAAAAATAAATCTTGGCCCATGTTAAATATACCATTAAATTTAAATTGAGAGAAACAACATTTTTGTGCTTTTGTCAAATAACAATTTAATATTATAATAGTTCCTCACTTAAAAAAAAAAAACAGTTTCTTCTGGTTAGTAACTTTAAATCTTTAGGTTTTATCTATTTATTTATTTATTTTTTGGTACTGGGAATTGAACATAGGTGTGCTCTACCACTGAACTACATACCCAGTCATTTTAAATTTTTTTTACTTTGAGGCCAAGCCTTGCTAAATTGCCCAGGCTGGCCTTGAACTTGGGCAATCTTCCTGCCTCAGCCTCCAGAGCTGTTGTGATTATAGATGTGTGCCACTACACCCATCAAATCTTTGGTTCTTTAAAAGAGCAAAATGAGAAATACATATATTTTAACTACTTTTTCTAAAGGGCTTTGTACGTAAAAATGAACATTGTTATTTCAAAACAAACCTTGATATACAATAAATGAGAAGAATGCACATTGTCAAAAGGCACATAATCAAGAATACAGACGGCAGTGGAGCACTCTGTAATCCCAGTGGCCCTAGAGGCTGAGTCAGAAGGATTGAAAGTTCAAGGACAGCCTCAGCAACTTAGCGAAACCCTGTCTCAAAATACAAAAGAGATGGGGACTTATAAAATTCTGAGAATTTTTTAAGTTTGTATTTTAATTTTAAAGATAGTCTCAGACTGTGGCACACACTTGTAATCCCAGTGGCTCTGGAGAATGAGATGGGAGGATCGGGAGTTCAAAGCCAGCCTCAGCCAAAGCAAGGCTCTAAGCAACTCAGTGAGACCCTGTCTCTAAATAAAATAAAAAATAGGGCTGTGGATGTGGCTCAGTAGTCGAGTGCTCCTGAGTTCAATCCCTAGTACCAAAAAAAAAAAAAAAAGATAGTCTCAAATAGAAAGGAGACCAGTAGAGTAGAGGAAGGGGTGAAAATGAGGGTTGAGGGGAGGGTTGAGGGGAAGAAAAGGGGAATGACACTGACCAAATCATATTGCTATACTATGTGTATGTACAAATATATAACAATGAATTCCACTATTAATTATAATGCACCAAGGATTTTTTAAAAATAAAGATAATCTCAAAATATCAGTATAGTTATTTTATAATGGAAAATTTCCACAAGATATTAATTAATATGTCTGTTTTCAGTCACACAATATCTATTAATATTGTTAGAGACTAAAATACAGAAGAGTAATAATAGATTTAAAATTTAAATGTACCAATGCCCATGTGAAGGTCAAATAATGTCACACTTCCCAAACAAAAGGAAGTTTTATAGTAGCTTAAATAGAGAAAAAAGGTGGAAAAATCAGTCATCACATGAATTACAGTAGAAATAAATACATTACATTCAAAAGAAGCTGTGAGATAGGTTAATTGCATAACTGTAAGCAATAATTTAACTTAAATTATTGTCTATTACATTAAATTAATAAAATTAATTCGAACAGTTCTGTGTTTCTTGTAAATGCCAAACACCTGATGGTTTAATAAGTATGATTTATTACAGAGGACTATTATCTAATCTTACAATTCTATGTATTTCTGTGACAACAACCCTTCAGTCAGCAATGGAGGTTCATGAGAATATTATCTGCATTTTAAAGGGGTCAATGCCTTAAATTAGAATGAAAAAACATTGCTCTCATGAGTAGACTGCTCTCTTATGCTGCCTCCTAATTCCTTAAGATACTGGGGAACACCAGCCCAGGATCCTGAATCTAGGGAGAAAGGTCAAAATCAAAGGTTGGCAAACTGTAATCCATAGACCAAATCTATCCCTTAATTTGTTTTTGTAAACCAAGTTTTATTGAACCACACCCTATCCAATTGTTTATAAACTGTTTATGGCAGAGCTGAATAGTTGCCACAGAGACCATATGACCCACAAAGATGAAAATATTACTATCTGGGAAGTTTCAAGATGGCGGACTAGGGGGCGGCTGCATTTCACGTTGCTCCAGGACGCAAGATTCAAAAGAGGAGAGAGTGAGAGACTTGGGACCAACTCAAAGCCGCTGGGTGAGTCTCTCCCATTGGGGAGGCGTCCTGGATGGGGCGGTAGCCCCGGAATGCAGGGAACTTTGTGAAGTAGAGTTGCTCGGCGAGACGCCCCTCACCCCACTGGAGCGGTAAACACAGACAACTGGGATCATCATAGAGGAGGCGGCTCAGCACAGTGCTTGGATTCGGAGCAACCACTGGGGCTCCAGGTGGCTGCCTGAGGAGGAGCTGCATGGCGAGCTGTTTAGACCCAGAACGACGGCTTCTGAACGTTGGGGTTCTGGGGTTGCCCGGAGGAAGAGGAGAAGCGCGGCGGGTCGCTTGACCTAGGAGTGACTGCATCAGAGCCACAGGCAGTTGCCAGAGGAGGAGCTGCGTGGCGAGCTGTTTGAACTCAGAACGACCCGCTCCTGAACACCGGTGGCCTGCCTGGAGGAGGAGCGCAGCGGGTCACTTGGTCTAGGAGTGACTGTATCAGAGCCACAGGCAGTTGCCAGAGGAGGGGCTGCGTGGCGAGCTGTTTGAACTCAGAACGACCGCTCCTGAACACTGGGGGGTTGCCTGGAGGAAGAGGAGAGGTGCGGTGGGTCGCTTGGTCTAGGAGTGACTGCATCAGAGCCACAGGCAGTTGCCAGAGGAGGAGGCGAGTGGTGAGTTGATTGGACTAAAAGCGACCGCTCCTGAACACTGGTGGCCTGCCTGGAGGAGGAGCGCAGTGGGTCACTTGGTCTCGGAGCCACTGCTCCTGAACACCCGGGGGGCTACCCCGAGGAGGAGGAGGAGGAACAGGGCGGTCACTTGGACTTAGAGTGCCTGCCTAGGGCTACGGGAGGTTGGCGGGAGGCGGAGACGCGAAGTGAATTGCTTGGGCTCCTAGTGACTGCGTCGGAAACCCGGCCGCTGTCCAGAGGAGGAGGTGTGTGGCGGGTCTCTGGGTATTGGAGCTATTGTACGGGGCTCCAGGTGGCGGCTCAGAGGAGGGGCCGCATAGCCAGGCGATTAGGTGCAGAGCAGGGTCCCAGGAGCTAGGTGGCTTCTTGCTGGAAGAGCCGCACAGAGACACGCCTAGGGGCAGAGTGAAGATTCCAGGACTGCGGGCAGATTCTCTGGGAGAGGCAGCCTAAGGAGACTCGCCTGCGGAGGGTGAGGCTCCCAGGCCCAGGAGGTAGGTCCGGGTCCCTGGGAACGTTGCAGAGGAAGACAGCCCAGCCCAGGCGGTAGTTGTAGATTGAGGGGAACCTCTAGGAGGGGAACTGACCAGCAAGACCTCCCCACCGAGTGAGTGTTCCCGGCCGGGTGAGGTTTTCCCACAGGGACGGTAAAATCAGAGACACAGGCACAAACAGGACTTGCCTCAGCCCGCAGCCTAGTTCCCCGTTGGATGACCATTGGTCAACAAGTGGAGGCACCTCTGCCCACTAGCAGGGAATATACGCCACCTGAGGGTCACCACCCCTAGAGAGGCAGCTTCTTCCTGGAGCTCCGCATTATCGACTTCCTCCAAGACTTCAGGCTACTGAAGGATAAGAGGGGATATACTAGCAATCTTCAGGGACATTATAAGTCAATAGAGGAAATCTGCAATATCTTAATGACCCACTGATTCCTGAACAAAATGAGAAAACAAGGGAAGAAAATGCCCCAAACAAATCTAGATGTTACATCAATAAAATCCAATGACATCATGGTAGAAGAAATGACAGAAAGGGAGTTCAGAATGTACATAATTAAAATGATTAGGGAAGCAAATGATGAGATGAAAGAGCAAATGCAGGCATTGAATGATGAGATGAAAGAGCAAATGCAGGCATTGAATGATGAGATGAAAGAGCAAATGCAGGCATTGAATGATAGCACCAATCGACAGTTAAAAGAGCAAATACAGGAAGCAAAAGATCATTTCAATAAAGAGTTAGAGATATTGAAAAAAAACCAAACAGAAATCCTTAAAATGAAGGAAACAATAAACCAAATTAAGAACTCCATAGAAAGCATAACCAATAGGATAGAACACCAGGAAGACAGAACTTCAGATATTGAAGACAAAATATTTAACCTCGAAAGCAAAGTTGAACAAACACAGAAGATGGTAAGAAATCATGAACAGAATCTGCAAGAACGATGGGATATCATGAAAAGGCAAATTGAGAATTATTGGGATTGAGGAAGGCTTAGAGAAACAAACCAAAGGAATGAATAATCTATTCAATGAAATAATATCAGAAAATTTCCCAAATCTGAAGAATGAAATGGAAAATCAAGTCCAAGAGGCTTATAGGACTCCAAATACACAAAATTACAACAGACCCACACCAAGGCACATATAATGAAAATACCTAACATACAAAATAAAGACAGAATTTTAAAGGCTGTGAGAGAAAAGAACCAAATTACATTCAGGGGGAAACCAAAACGGATATCAGCAGATTTTTCAATCCAGACCCTAAAAGCTAGAAGGGCCTGGAACAACGTTTTTCAAGCTCTGAAAGAAAATGGATGCCAACCAAGAATCTTATACCCAGCAAAGCTTACCTTCAAATTTGACGATGAAATAAAATCATTCCATGATAAACAAAAGCTAAAAGAATTTACAAAAAGAAAGCCAGCATTACAGAACATTCTCAGCAAAATATTTCATGAGGAAGAGATAAAAAACAAAGAAGCATATCAGCAAAGGCAGGAATTACCCTAAAGGAACTGTCAAATAAAGGAGGAACCAAGATATGTCAAAAAAGAAATAAATAAATAAATAACATTTTAAATATGAACCAAATGACCGGGAATACAAATCATATCTCAATAATAACCCTGAATGTTAATGGCCTGAATTCATCAATCAAGACATAGACTGGCAGATTGGATTAAAAAGAAAGATCCAACAATATGTTGCCTGCAAGAGACTCACCTCATAGAAAGAGATACCCATAGACTAAAGGTGAAAGGATGGGGAAAAACATACCATGCACATGGACTCAGCAAAAAAGCTGGAGTATCCATCCTCATTTCAGATAATGTGGACTTCAAGCCAATGTTAGTCAGAAGGGGTAAAGAAGGACATTTCATACTGCTTAAGGGAAGCATAAATCAGCAAGATATAACAATCATAAACATCTATGCCCCAAACAGTGGCTCATCCATGTATGTCAAACAAATCCTTCTCAATTTTAGAAATCAAATGAACCATAACACAATAATACAAGGTGATTTTAACACGCCTCTCTCACCACTGGACAGATCTTCCAAACAAAAATTGAACAAAGAAACCATAGATCTCAATAACACAATCAATAATTTAGACTTAACAGACATTTATAGAATATTCCATCCAACCAAGAGGGAATACACTTTCTTCTCAGCAGCACATGGATCCTTCTCTAAAATAGACCATATATTATGCCACAAAGCTAATGTCAGCAAATACAAGAAGATAGAGACACTACCTTGTATTCTATCAGATCATATGGATTGAAGTTAGAAATAAATGAAAGAGTAAAAAACAGAAACTATTCCAACACCTGGAGATTGAACAATAGGCTACTATATGATGAATGGATAACAGAAAATATTAGGAAGGAAATTAAAAATTCTTAGAGGTAACGAGAACAAAGAAACATCATATCAAAATCTGTGGGACACTATGAAGCAGTACTTAGAGGAAGATTTATTTCATGGAGCGCATTTAATAAAAGAAGTAAACTCAAAAAATAAATGACCTAACACTACGCTCAAAGCCCTAGAAAAAGAAGAACAGACCAAGACCAAAAGTAGTAGAAGACAGGAAATAGTCAAACTCAGAGCTGAAATCAACGAAATTGAAACAAAAGAAACAATACAAAAAATTGACAAAATAAATAGTTGGTTCTTCGAAAAAATAAACAAAATTGATAAACCTTTAGCCACACTAACAAAGAGAAGACGAGAGAAAACCCAAATCACTAAATTCGGAATGAACAAGGAAATATCACAACAGACACGACTGAAATACAAAACATAATTAGAAGCTATTTTGAAAATCTATACTCCAACAAAATAGAAAATTTCGAAGACATCAACAGGTTTCTAGAGACATATGAATTGCCTAAACTGAACAAGGAGGACATACACAATTTAAATAGACCAATTTCAAGTAATGAAATAGAAGAAGTCATCAAACGCCTACCAACAAAGAAAAGTCCAGGACCAGATGGGTTTTCAGCCGAGTTCTACAAAACCTTTAAAGAAGAGCTCATTCCAATACTTCTCAAAGTATTCCATAAAATAGAAGAGGAGGGAACCCTTCCAAACTCATTCTATGAAGCCAATATTACCCTGATACCTAAACCAGACAGAGACACATCGAGGAAAGAAAATTTCAGACCAATATCCTTAATGAACATCGACGCAAAAATTCTCAACAAAATTTTAGCAAATCGCACACAAAAACATATTAAAAAGATAGTGCACCATGATCAAGTGGGTTTCATCCCAGGGATGCAAGGTTGGTTCAACATCAGGAAATCGATAAATGTAATTCACCATATCAATAGACTTAAAGTCAAGAATCACATGATTATTTCGATAGATGCAGAAAAAGCATTTGATAAAATACAGCACCCCTTCATGCTCAAAACACTAGAAAAAATAGGGATAGTGGGAACATTCCTTAACATTGTAAAGGTCATCTATGCTAAGCCCATGGCTAATATCATTCTAAATGGTGAAAAACTGAAAGCATTCCCTCTAAAAACTGGAACAAGGCAGGGATGCCCTCTTTCACCACTCTATTCAATATCGTCCTTGAAACTCTAGCCAGAGCAATTAGACAGACCAAAGAAATTAAAGGGATACGAATAGGAAAAGAAGAACTCAAACTATCCCTATTTGCTGATGACATGATTATATACTTAGAGGAACCAGGAAATTCCACCAGAAAACTTTTAGATCTCATAAGTGAATTCAGTAAAGTAGCGGGATATAAGATCAATGCACATAAATCTAAGGCATTTTTATACATAAGCGATGAATCTTCAGAAAGAGAAATCAGGAAAACTACCCCATTCACAATAGCTTCGAAAAAAAATAAAATACTTGGGAATCAATCTCACAAAAGAGGTGAAAGACCTCTACAATGAGAACTACAGAACACTAAAGAAAGAAATTAAAGAAAACCTTAGAAGATGGAAAGATCTCCCATGTTCTTGGATAAGCACAATTAATATTGTCAAAATGGCCATACTACCAAAAGTGCTATACAGAGTCAATGCAATTCCAATTAAAATCCCAATGACGTACCTTACAGAAATAGAGCAAGCAATTATGAAATTCATCTGGAAGAATAAAAAACCCAGAATAGCTAAAGCAATCCTTGGCAGAAAGCGTGAAGCAGGGGGTATCGCAATACCAGATCTTCAACTCTACTACAAAGCAATAGTAACAAAAACGGCATGGTATTGGTACCAAAATAGAAAGGTGGATCAATGGTACAGAATAGAGGACACGGACACAAACCCAAATAAATACAATTTTCTCATACTAGACAAAGGGGCCAAAAATATGCAATGGAGAAAAGATAGCCTCTTCAACAAATGGTGCTGGGAGAATTGGAAATCCATATGCAACAGAATGAAACTAAACCCATATCTCTCACCATGCACGAAACTAAACTCAAAATGGATTAAGGATCTCGGAATCAGACCAGAGACCTTGCATCTTATAGAAGAAAAAATAGGTCCAGAGCTTCAACATGTCGGCTTAGGACCAGACTTCCTCAACAGGACTCCCATAGCACAAGAAATAAAAGCAAGAATTAATAACTGGGATAGATTCAAACTAAAAAGCTTTCTCTCAGCAAAGGAAACTATCAGCAATGCGAAGAAAGAGCCTACAGAGTGGGAGAAAATCTTTGCCAATCATACTTCAGATAGAGCTCTAATCTCCAGAATCTATAAAGAACTCAAAAAACTCTACACCAAGAATGCAAATAATCCAATCGACAAATGGGCTAAGGAAATGAATAGACACTTCACAGAAGAAGATCTACAAGCAATCAACAAACATATGGAAAAATGTTCAACATCTCTAGTAATAAGAGAAATGCAAATCAAAACCACCCTAAGATTCCATCTCACCCCAATTAGAATGGCGATTATCAAGAATACAAGCAACAACAGGTGTTGGCGAGGATGTGGGGAGAAGGTACACTCTTACATTGCTGGTGGGGCTGCAAATTAGTGCAGCCACTCTGGAAAGCAGTGTGGAGACTCCTTAGAAAACTTGGAATGGAACCACTATTTGACCCAGCTATCCCACTCCTTGGCCTATACCCAAAGGACTTAAAATCAGCATATTACAGAGATACAGCCACATCAATGTTCATAGCTGCTCAGTTCACAATAGCCAGATTGTGGAACCAACCTAGATGTCCTTCAATTGATGAATGGATAAACAAAATGTGGTATATATATACAATGGAATATTACTCAGCCATAAAGAATGATAAAATTATGGCATTTGCAGGCAAATGGATGAAACTGGAGAATATCATGCTAAGTGAGATAAGCCAATCTCAAAAAACCAGTGGACAAATGATATCGCTAATAAGTGGATGATGACACATAATGGTGGGTGGGAGGGGTTAGTGTTAGGGTTAGAGTTAGGGTTAGGGAGGGGGGCAGGAATGGAGGAAGGAAGGACTGTATAGAGGGAAAAGAGGGTGGGAGGGTGGGAGGGAAGGGGAAAAAAAATAACAGAATGAATCAAACAACATTACCCTATGTAAATTTATGATTACACAAATGGTATGCCTTTACACCATGTACAAACAGAGAAACAACATGTATCCCATTTGTTTACAATAATAAAATTATATATATATATCCCATTTGTTTACAATAATAAAATATATATATATTATACATATATATATATATATATTTATATATATATATTACTATCTGGCCCTTTATAAAAAGCTCTGCTAAACCTTGGCCCAGAAGAGCTAATAGGGTAAAATGAGAGTGGCCTCATGGGCATCTGAAAATCCTAAAACAAATAAGTAGGAAATAAAATATTACTGTTTCTGGAAAGGAGATAAGACACAAAGTTCTCTAACCTGTAAAATGCAGGTGATTAAATATTAAATAAAAGTGCCCCTTATAGTTTTTGTTTGTTTGTTTGTTTGTTTGTTTGTTTCGGGTACTAGGGATAGAACCTGGGTTACTTTACCACTGAGCTACATCCTGCCCTTTTTATTTATTTTGAGACAAGATCTTACTAAGTTGCCCAGACTGGCCTTCAACATGAGATCCTCCTGCCTCAGTCTCCCAAACGGCTGGCATTACAGGCAGGTGCCATGGTACCTGGACACAGCTTTTTTCAGTTAATCATTTGTTAAGCTGTGTATGAGAGTGAGTACATTTAATTCAAGAGGATGGTCAGTTTTTACCATCAAGGAAATACTTTTTTTTTTTTTTAACAAAAAGCATCACCCTCTAACTCCTTAAGGGTCTGTTAAGAAATGGGTACTATCTCACTGTTTGAAGGGGGGGGATTATTATTTCCAATTTATATCGTAGGAAACCGAGAAATAGAAAAATAATTAAGCACAATTACACAGATGCATCTGAGTTTTGATCCAGATCTATCTGACTCTAAGAGAAATTCTAATCCCAAACCTTCCAGAAAGTAAAGACTATCTTTGACATAACATCAACATAACATGATTTTCGAAGGCAGTCTTCACTGACATTAAAAAAAAAAAAAAAAAAAAAAAAAAGTTCTACTTACCTGAAATCCTGTGAACTAGGATACTGGTTATCATTACTAATCACATATCAAAACAAAATTATACCCAATGCAAATACATTTACTATTAAAGTACACACACACTCACAGAGTTTTAATATATTGTACACATTTTTTTAAACTTTATAAAATAGAAGTTTTAAAAGAAAACAAATGCATACATAAATTTTCTCATCCTCATAAATTCATAAGTTAGGACAGACCTCTATAACAAATGATTAACAAGAGAAGTACAAGCAAGTTTATTATTACATGTAATATACATCATGGAGGAAAAAAGCAACCCTCACAAAGCAGTGGCCTGGAACACTATCTTAAATAGTATTTTAAGAGCTCTCTCTGCCTCCCAGCTGCCATAAAGTGAGCAGTTTTCCTCTGCCACACCCTTGCACCATGATGTCTGCCTCACCTCAGGCCCAAAGCAATGGAGTCAGCCGAACATGGGTTGAAACCTCTGAAACAGTGAGCCAAAATAAGTCTTTCCTCCTTTAATTTGTCCTCAGTATTTTAGTCACATAGACAAAAGCTGACTAATACAGTACTGAATTCTATATATACACTATGTTTTTCCTACATGTACTTACCTATGATAACATCTAATTTATAAACTAGACCCAGGAAGAGATTAACAACAATAACTAACAATAAAGTAGTACAACTGTAACAATATAGCATGTACAAGACCCTGGGTTCAATTCTCAGCACCCCCAGGCGGGGAGAGGGGAGAAAGAAAAAAATGTTAATGCTGTTTAGCTGGCTAGGGTTAGTTCCCAGGACATCTTGCCTTTCAACAACTTTTTTCTCTCTTTCTTTGTATGTGGGTGTGTGTGGTGCTAAGGATAGTGCCAAATAGGTATTCTACCACTGAGCTACATCCCCAGCACCAACCTTCCAATTTTGACTCCAGTTTCTGAAACCCCTCCCTATACATGTTGAATCTGGATATTAAAGATTTGGGTTTTCCCCAGGATCCAGCAGTTAAGGAGATCCATGTATCTGTGCCAAGGGAGATGTCAGGTGCAGATGTTATTGTTCTCCCTCTCACCTAGAGCTGCTGCTGGGGGAAGGAAGGATATAGCTGGCCTTAATCTAATGACCTTTCCATTTAAGTGCCTTGTCTGTAACTGAGAGCCCCAAAGTGTGACGAGAACTAAAGAGAAGTCCAGACTTTCTTAAAAAAAAAAAAAAAAAAAAACTGCTCTCCATTGTCCAAAACAAAAAACATCATCTTCAATATTTTTTCTTTCTCAATAAACATGATAATTTTACTTACTCCCATGCTAGAAGCATATTTAGTAATATCCATGTAAAAGAATAAAATTCTAGGAGCTGGGAGTACAGCTCAGTAGAAGAGTGCTTGCCTAGAACACATTCAGCCTTGAGTTAAATCCCTAGCACAACAAAAGTAATAATAATAATGATTAATTAATTAAAATTTTCATGTGATGAAATTTTTTTAAATGTTTTAACAAAAAAACAATAAATTTTAGTGGAGTGACAACACAATGTGAGAACAGTTTTAGGCATTAGAACAAAGAGGGGAAAACTAAGAAGAAACTCAAGAGTGAGACCTGCTCACAGACTCCTCGGGTACCTACCAGCATCATCTCTGAACTGACAAAGGCTGCTGATTGTGATTTATTCTTTGACCCACAGGTTATTTAGAAAATTTTTATTTTATTTCCAAATATTTTCAGATTTTCCAGATATTTCTGTTATTTATTTCTACTTTGACTTTCATGTGGTTAAAATTTGTACCATTTCAAGATTTTAAGGATTGGGGATATAGCTCAGTTGGTAGAGTGCTTGCCTTGCAAGCATCAAAGCCCTCAGTTCAATTCCCAGCACCAGAAAATAAATAAATAAATAAATAAAAGAATTTAAGTTTGTTGAGATCTGTTTTATAGCACAGAATATAGTCTATCTTGGTGAATATCCAAGGGCACTTAAGAAGAATGCATATTCTGCTGGCATTGAGTGAAATGTTCTATAAATGTCATTTAGATCAAGGTGATCAATTATGTAATTCACATGACTTTCTACCTACTAGTTCTCGTAACTACTTACAGAGAAGATTGAAATCTCCACGTGTGTAGGCATGCTTGCATGTATGTACATAAGCCAACCTATAATGTCACAAGCAAAATTAAATACAAATTATATTTTAAGCTTATTTCCCATATTGTAAAAATACAGCATATCCATTGTAGAGAAATGTAAAAATTCAATAAAATGCTAATCTGAGCACCTATGTTGGCTTTACTCCTTATTCTGACTTAAATAAAAAGAGATATGGAATGTGTCAAATGGTATAGCAATGATGTGGTCCTGGCCTAACCCACCATCTCAGATCCACGGTCAGAAATCAGGCTGGAATGCACTGGCCTCCCACCCAATTTTTCTCAGAGGCCATCAGACATTGACCTATCATAGTTCTACTAGACTGAATCTTTTCTCCTACTGCCTGGCTCTCCAATACTGTCTAGATGTCTAAAATCTTTTCAAAATTTAAAAATCTTAAGAATTCTGTTTTTCATCCTACAAGATGTCATTACAATATGATTAGGGTAAAATATTTTGCCACCTAAAATTATATTTTATCACTATTAAAATTAATATTAAAAAAGATAGGGTTAAAAGCAAATATTAAAATTTAAGTTCAACCTAATAGGTATAAGATTAAATCAAGTTCAAGAAGAGAAAAGGTGCCTATGATTCATACATTAAAAAATATCTACTGAATGCATACTGTGTGTTAGGAGCTATTCCTGGTGCTGAGAATAAAAGTTAGAATAGACCAAGTCCCTGTAACCATTATATGGAGTAGAAGGAACACACAAACACTAAACATACTATATAACATGCTACAGTGAAAACTGTCAGAGAGAAACATAAAGCATAGTAAGACAGAGAGGCAAAGGTATGGTTAACATCTACCTGGTTAGTCAATCCTCACTACTAAGTTGTCAGGAGAGAATAAGCCACATGGCTGTTTAGAGGAGGAATCCTTCAGGCTGAGGAAGAGTGTTGGGAGGTGTGAGGAAACATAAGGATGCACATGATTTGCTGACTTGAAAAACATAATGAACTAAAAAGATAACATCCTGTATTAAGAAATTCAGTTCCATATGAAGCCCCTTATTCAAGTATAGTACAAAAGCTTAAAACTTCATGATTTTTCACTTAAATGAGGTAATTGATGTAGGAAAATTCTAACATCTCCTATAGGAAGCACTTTTCAAAAGCCTTTTAAAACCAACACTTATGTGTCACAAAAAAATTAACACTATACTGTATCATATAATAGTATACATAGTATATACATAGTATACATAGTTCTACGTAGTATATTTTGCCTTTGTTTCTAAAAAGAAAAAAAAACAAGTCGAAACAGAAATGTTGGGATACTAAGTACCTATTTTTTCAGAGGGTCTATTAAAAACAAAGAAAAGCAGAGTCCCTTTCTCACCCAAGAAGATAAATCATCTCAGAAAAAAAAAAAAAAAAACCCGAAAAGCATTAACTTACAGTTACTATTTAAAAGAAAACAAACCCAACTTTTAAAAACTGAATTTTCATATTTGGCACAGGCTTAGGTCAAACTACAGTATGAATTAATACAAATAAGCACATAAACTTACATTCAATCAAATATCTCTATGAAATATTACCTTCTTCTCCTTGAAAATTCAAATTCATCATTTTAACCAACCACAAGAAAATTTTAAAAATGAGTACCACCCAAGATAAACTTTATATCACTTGATTTTAATCCAAATTATGGATTAAAAAGCCATTAAAATATGTAGAACTTTTTGTATGCCCTATTTTCTCCCTTGACTTCTTACTTGGCTTTATAAATCTCAAAGGCTGTATTGTGGCTCATGGCTCATACCATTTACACATATTCTTTATGTTACAAAGATCTAAGATTTTAATTTTCCAAAAACAAATCATAAAATCATAACCCAGTTTTATCTCAGGGTAAAGTTTTTTGTTGTTGTTGTTGTTGTTGTTGTTGTTGTTGTTGTTGTTGTTTGTACCAGGGACTGAACTCAGGCACATCCCCAGTCCTTTTTTGTATCTTATTTAAAGACAGGGTCTCACTGAGTTGCTTAGTGCCTCACTAAATTGCTGAGGTTGGCTTTGAACTCACCATCCTCCTGCCTCAGCCTCCTGAGTCACTGGGATCATAGGCATGCACCATGGCACCCAGCAAGAATTTTCTGTTAGGATGAGCATGACTAAAACTGGAAAGTCTAGCAATCTCAGTGTTGTTGAAGCTGTGAAACAAGTAAAACCCTCCCACATACTGAGGTAGGAATGTAATTTAGTATACACTTAGAGGATACAGTTTATATACCACAAACCCTTGCAATATACCCTCATCTTCAGATTTCCTGGTCACAATGCCCACAACTGAAAGTCATGCCAAAAGTAATCTTTTAAGGTTTTCTTACTGGCATTATCATTACCACCACTCCAAACATCCTTTAATGGCTGACCTCTGAATATCTGAAGCAAACCAAATCCTACTACATACAAAACATCACTGAACATAATAACACTGTATATAAACCTAAAATATTCACAAAACTGACACCACTATAGTAAAAGAAACTTCATAGAAATAGACACTGGCAATTGCATGGAATTTTACTTCCTAAGTTATCTCAGTGTGACAAATGTGATATAAAACATACCCAATGAGTAAAAGAAGTGGGAGAAAGTGTGAGTGTGGGAACTTCTAAAAACATTTAAATCTGCCTCAATTTCAAATTATGAAAAAGGATAAAATAATCTCAGCAGATAAACTAATTTAAGAAAATACTGATATTTGTTAATTAAACTGTACTACCTTTAAAAAAAGTCATCTCTTTTATGTTTTCTTCTAATTTTATTACTGGTATTATAAGTCAGTGAACTTAAAAGAAAGAAAAAGGAGAGATAAAGAAAAAACTTACTGGAATTGAAAATTCGTTGGCCAAATACTTCAATAGGGATGATTCTTTAGCCAAGAATTTGTTTCTTTCTCTCATATTGCCTTGAAGTTGTGTATCAAACTCCTTTCTGACCACAGAAGCAACAGAGTCAATAATCACAAGTTTAACTCCTTTTGAAATAATTTCTTCTTCCAAAGATTCAATCCTATAAAAGCAGAATTTATAAAATAATGAACAAATCTAAGATTTTTTTAAAAAAATGATTGTTATGATAGTTAATCAACCTTAGAAAAATTGCAAACTGTTCTTCCTAAAGTAACAGTGATTACTGCAAAAATCTGTAAACATTTATTTTCAGTTCTTCTATACATATTACACTTTTCTGGCTATAGAGCAAATGTTTTCATTTAGTTTCAGAATTCCTTGGTTGTTCTATAAAACCACTACAGCTCCAACTCTAGAGTAAAACTACTTGTAGTAGCCATTCTCTACCACCTGCTGGTATTTCACATCCTTGTGTAGCTCCTTCCCACACTGTAGCAGAGTTAGTCTATGTGGCTAAGAGCATAAGACAATTTGATGATACATCATTTCTGAGAGTAGGTTATAAGCAACACAGTTTCCATCTTGGCACTCTTTCACTTGCCCACTCTCAGATCACTCCCTCTGCGGAAGCAGGTTGCCCAAGAGTTGTGAGTCTATGGAGATATCCACTTGGTAAGGAATGGAGGCTTTCCAACAACCACGTGAGTGAGCTTGGTAGCAGATATCCCAGCATAGTTGAGCTTTAAGAAGACTACAGTCCTAGTGAACAGCTTGACTATAACCTTTTAAGCAACTTTGAACCAGAAACTACCAGCTAAGCTACTCCCAGATACTTACCCTCAGAAACTATGTAAGATAATATATGTTTGCTATTTAAGCTGATAAAGTTTGAGGTAATTTGTTAATGAAAAACAGACATGATACCATTTATGTGATATCTAAAACATTTTACTCATTTAGTAGTTTTTTTCATTTTTAAAGAAGCACTCCAAAGGCTACAGCAAATTTAAAGTGAAATAATTATTTCCCATAATTCTAATATGTAAGTGTTTTTTGGTTTTACTCAGAAGCTGACAACATGAAACGAAAAAATAAATCTTCAAAGCATTACTAAAATGTCAAAATATTAAACAACATACCTTTGTAGAACTTCATCACAGGTGAGTTCCCGGTAAAGATGAACTTTACTACTTGTCAAAAGTAATTTTTCTTCAGTTTTAAAATAGCTGGGAAAGCGGGATTCTGCTATTTCAACCAGTCTGTAGGGGGAAAAAATCAATCAATTAAATTTAAAACCACACTGCTGAGATCCTAATAAGAAATGGAAAGCTTATAAGCCTTGTCAATAGAGCAGATATAAGCAAAACATTTAAATGCGTCCTTTTGAGCACTTATCAGAGGTTAGTTGTCAGAGCATGAAACCAGTGAGGGTTTTTAGGTCTCATCTAATCTTGAGCAAACAACAAGGTCTCCAAGATCTATTTTTCTGGGAATAATGCTATTATAAACAATATTTTATCAAGCAACTAGAAGATAGATTAGCAAATAAGAAAAATGTTTTCATTTTCTAGAACAAAGTGTATTTGAACATAGACGGCATATTATCATCCTCATCAGGTATCAGTAAGTCTCCTTGTCTCATTCAGAAAAATGTTTCCTCCATTAAAACATAATTCATTCAAATAAATGCTATCAAATAGTTTCTTGGATAACAGAAAATTATTGTCTAAACAAATGAATACTAGCCAGTTGTTTCTTCTAAATACTGAATTCTGACCTCAAAACTATATCTAATACACGGGGAGCAGGCCAAGCAAGAAGAATGATAAATTGAAACATGCAATTATCATCATTGATAGAATGAGACATGAAAAGCATTATGAAAAATTACATAAATACTTCTGATATCAAATGTTAAAAATACAACTCTTTAAGTGTAACTGTCTCCCATTAAAATGACACTTTATCAGCCATGCAAAAGGACTGGGAGGACAGACAAAAGGGCAAAAGAGCAGCGTTTTCACTTCTAAACATCTAGAGTTGCAAGAAGAGGCTGAGAACTTTAAACGAGACAAACAAAATAATCGTATGTGCTATAATCAGAAACAAAAGTGAAAACCCTAAAATGGGAAGAGAGAAAACCAATTCAATTTTTTTAAAAAAGTATACTTCAAACATATTGAAAAGAAAAAAAAAAACATAATTAGGTTGAAGAGAAAGTGGGAAAAATGGGAGTAAAAATTATGCAAAAGAGGTGTAAAGAGAGCAAAATGAATCACACACCATTTCTGAAGTACTTGAGAGAAGCCATGGATTAAAATGGAAGAAGGAAATGAGGGCAAGTGAGGGAAGAGAAAAGAGATGGCACTGGCAAAGGCAGACAGGCAAACGCTGAGGGTTTGGCAGAAATGTTTTGTTTTGTTTGCTTTTAAACTAGGGCAAATATTTGCAAAGTTTTGTGCTAGTCAGAGACATTATCTAAAAAGCCCTGGTGCTTGGCACCAATTTTTATTAGGATAGGTATGGCAACAACTACCAGAACCATGGAAGTTTCCCAAAGTAGTTGATCAGGAACCAGATGGATATACTTAACTCACTGGTAACAACTCAACAGCTGACAGGCATGAATCATTTTCCGCTCTTCTAGCAGTAGGATGGATTTCAACTAGTGGGTTGAGCTGTGAATATTCTGGAATTTATTGCTGCTATCTCATTCCATTAAGGCTTTTTGGAAGGACTGGTGGTCATGTATGGACATGAACTATCTTTATTCATAGTTACCATGCTAAATAACTGTATCAAATGGTTATTCATATACCAATATACTGCAGTTCTGTTTCTCCAAATTATTTTTATTTAACAAAAATTTTAAATGTCAAAAAGAACTATATTGTAGTATTCTATATGTCTCATGGTATTCACAGTAATTTCTTAAGACACTCTTCACCACAAAGATCTTTCCTCTGTAGGACAAATAACAGAAAGAGCTTATCTTTTACTCCCAGGCATTAATGACATAAAGTTTGAAAATACTGCCACCTAGTGGCAACCTTTTTATAAAAAATATTCCTTTGAGGGGCTGGGGAGATAGCTCAGTTGGTACAGTGCTTGCCTTGTAAGGACAAGGCCCTGGGTTCGATCCCCAGCATCCAAAAAAAAAAAAAAAAAAAAAAAAAAAAAAAATCTATTCAACAAATATTTATTGAGGACAATACCTACAGGCATTGTTCTAGGTGCTAAGGATATGGCAATACAAAGGAGTGAAAGAAAGGAAGGAAGGAGAAAAAAGGAAAGAAAAAAGAAAAAACCCTTCCCTCGGGGAGCTTACATTCTAAAAAAAGAAGCAAACAATATATATTACATACTATGTAATATGTGCTCTAAGGAAAAATTAAGCAGGATGTTACACTTTTTATAGCATGATGAGGGAATAAAAACGTGACCTAAGGAAGCAAGTGTAATTGTATATAGGACGGTCTGGCAAAGTCTCATTTGTAAGGTAACATTTGCAGTTTAGGCTTACAGGAGATGAGGAAATGAACCATGCAAATATCCAGTGGAACAGCACATCAGACTAGAGAACTACAGCAAGTACAAAAGTTCAGATGTAGGCAGTTGCCTGATGTGTTTGAGGAAAAGCAAAGAAAATAAGTAGCTAGAACACCAGAATCAAGAGGGAGAAATAACAGGAAATTGTCTCAAGGAAAAACCCTGTGTATTGAGTTGTGAGGTAAAGAAGTTACTTTTTCCATGAAGACCATTTTTACTTGAATGAATAACAGACAAATTATAGTTTTTACACTTCCAGTAAAACCATGATAGTAATTGTTGTCAATGATAAAATTCAAGGTTTTTTTAATGAAAAATTAGGAATTTTCTATCATCCACCATGAGCTTAATCTTCCCCACAATTTACTTTTTGCTGAGATCAGTGGAAATACCGATGAATGAGACTTGAGAGTGAATAATAAAATGTATCACATTTAGAAGACTTCTATAACTCAGTGAACCAATATTTCCAAATGAGTAATGCTTAATATTATAAAATCGTGTAAAAGTAAGAGACAGATCAAATAGATTTAACTTAAAGTAGGAAAAATTCACTAATATGGTTTCAAAGTTTACCACTCATCAAGTTTTAGCTTAGTATCAAAAAGGAAAATCTACAATTGTCTGAAAAGACTATAAAATATTCTTCACTTTTCCAAATTCATATCTTTGTGAGGTCAGATCATCTTCATATTTGTCCACCAAAACAACATGTTAACAAAAGACAATGCAAAGCACATTAGAATCCAATAGTCTTCTGTTACCAGACTTTTAAAAAGATTTGCAAACTTCTCTCTCATCTTAAAGTCTGGAAAATATATTTTCCAGAAAAATATGTGTGATGATTAGTTTTATGAATTAACTTGATTTGCGTATGGTATCCTATATATTGCTGTTAAGAGATTTTGTGGATATCAATGTTGGTAAACAGCGGACTTTAAGTAAGAGATTATCCTAGATAATTGCAGTGGGCCTTATTCAATCACTCGAATTTCTTTTAAAAAGAAATTCTACCCACAGACTACAACTTCAAACCTAGCCTTCAGTCCTTCCTGACAGCCTGCCCTGTGGATTTCAGACAGCCTCTGCGATTACAAAAGTCAATTATTCCTTGCAATAAATCTCCACTTCTCTGATGGAGTGCCTGATGCAATGTATTAAAATGGATTTATTATTGTGTTCCTAATGAATTAATAATAAATATTTTTTAAATTCCCAAGTTTCTAACATGATAAACCTCAATCAATATAAACTAAAGAGTTTATGGTCCTGAAAAAATTAAGAATCACAACCATAAAGGAAAGTTGTAAGACTGAATACAACAACAACAAACAAAAATAGGTAACAAGAGATAACATAACCAAAGTTAAAATATAAATGACAGGCTAAAAGAAAATCCTATATACTTTAATATGTAAAAATACAATGTGTTTCTGTAAGTACATAGGAAAAAAGAGAAAGATAAAAGGGCAAATGAATTTCTACATATTTGCCTAAGAAATACAAATGGACAATGAACATATGAAAAGTTATTCCTCCATAATAGTTAAAACAATGAAATGTCAACTTTCTCATAAGTATAACAAAAATTAAAGAAACTAAAAAACAAAGTGTTGATGAAGACTCAAAACACTATATTTAGGACACAATAACTGTGTACAATATTTCTGGAGATAAATGTGGCAGTTTAAATCAATATTTAAAATAAAAGAATCCTGAATAGGTTTCCAATGGATTAAAAGTATTAATATGAAATAATAAAACTATACATATGTTTTAAAATGAAGGATAATACCTTTGTTTGCCTAATGGTGAGAGAAAACTTCTAAGATCCAAACCAAAACCATAAGGCAACCTCAAACTTACAAATTTCTATTCAACAAGACACCATAAATAAAGATAACAGAGCAGAAAAAGATATATGTAAAACTGACAATATTAGAAAATGCACAAAGAAACTCCTGCAAATCAAGAAGACAAGAAAATGAAGCAAATATGGATTCACAGAACGCCCAAATGTCTGACAGGTGTTGTTGAATGAAGGAATGAAAACACTATCTGGATCCTTCCTCAAAGTCAATTATTTTTGCCAACCATAGTTTAGTGGAAAGAGAACGTGACTTCACCTCTGAGTTCACCTACTAGCTATAGATCTTAGGAAAATCACTTGACTTCTGAGTTCCATTTTCCTTATTTCTAAAATTAATATCAATACCGGGTGCAGTGGCACAGGCCTATATCCCAGAAGCTCAGAGGGCTAAGGCAGGAGGATCACAAGTTCAAAGCCCGCCTCAGCAACTTAGCAAGACCCTGTCCCTAAGTAAAATATAAAAAGGGCCAGGGATATGGCTCAGCAGTTGAGTGTCCCTCAGTATTAAAAAATAAAATAAAATAAATGGATATCATAATACCCACCCTGCTTACTTCATAGTGCTATTATATGGATCAAGTAAGATGAATGCCACTTATAGCATCTGAAATATGTTCTAATTTATAAAATGTTATTTAGAGCATGTGCCTCTCAATTCTCTTACCTCAACAACTCTCCTATTACAGAATTTCCAGCACGCTGTGTCCCACCCATTTATTATTATGAAAACCATTTATTCTTTCACCCCTCTACAAATTCCCAAAGCACCTGCTAGCTAGGTGGAAAAGTTGCCTTATTCTCCTCCCCAACTTAGAACCACTAATTTATATTATAGAGGTAGTATCATTCCAAATAGTTATGCTGTAAACAAAGCTCCTTTTTACTTGTGTCCCATGAAACCCCCAAATAATATCCTGAAAACCTATTAAAAGCTTTATTTCTAAAATCTCCTCCATGGGTAAGTCATTTGCAAACCAATTGCTAGAAGAAACGTCCTCAGAGAAAACACTTTAACTTCCCAAATTCCCCTTCCCTGTCATTCAACTTAACCTCCTAAATTCAGTAACATTCAGCAGTCCTACATCTATTCTCATTGTCCCACTTTCCAGCCATCATTTCTAACAAATAATGCTAGTTATCAATCCTACAACTGAAGGATTTACTGGGGTAGAAAGTCTCAGAAAAAGGTTACTATTTTTTAAAAATAATTTATTTATTTTAATTAGTTATACATGACAATGGAATGCATTTGGACACATCATACATAAATGAAGTATAACTTCTCATTCTTCTGGTTATACATGATGTTGAATCACAATAGTCATGTAATCATATATGCACATAGGGTAATAATGTCCCATTCATTCTACTATCATTTCTACCCCCTTCTCTCCCCTAACTCCCCTCTGTCTAATCCGAAGTACCTCTATTCTTCCCTAGTCACTGCTCCCTGTTACTGTGAATTAGCATCCACATATTAGAGAAAACATTCGGCCATTGGTTCTTTGAGATTGGCTTATTTCACTTCACATAATATTCTCCAGCTCCATCCATTTTCTGGCAAATGCCATAATTTCATTCTTCTTTAAGGCTGTGTGTATATATATACCACATTTTCTTTATCCATTCCATTCATCTGTTGAAGGGCACCTCAGTTGGTTCCATAGTTTAGTTTTGTGAATTGAACTGCTATAAACATTGATGTGGCTGCATCACTGTAGTATGCTGAATTTAAGTCCTTTGGGTATAAACCAAGGAGTAGGATAACTGGGTCAAATGATGGTTCCATTCCAAGTTTTCTGAGGCATTTCCATATCGCTTTTCCATAATGGTTGCACCAATTTGCAGCAGTGTATGAATGTACCCTTTTCCCCACATCCTCACCAATGCTTATTATTGCTTGTATTCTTGATAATTGCCATTCTAACTAGAGTGAGATGAAATCTTAAAGCAGTTTGATTTGCATTTTTCTAATTGCAAGAGATGATGAACATTTTTTCATGTTTGTTTATCGATTGTACTTCTGTGAAGTGTCTGTTCAGTTCCTTAGCCCAGTTTATTGGATTATTTGTGTTTTGGGTGTCAAATTTTCTGAGTTCTTTATGTATCCTAGAGATTACTGCTCTATTTGAGGTACATGTGGTAAAGATTCTCTCCCATTCTGTAGGGTCTCTCTTCACATTACTGATTGTTTCTTTTGCTGTGAAGAAGCTTTTTAATTTGATTCCATCTCATTTATGAGTCTTGATTTTACTTCTTGTGCTTTAGGGTTCTTGTTAAGGAAGTCAGTTCCTAAGCCAAATGGTGAAGATTTGGGCCTACTTTTTCTTCATTAGGTGCAGGGTCTCTGTTCTAGTGTCTAAGCCCTTGATCCACTTTGAGTTGAGTTTTATGCAGGGTAAAAGATAGGGGTTTAATTTCATTTTGCTGCATATGGATTTCCAGTTTTCCCAGAACCATTTGTTGAAGAGGCTATCTTTTCTCTGGAAAAGATGTGTATGTTTTGATGTCTTTGCCTAGTATGACATAACTGTATTTATGAGGGTCTGTTGCTGTGTAGAAGCACTACTCTTTTTAAAAGTTTGAGGCCATATTTCAGTTTTTCTTACCAACTAAATCTCACAGTGGAGATGACTATGCCTTAATTTGGACCTGACAACTAAAATGCATTTTAAAGATTCCAGTTCTAGAAAGTGTTAACTACTTATGAATAGATGAACTTCTTTCCTGATCAGTCCCAGACTCAAAAGGCATTATGTCACGTAAGGAACAAAGACCCTTTCAACATTATTAGTTCCCCATGTAACGTCACAGCTCTTATATGCAAGAAAATATAAAAATTGTACATTAGTGAACACACACCGACTTGAAATAAAACATGATTAATGTAAAAGAAAATTTCCAAAATCATACCTGAAATATAGAATCATAAATGTGCTGAAATATAAGTTTATAGCTTCTCAAAGCTTCTTGTACATATGTACTATTTTACTGTTCATTCATTCAGTATACATTACTAAATATAATATAAATCTGTAAGTTCCTTAAATTCTAGAAAATTCCAAAATTTGTTAACAGTAAAAGTACTGTAAGATTACATAAATGGTGAGTCTACATTGTGTACATCCAGAGAAATGAAAAGTTGTACCCCACTTGTGTACAATGAATCAAAATGCATTCTGCTATCATGTATAACTAAATAGAACAAACAATAAAAAAAAAACTTGATCAAAGTATAAGGAAAAATTGAAAACTCCACACTGCTAATGAGGCATTTTAGCACAAATAAAACAAACACACAAATTAATAGTAATGATATAGAAAATGTGAACAATTATTAATTTTTTAATATTTTCTTTAGAATACTGATTATTTTGGGCTCATCTACTTAGCAACTTTGTCTATTTTTTAAATTTGTATTAGTTTATAGATTCTTTTTATCTGAAAGATTAAATAATTATTAAAAAAAAAAGTAAAAGTACTCATGACTAATTCCTACTTTCTATCATAGAATTTTTTCAGGGTCTCTTTCCCCATAATTTAACCAGATTCACAAATGATAAGGTAGATAGACTGGGCTGAGGAAAACCACTGAGACTCATGAAACCATAAAAACAAAAACAGTAAGAGGGGCCTTATCTTCTTAATGGTTGCCCTCTGAGTCAAAATTCCTAGATTAATACCAACTGACAAAAGGTCAGGGTTAGAAAAGACTACACTAGTATTGACTTCAGAATCAGTCAAAGTCATGGTTGGCCACTACCACTGCTGACCATGCCTTCATATATACACCCTGATTCAGAAAGAGTGGCACTCTAAAGTTTTGTAGAAATTGGATACCAAGATCCATAGGCTGCTTGGAACCCTGAGGGGTGACATGCACACAAAATTACAGCAGCTGCTCAGCCATTGCTTCCCCCACAGGACCAAAACAACAGGTATTTCTCATTTGCATACTTAGTCATAGCACATATAATTTTATATTTCAGTGATTATTGATTAATGTCTTCCTCCCCCACTGAACTCTTTCTTCCCCATTTTCAAAGCTTTTCTGATTTCACTGTAACCCAGGAATGTGCATTTCTACCTCCTAATACTCCAGTCCTATATCCAACCTTCCAGGGTCCTTGGTCCATCTCTTGCTTCCCCAGATCCTTCCATCTTTCTCACACTAACAACCCCTTCATATTTACAGTTCCAAGCTTTATTTTCATGTTATTTTATTTTCCCTCAAAAATTTTTTTCCCAAGAAATTCTATTACTATTTACCATCCATATTGCCTTCCTTTGTGTGTGTGGTACTGGTGGTTGAACCCAGGGGGCTCAACCACTGAACTACATCCCCAAAGGTTTGGTTTTGGTTTTGTTTCTCCTGAGACAGGGTCTCATGAAGTTGACCAAGTTGGCCTTGGACTGGCAATTCTGTCTCTTGAGTAATTGAGATTACAGGCATGCACCACCATGCCTAGCTATTCCTTATTTTTATTTTTAAACCCCAGTTCCATCTTTTCCAATTATCTCTATTAAGGATAATATATTATTTATTCAATTCATGTATAATGGCATTCCCATGATTGCCAAAATTTCCATAGGTTAAAATATGGGGATGGGTCACTGAATTAATCTATCCACATTCTCAAGATATATGTAAGCATATGGTAGCTAAGACAATATCAAATTTTAAGCAGAAGTTTAATAGGTAAAGCAAACAAAAACAGATCTTTTCAGAATCAATCAGAAGGACATTCAGAACTCTGCTGGCTTAGCATTCCCCTTCCCCCGAGGCAGTCAGCTCCCCCAGGGTTGAGCTCCACACTACGCATTATCTAATTGTTAAGCCCTCTGGAGGTGCAAATGCAGTCTAAGATGAACATGCATGATTAACATAATATTTTAGATTATTTCTAAAGAACATGTAAAACAAGCTAGTTAGTATACTGTTTTAAAAGATGTAACTAATCATTTCAAAGTGTTTTTAAGTATATCATTTTCACCTGCAAGGTTTTATCATTTTTTTTTCATTCGAACACATTTTAAACTCAGTTTTTATTTATTCTTCTTCCTGTTTTCTTTCTTTCTTTCTTTCTTTTTTTTTTTTCTTTTGGCTACTGGAACTAGAAACCACTTCCTTCTTGATAAAAAGATTTCTAAAAATAATATCCCACTTTTATCACTTAACCCAAAATTCTCTATATGTGAATCCTTTAATCCTTCCTCATATTAATCCTTCAAACACTTTCTCAATCATGTTAAACAGCTTGCTTTGTAAGCATAAAATGGTGACAATACTAAACCAGACTGACTAAACGTATTCCTTTTTGAGTCTCATATTTCTCTGCTTATTTCTTCTCTAAGGCCTCATTGCAACTGACCAATAATCTTTTAAATCTGTTGTAATTCAAAGGTTCCTCCCCCTTCTTTATTTTAATCTTATAATTTATTTGTTAATGAAACCAGGTTGTTTATTTTATAATATCCAATAGTTTGGATTTTGCTGACTGCATCCCTCTAGAATAGTTTAACACATTCCTCTCCTTATACATGTGTGAACTGGTAGTTGGTAGATAGCTTGATCACGTTCATGTTCAGCTGGTTGTTCTTCCATTGGTGATATTCCAATGATGTTGTTTCTGTGTGATTCTAGCAGCCTTTGATGTTTAATACTGAGATTCATCAGATTGTTATAATTTGTAATTTGGGGTTATTCTATCATTCCTTCTTCATTTATTACTCAAATGTTACCATCAAAAGAATTATTTGTTTGTCAGTAATACAGCTCATAAAGAAAAGGAAGAGCTTTTTTTCATACATTTCAAAACAAGAAGTTGCTTCTCCAGAATTTGACAATGGTAATCAATTAGTTCCTTTTCATCTTTTTTATTATAATTGTTAGCACATGTTAGTTATAGAAAATAATGGGTTTCATTGTGACAATTTCATACATGTGTATAACCATATAACATACTATAATTGTATAGACCCTCCCTACTTGTCTTACCCTCTCTACCTCCCCAGTCAGTCTCCTCCCCCTTCCGTAATAGTCCCCCTTCTACTTTCATGTCATCTTTATTTTGTCTAGATTTCAAATGAGAGAAAACATGCAATGCTTGTCTTTCTGAGTCTAGCTTATTTCACTTAAAATGTTGACCTCCAGTCCCATTCATTTTCCTGCAAATGAAATAATTTTGTTCTTCTTCAAGAACAATACTCCATTGTGTAAATATACCACAACTTCCTTTATTCACTCATCTGCTGATGAGCACCTAGGCTGGTTTCATAGCTTGGCTATGGTGAATAGTGCTGCAATACACATGGGTATTCAGGTATCTGTCTTAAGCTGGCTTTGTTTCCTTCAGGTATATACCCAGTAGTGGTAAAACTAGATCATATGGCAGTTCTAGTTTTAGTTTTTTAAGAAACTTACATGCTCTTATCCATAGTGGTTTTATTAATTTACATCCCCTCCAACAGTGTGTAAGGATTCTTTTGCCCACATCACCAGCATTTGTTATTATTTTCTTGATAACAGCCATTCTGACCGGATGAGATAGACTCTCAATGTAGTCTTTTAAAATATTTTTATTTATACATGGCAATGGGGTGCATTTTGACACATGGTACACAATGGAGCATAACTGCTCATTCCTCTGGCTATATACATGGTATGGAGTCACACTGGTAGTGTAGTCACACACGTATATAGGATAATAATGTCTGTCTCATTCCACTGTCCTGCCCAGCCCCACACTCTCTCCCCTCCCCTCACTCCCCTCTGCCCAATGCAAGTTCATTCTTCCCTATCCACCCCCACATTATGGATCAGTAGCCACTTATCAAAGAAAACATTCAGTCTTTGGTTTTTTGGTTTGGCTTATTTTGCTTAGCATGATATTCTTCAGCTCCATCCATTTACCTGCAAATGCCATAATTTCATTCTTCTTTAAGGCTGAGTAATATTCCATCATGTACACATACTTAGTGTAGTTTTTATTTGCATTTCCTGTATGGTTAGAAATGTTGAGCATTTTTTCATATATTTATAGGCCATTTGTACTGTTGAGAAGTGAATTACTAGTTTTTGGTATGTAATATTTGAATTCTTTATATATTCTGGATATTAATCCTCTCTCATGAATAGCTGGCATATTTTCTTCCATTCTGCCATCTTTCCCTTCACTGTACTCATTGCTTCCCTTGCTATGCAGAAGCTTTTTAATTTTATCTCTTAATATCATTATAGACTCATGGATTTAAATATTTCAAGTTTTAATCCATTGTCATTATTATTCTTATTGATGCTCAATTTGTTTCATCCTTGACCAGCAGAGGCTCTTCATGTTGACTACTCAACAACTGAGTAGTCTGCAATAGCTTCCTTGCTATCTGACATTTTCCAAATTCAACTTAAAATTTTCCTGATCCTTTAGGATATAGTTCAGAGGAAAAGCATGTGTGAGGCCCTGGAGTCAACCCCTAGTAATCCCCTCCCCCCAAAAAAGAAAAACACCTGCTCCAGAGTCAGATTCAGGTATTTTTCAAGGAATCCTCATTCCTTTTATTAAGAAATAACCTCTGGATTTCACAATCTGGGAGTAACACCTGCCAGTTCACTCATTTATCAAATATTTCTGGAAAATTAGTATGTACCAGTCACTAGATTTGGCTTTGAAGATACAAAGATAAAACACAAACTCAAAGAGCTGACAGATCAGTGGCATATACTCAGAAAGAACAGATAAGCAAGAGATATATTGCAAGATAAGTAATAAGCTCTAGGCAAAATAATTCATTTTGAGTTTATCTAGTCAGGTTCACTTTGATTTAAATAGTACTCTTTATAAAGAAATAAAAGAGAGATCTGATTCATAATGACATGATTAGAAAGAGTTAGAACTATACCTACAGTATACCTTGACTAAGAGAACAGAATTGGGGTGGGGATATAGCTCATGGTAGAGTGCTTGCCTAGGCAAGTACAGGCCCTGGGTTCAATCCCCAGCACCGCACACACAGGAGAGAAAGAGCATACTAGAGAACAGAACTGCATTAAATCTCCCAACGCATAAGCATCCCCAGCTTATACATATCCATTCACTAACAATTTACTTCCAACTAGAAATTACAGGGCAACTAATCTTTCTTTCTTTTTTTTTTTTTTTTTTTAAGTCTTGTTTCTTCCTCATTTTTTCTTAAATTCCTCCCAATTTCTTTATCTTCTTTCTTACCAACTTTCAACCACAAAACAGCTTACCCAGGAACCCCACTTATCCCAATAATAAAGGGATAAAACAATTGCATCCTGTGTCAATTTTAAAAGGAAAACTCCTTCAAAACAGTAATCCAACATTCTTTGTCCAAAAAATAAAAGGTAAATGATAACTTATTTGTTAATGTTCGACACTGTATATATTAAAGTAAAGCATAGTAATGGAAAATAATTAAATATCTTACCTTTCAGCACTAAATGCTGATTCTGTGTCTATGTACACAACACCTCCTTCTAATCCTCCCATACTGGTGGGTAATGTAGCCAAAACACTCATCATTATACAAAACTGAGTTTTTCCACAGCCTGGTGGCCCTGTAATCTAAAAAACAAATATTATTTGTATAAACGCTATAAGTCAAAGCAAATCATTTTAGGAACTTGCTATAAAAATAGTCCAACTACTTGGAAGTAATTAACCAGGACAGAATTAAGCCTTAACACCCTAGAATATCCATCATATATAATAACTTCTCCCCTATGCATCTATATTGGTATTCCTTATGTAATATTCTTGGGAAAATGAGAAAATGGTTACTCAAATCATCCTCTGTGTTTTGTAGTTCAGGTGAGAAATTTTAATTGGGAAGGGCCAGAGGATTATTCATTCATTTATACATTTTCATTTACAAGTGACACTGTAAAAATAACACTACAGAACAATTTTTTAATGATGGAAAGAATAGAAAAGAAGAAAGAAGAAGGAAGAAGAGAAGAAATCTCAGGCAGAAATGAAAAACAATCTGGGCTCACTGAAACAGACTACAGACATAAAGAAACCACCTCAGATAATTATGAAGTAGGAATAAATGAAGAGGAAGGATTCATGAGGTCAAAGCATTTAGGTCAGTGGTTCTGAGACTTATATGAGTATTAGAATCATTTGGCATGCTCGTTAACAGTATCTCTGACTCAGTAGGTCTGGGATGTAGCCTGAGATTTTTATATTTCTAAGTTCCCAAGTGATACAATTGCTGCTATATCCTTTGAGAACCACCATTTTAAAATTTAGCCTAAAGGGGAAGCCTGGGGTGGTGGCACCCTCCAACTTGGGAAGCTGAAGCAGGAAGATCACAAGTTCAAGGCCAGCCTCAGTAACTTGGCAAGACTCTGTTTCAAAATAAAAAGAATTGGGGGTGTGGCTCAATGATTAAGTGCCCCTGGCTTCAATCTCTAGTACTAAAAAAATTTTTTTGGCCTAAAGGTAAACTTCATTTTCCAAGACTCTACCTAAAAAACAAATGCTCACATTTTATAATCTACGTACTGGTTTATAATCTCTAAAATGATTTAGACTCTAGAGTAATAATTACTGCTACCAAAACAAGTAATAATCTGACAGATGGTGAGAGATCAGTGAAGAGGTCTCCAGAATTCTTTGATCAAATACTCCAAAAAAACAACCAAAAAGCACACTGAAAAACAAACAAAAAAATGTAGTATGGTCCTTCAATAAGTGCATATTTCTTATATATATACTATTTTTAATAATATGCCCTATGTAAGGTAAAACATACACAAAATGGGTATTAACAATAAATAAAAGGTTACAAGCATTGTGAAGTTTCATATCTTATTTATTGCTATGAAAGATCATTCTTATAAAAACCTATCAACAATTTTAGTGGAAAAATAATAATTAAAATAATTGAAAGTGAAATTATAATATTTTAAATATTGATTTAAATATTTTGTAATTTTGTGATTAAAAATGTTAGATCCTAAGTTCTGCTTGTTTTAGTAGTTAATTGTAATGATTGCATAGCTGAGAAAGGGATAATTGCAAAGGTGCAAGGATGAAATGAAAGAAATGCATCATTCGCTGAACTTCATTAAATCTCTACTTTCATTTTTCAGTGCCTTCTATCAATTATCCAAAGTTTTTGTTGGAAAAAAAAAAGGAAAGAAAGTTAAGCACTAATCCTGGGCCTTATGACAACAATTTCTCTGGGTTTCTTATATTACATTAAATATAAATTTAAATTGTTCTAAAATACTCTTTGTATTTTTATTTCTGCCTTTAAAAAAGTAGTTACCGCTGGGCATGGTGGTGCACTCCTGTAATCCCAGCAGCTTGGGAGGCTCAGGCAGGAGGATCACAGTTTCAAGGACAGCCTCAGCAATTTATTGAGAGCTTAAGCAACTTCATGAGACACTGTCTCAAAATTTAAAAATTTAAAAAAAATGTCTGGGGATGTGGCTCAGTGGTAAAATTCCCCAACTTCAATCCCTGGTAACAAATAAATAAATAAATTTTAAAAATTAAAAAGACAGTTACTTTCCCACTCAAGATTTAAAAAAAAAAAAAGTCACCTCTACTTTGAAGAGAGGGAGTAAGAAGTTCCACTGATGGAATGACTGCTTTTGAATTTGCTATGCAACATATCACATAACCAATTATTCAGAAAGGGTCAGCATATTTGAAATATCTTTCATTTAAAGAGAAATTTCACCCAAAAAGAAAATATTTCATTTTAAAAGTCTAAAGTTGAAATTATCTGAATAGTGTCTGCTTTTCTAACTGGCATTTTTCAATATTGCTATCACCCATGCATGATTTAGCAAACTTCGCTCGATATAAGAAAAATTGTTGGGTAGAAGATATAACCTGAAGAAAATGTCTGATCATTCATTTCTTTATAATTTCAGATATGCCTTTTTTATTCAATATGATTGCAAAAATATTTTCCATTGATAATCATTCAGGCTAGCATTTCTTAAGAGATATGTATAGAATTTGAAATAAAGTCGTGTGTGTGTGTGTGTGTGTGTGTGCATGTATAAAAAAGTTTCACCCATCTTTAAGTTCAACAACTCTTTTATAATCTTTCCTATAAACTAACAGAGAAGTTAGGCACAGTAGTACATCCCTGTAATCCAGTAATTTCGGAGAGTGCAGCAGAAAGATCACAAGTTTCAAGAACAGCCTTGGCAACTTAGGAAGATCCTGTCTCAAAATAAAACATGAAAAAACATTCTGGGGATGTAGCTTTGTGGTAATGCATCCCTGAATTCAATCCCCAGTACAAAATAAATAAATAAATAAATATGCAGAGACACTCCTATGACTCGAATTATTTTCTTGGTCACTCCTCATCTCAATAGAGTACTATAGAGATTCTATACTGATCAGGTTTTGTTATGGTTTGGATCTGGTCTGAGTGTTCTCCCAAGGTTCATGTGCTTGAAGCTTGGTCTCCAGTATAACAGTGTGGAGGTGGTGAAACCTTTTACAGGTGGATCCTAGTATAAGGTAATTAGGTCATTGGGGAACTGCCTTAGAAGGGATTGATGTTGCTTTCATGGAGTGAGTTCTTGTAAGAGGGGGTTCTTATAAAGCAAGTCTTACCTATAAACTTGGCTCCTGCTGCACAAAGTCTTTTCCCTTCCTCCTTCTCCACCACATTGTGATGCAGTCTGTGGGGTGGATTTCACCACCGTTAGGGTTTGGATATAGGATATTGCACAAAAGCTTATGCAGATGATGCAGGAATGTTCAAAGTATTCAGAAGTGAAGTGATGAGATCATGACCTGAGAGCTGTGACTGAATCAGTGGATGGATCCATTTGAGCGATCATTTGAAAGAACTTCTTACTGGGTGGAACTGCAGGAAGGAGGGTATAGCTGGAGGAAGTAGGTCACTGGGGGTTTATATGTTGTCCCTTGCTCCTAGCTCACTTTCTCTCTGCTTTCCAGCTACCGTGAGCTGAGAGCTTTCCTCTACTATGCCCTTCTGCCATGATGTTTTTGCCATTCACCTCAGGCCCAGAGCATTGGAGCTGGCCAACCATGGACTAAGACCTCTGAAACAATGGAGCCAGAATAAATTTTCCTCTAAATTGTTCTCAGGTATTTCAGTCAGAGGGAGTAAAAGCTAACTGACAAAGCCACAATGAGAGTACTATGCTGTTGGATCTTCTAGCCAACAAAATTCTAAGCCAAATACACCTGTACATAAAGAATCCAGCCCTCAGGTATTTTGCTACAACAACATTAAATAAACTGACAGATTTTTATTTTAAAAAATAAGCAAAATTGATACTATCCTGAAGTACTCTTTGCACATCTGACATCAACTTCTGGGTTGCTATAGACTGCCTAAGGATAAGGCAACAGAAAACTTGGAAGAATTTTATAGGAAACATCCATATACCTACCACCTAGACTCTAAAATTACCATTTTTACTAAACTTATAATACTGGACTATATTCATATTTCCATTCCTCTATCCATTATCAATTCAGCTTAGGTTGTTTTGTTTTTTTATGTACTTCAAAGTGAGTCAAAGACAGTATACTTTCCCCACAGTTCAGTATGCACATCATTAAGTAGAGTTTAATGGGTAAGATTCTTATTTCCTTTTCTGGTAAATTTACAAAGAGTGGAATACAGAAAACTTAATTCTAATGTTTGACGAACTTAAATAAATGCATATACACATACACAGTCAATGATTCATGTTTGTTTTGTGATGCTGGGGATCAAATCAAGGTCCTTGCACATGATAGGCAAGCACTCTATGATGAGCTACACCCTCAACCCAAATGTGCAATCTAAATTCTTATCAAGTGAAAATAATACTACCCCAGGAAATTAAGTTAGACCAAATTATCTCATACACATTATTTTATGTTCAAGAAGTCTTATTTTTGAGGCTCTTTCCTGATAACATCTATACCTCAACAGCTCAACAGGAAAAAGGTGGTTGTTTGTATATTTTGTTATTGAAAAAGAATCTAACTAATATGATAATCTGGACCATGTTAGAAACACTGTACTCTATATAGCATTCTCCCACCTTGAGCAATTTAATTCTTGAAACCTCAGTTCATCTACAATGACTTCTATACTCATTCTGAAGTTATTTGCTTAGCAAATAATTCATTTAAGTTGTTGCCATATTGTTTCCTATATTCATCCTAAACTAGTGTAAATAAAGGTAAAATCAAGGTGCCTCTGTCAACCCTCTGTACCCCTTCCTCACAGACAAAACTGACATATGACATTCTGACACACAGATGACCAATCCATAAATTGTTAGTTAAAGCAAATTTTACCTGCTAGATTGAAATGCCAACAAAAGTTCTAATATTTTCTTCCCAAAACCTAACAGATCATCTTATATACCCTGCTTTAGAAACCACTAGTTTAAAGAGATACAAGAACTTATCATGGACCTTTATTATTTGCTATGGTTTGGATGTGCAGTGTTCCCCAAAAGTTCATGAGACAATGCAAAAAGGTTCAGAGGAGAAATGATTGGGTTCTAAGAGTTTTAACCCAATCAGTGAATTAATCCCTAGTGGGATTAATTGAAGTGGTAGGGTGTGGCTGGAGGAGGTGGGAATTGGGACGTGGCTATGGGGTATATATTTGTATCTGGCAAGTAAAGACTCTCTCTGCTTCCTGATCACCATGATGTGAGCGGCTTCCCTCCTCCACACTCTCCCACCATGATGCTCAGCCTCACCTTGAGCCCTAAGAAATGGAGTGGCCTTCTATGGACTAAGACCTCTGAAACCGTGAGCCTCAAATAGACCTTTCCTCCTCTACAATCATGCTGCTCAGGTCCTTTAGTCGCAGCAGTGAAAAAGCTGACTAAAACATCATTATTAGAGGCAACGTGCATCAAATTAATCATCAGATATCAGACCAAGGGAATCTTCTGTCAGTAAAAGTTTTAAACTGGATCTTCAAATAAAGAAATACTTATACTTCAGAGTGAGAACTAATGGAGGAACTGAAAACTGGTCTTTCTATACATACTATCTATGCACTGGGTTTAGATATGCTCTAAGATTAATGAGTTTAAAACTGCCAAATGCTTTGTGAATTTTTTAGGGGAAAGTTAAACCAAACCATCATTTTTATTAAGATGATACATATAAAAATATTCAGTGAAGCATCAAGTACCATGAAAATGTAAGGTATTAATGTACTATTCCATCTTTAAAGAAAATGTTTTCAAAACTCTGAAAAGTTAAGAACAAGTGGCATTTTCCCTACTTCATTATTTTTATGTACTAATTCTGTGTAGTCTTAGAGAAGTAAAATATCATATGAATAACATTAAAAGCTATTGGGTGTGTCTGGGCTTTTTGTGACTGTGGATTAGAGCTTGGATAATAACACTTACTTTATAACTAATTTCTAATGCTTCAGATCTTCTTCACATATTTTTCCTCTCTTCCTAGACTAAAAGAAAATGTTATGCTATGCACAATCTTATGAGATGCCTGGAGAAAAATTTCATTATTTTTACAGGTTTACTTAATGGGTGAAAATATCTCAACATTAATAATTTCTATTTTCAGATAATTTAGCCCTGAATTCTAGCACCCAGACCACAAAACATCAAGTTGTGTTCACTTCCCAGCTTCAACCCCAGTGGCGGTTGAAAGAGAAATCATACCAAACCAGAAGAGTCTAAATTCTATGCTTCTTGGAAACTAGGTGAACACAACATTATACACAGGAAACACCAGTAAAATACAATTAGCTTCACAGAGTTAGAGTCAAAGTTTCAACACTCCTACATGAGAAATATAAAAGAACTAAAGGAAATCAGTAGTGAAAATATCTCAAACATCAGCAAGGAAGCAAATATTAATAATTGGTTTGAAGAAGAAAAGAATCATCTCCAAGAAAAGAAAATCTAATTCTACTAAAGAATAAATGAGCCAGGCGAGATGGCACATGCCTCTAATCCTGGAGGCTCAGGAATTGGAGGCAGGAGGATCAAGAGTTCAAAGTCAGCCTCAGTAAAAGCAAGGTGTTAAGCAACTCAGTGAGACCCTGTCTCTAAGTAAATACAAAACAGGGCTGGGAATGTGGCTCAGTGTCCCAGAGTTCAATACCCAGTACAAAAAAAAAAAAAAGGAGGAGAAGGAGGAAGGAGGAGGAGGAGGAGGAGAAATAACAATAATAATGAAGACTATTCATTCAAATAGATTATGTGATTGAGATGAACGTGAAACCTGGACGAGTTAAGACCTAGAAATCTCACCAAACTAACTCTGCACACACAAGATGGGGGCATCTGCCAACTCTATAGTTGGCAGAAGAAAATGTAAGGACTGCCTGGCTCTGATCTGAGACAGGAAAGTTCATGGAAACTTAATATTTTTTAATGACTCCCCCACCTAGTATCTACTTGTCTATTCAATTACACAGAAATATGATTATATCTTAAGATCTACAGAATTCATTTTAAAAATAACTGACTAAATCCTCAAACCAAAAGAACAAGCAAAGAATCTCAGAAAGCCCAGGTTGTACTTAGCCTTGTGAAGGAAACCTTGACCTTAAATCACTTTACATCAGCATGTGGAAGGGTTTATACCTTAGATTCTCTCCATCATTCCTTCTTATTTCATATTGATAGCTGCTGTTTTTTTAAGTAAATGAGGAAGGAGAAAGAAAAGGAGAGAAGAATAGAGAACATGGAAATGACAAGTATCCCAAACTGCAGTCAAGAAAATAAGTTATCAAAAATTTTGGTATTTTCTTCAAGTAAATGAGCTAATCATTCATTTACTGAACATATGCCATAGGAAAGATCCTAGGAAACATTATAAAGAAGGATGTTTATTTCTAAATTAGGGAGTGAGTAAAGAATTCAAAATAATACAACCATGTATGCTAATAAATTCCTGTATTAGGATAGAAACCTAGTTAGCTTGCTTTTCAAACCTCTGGGCAGTAGAAATACATCATGTCACCAGTTTATATTCAAGGAACACCCATCTGATATCTCTCCCTCATTTTCCCATTGCTGTTGCTGCAAATGAGGCTGAACTGGACATGACTGCAGCTTGAACAAGACCTACCATCAAAGATCTACAAACCCAGTAGTGAGAAAAATAGGTGTTTGCTACAGTTTTCAGCAGATGAAATAGACTAACAAAGCATTTAAGTCTTGTAATTCACTATTTCATGCATATCTACTATATACCTGGCCCTTGTAGGCATTGGAGTTCATCACCCCTGCCTTATTGTCTCCTGTGATTGTGTGGTCCTCAGATAATCCTGCCAATGTGAAAAAAAACTGTAATATGAATTGTTCCAGAAAAAACTTAGGGTTCTAAAACAACCCTGGCATCTTGCCTCTACTCTACCTTTTTGAGACAGTAGGAAAATCAATTCCATAGCAAGTCTGTACCACTGAAGGACACCTGGTCCTTAAATCATGAACAAGGATCAGAAATGACTCAGAAATACAAATAATGTAGAAATGTACTGTTATTTTTCATGACTTACAGCAAGGAACTGGGTGAAATCATCACTCCCAGTGTTGTAACTATTTGGCAGTGCTTCAGAGGTTTACGCTCTGGGAAGTACTCCTGAACTAAGAGAGCCAGATTTTACATTCCTTTTTATTGACATGAGTTTGGTCCACTTCACTAGTCCTATAATCTCTAGGTTACAATAAAACAAACACTTTTAAAAAAATTTTTTTTAGTTGTCAATGGACCTTTATTTTTACCTATTTATATGTGGGTTGAGAACAGAACCCAGTGCCTTACATGTGCTAGGCAAGTCCTCTACCACTGAGCTACAACCCCAGCCCAAGAAAAATACTCTTTTTGATGATACCTTATATATATAACTTTAATTTCGCCTAGTGTCAATACCATCTATCTCATGCATGTTCAGCAGGGTTGACAGTGATTCCCAGGGTAAAACCTGGCTTTGCAGGAAGCAGGAGCTGGAGGCTTATTATTTTATATATGAAGCACAGATATGTAAGGGTACAAAGACCGTTATATAGTATATCTGTAGTATTAAAATTTCATTGGCATTGGAAGTGGAGGAGGGTTAGGAGAAAATGTTAAGAAAGCTTCTTAGCAGTTGATAATGAAAAACAATTATTAAGAAACTCTGATATATTTTATCTTGTAAAAGAAGGCTACTAACTAATTTGATCTCCACATAATAAAAACTTTAAAAGTTTAAGCTTCAAGATTATCTTTACTGTTAATATTCAGTTATTACATATTCTATAAATAAGGAATTCAATGTTCTCAGAGAATGGAACAAAGCCTTGTAGTTCACTCCCTGTTCACTCTCTGACTCTCCCCTTTGCTTCTGGTTGGCATGAGTAGTAACTCTCTAGTTCCACTTTCTATCCTGGTGTTGTAGCTTAATATGCAGACTTACCAAGATTCACTGAAATTCACATATATCAAAATTGATGACAGAGGATTTTGAAGTTAAAATCAGAGAAAAGTGACTACAAAAATAACAGCAGAATATTTTCAGATATGTTCTTATTCCCTCAGTCATTTCTAGACCTAGGTTTTGACCTTTCAACCAGAAACAAAGACCATACAATGCAATTAGACACCTCCACTGATGCTTCTATTAGTTCTCTATTGCTGTGTAACAAATTACCACAAATTTAGCAGCTTAAAACAACACCCATTTATTATTTCAAAATTCTGTAGGCCAGAATCCAGAAGGGCTTGACAAGAGTTTCTCTGCTCAGGATCTCATAAGGCTGAAATCAACTGAGCTGGTCTCCTATCTGGAGGATGAGGTAAGTATTAACTTCTAAGCTCAATAAGTGTGTCAGTTTTTCATCACTGTGACCAAACACCTGTCGAGAACAACCTAGAGGAAGAAAAGTTTACTTGAGCACATGGTTTCAGTCCAGTCAGACGACTCTGTTGCTCTAGGCTTGAGGTAAGACAGAACATCATGACAAAAGGGCATAGCAATGTAAAGCAAAGGGAGGATGAGGAGCCAGGGACAAGACATGCCCCCAAAGGCATGCTCCCCAGTGACCTATTTCTGCAGCCACAGTCCACCTGCCTACAGTTACCACCCAGTAATTCACTCAAATTATTAATCCATCCAATGAACTAAGTCACTGATTAGGTCACGGCTCTCATAATCTCATCATTTTTACCTCTGAACATTCCTGCATTGTATAACATGAGCTTTTTGGGGAGACAACTTGCACCCAAACCATAACATTCTGCGCCCTGACCCCTAAAAACTCATTTCCATTTCACAGTGCAAAATGCATTCAGTCCAGCTCCAAAAATCCCCATAGTTTCAACAGTTCCAGCATTGTTCAAAAGTCCAAATCCAAAGTCTTATCTGAAACTCTAAGCAAATTCATGGTTGTGAGTCCCCACAAAAAAGTCAAAAAGTGAGTTCCATGGTTCCAATATATAATGGCACAGGGTTAACAATACCATTTCAAAGGGAAGAAATAGGGGCATATAAAGAAGGAATGGGACCAATGCAAGACTGAAACACATCTGGGCAATCAAGTCCTGTAGGTCCACATCCAGCAACTGGGACACATGGTGGGGAGATGTAATCTCTAAAGGAATTGGGCAGACCCATCTTGACAACCTTGCTAGTTGTAACCCATATGACCTCTCTCTTAGGCTGGCTCTGTCAGCACCTAGCACCTTTCTTCAGCAGAAGTTCCACATTCTCTGGCATCTTTTAATCATAGGTGTCTTCACTGCTGCTTCAGCTTTCTTCCCAAAGCTTCACACTTCTCTCCCTCTCAGGGGCTACCCATAGGAATTCCAACCCTCAATACTCCTCATCTCCCAGGCCTTCCTTTGAAAACTCAGTGGAAGCCTTCACAACCCTTTAATTCCAGCATCCCATCCTGCATTTCTGCAGAACTGGCACATGGATCATGCCAAGGTGTGTCACCAGCTCAAGCTGTAGCCAGGTCCCCTTGGCCTCTGAGTGCCTGGGGAGCAGAGCATGGTATAATGAATGCTGGGGAAATAATTTTCCAGACAACCTTGTGCAAGCAGGGTGCCCCAAGGCCTCTTCTCAAAAGAGGTTTCAATTTTACACCCTTGAGCCTACTATGGCTAGGATCTTGCTGATTCCTGAGATATCCTCAAGGCATCTTTCGTACTGTCTCAGTGTAAAGTACTTAGCTTCTCTTTAGTGGTGGTAATCTCTTCAGCCACCACATCTTCCTTGACCCATCTTACATGTTCTTTTCTGGTTAAACTGCAAGTTTTTAAAATCTTTATCCTCTGATTCCTGCTCCCAATTCTCAGAGAACACAAGGCTAAAAGGCACCAGCAATACCCGTGCCACTGCCTAATTGCAGTACTGCCTTGAAATTTCCTCCTTCAGATTAATTAGTCCATCACCTTTAAATTTAGCCTCACAGAAAGTCTCAGGACATAAGCAAAATATAGACAAGTCCTTTGCCAGAATATAACATGATTGGCCTCTAATTCCCCAAGGAGACCTTAATCATCTCTGAAACCTCATCAGTACAGTTTTTACTGTCCACATTCTTATCAGCATTCTGGTCTTCTGAGCTCTCATCAGAACTGCCCATTAAGCTCTGCTTACAACATTCTAAGGTTTCTCTAGCCTGCCCATTCAAACTTTTCCAAGATCCTCCCACAAACTGGTTCCAAAAGTTTCTGAACCACATGGTCAGGTTACTCACAGCAACATCCGCACTCCTACTACCAATTTCTGTGTTAGTGGGTTTTGTGTCACAGTGATCAAAATACCTGACAAAAACAACTATGAGGAGGAAAGGCATATCCGATTCACAGTTTCAAAGGTTCAGTCCATGGTGGATTGACTCCATTGCTCTGGGTCTAAGATGAAACAGAATATCATGGTAGAAGTGTGTGACAAAGGAAAGCTGCTCAGCTCATGGTAGTAAGGAAGCAAAGAGAAAGTACAAGGAGCAAGATATATAATCCCCAACGGTATGCCCCCATTGACCTATTAACAGTAGTCACTACCCACCTGCCTACAGTTGCCACCTAGTAATTTATTCAAATCAAATGGATTAATCCACTGATTTGGTTACAGGTCTCATAATCTGATCATTTTACCTCTGAAAACTCCTGCATTGTCTAACATGAACTCTTTGAGGAGACACCTGACATCCAAACCATAACAGTCACATTGTTGGCAAAATCTACTTCTCTACAGCTGCAAGTCTACAGTCTCTTTATTGCTGGCATCTGAGGGCCCCTGGCAGTTTCTGAAGGCCACCTAATTCCTTTTCACATACCCCGCTTCACCTACATACCAGGAAATGGCATCTCAAGTTCTCCCCATGTTTTGAATCTTT
Source organism: Sciurus carolinensis (assembly GCF_902686445.1). Classification (NCBI taxonomy): domain Eukaryota; kingdom Metazoa; phylum Chordata; class Mammalia; order Rodentia; family Sciuridae; genus Sciurus; species Sciurus carolinensis. Next base: position 166,892,126 of record NC_062214.1, on the reverse strand, counting down.
TTGTCTTTCCCTTTTTCTCCACCAGAGAAAGCACTGCTTCTGACAGCTCTTGTAATTAGATTTGAATATTCGCCCTATCCTAAAAGTTACTGTACCACATAACATACCATAATCATAGGAGTGACATCTCATCATACTCACAGGTTCTAGGGATTAGAGCACATCACTCAAAGGTCACTTCAGACATTCTGCCTATTACAATGTCTCTGAGAATTAAGATTCAGAGCCTTGATAAATTAAGGTCTTTTAAAGATCATATGCATATATGTGTATGCATACATATGTGAGCATTTGTAGTCCTGGTCCCATGGGATTGTGTATATATGATAGCTATCCTCTAAGACTGATTCAGTGATCTTCATCTTTTGTATTCATGACCTTCTACAGTCCCCTCCCACACTGTATTAGGTTTGTCCTCACATCTAATAGAACACAGTAGAAATGAAGGTATGTGATTTCTATGGCTGGGTCATAAGAGACATTATCAGTTCTATCTTACTTCCTTGGATCATGTCCTATGGGGAAAGTCAGCTGTCACAGCATTAAGACACTCAAGCAGTCCTGTGGAGAGGTTCACATGACAAAGAAGTGCCAAAAGCCAGAACCAACTTCCCAACTATGTAAGTGAGCTATCTTGAAGGCAGCTTCCCCAGTTCCAGCCAAGTTTTCATATGACTTCGGTCTCAGTTAATATCTTCACTGCAATCCCAGAAGAGACCAAGACCACAAACACCCCAGTAAGCTGTTCCCAAATTCCTGACTCACAGAAACTGCCTGAGATACTACTTATTATTGTTTTAGTGACTTAGCTTTGAGATGATTTGTAAAGCAATATACAACAAAAATATATAGATATAAATATATAAATATTAGAGGTATATAATTTTAAAAACAAGTAAGAAAAATCCTAAAATGAAAGAATCACAGTGCTTATTAATAAAAAATCAAATTAGTAAAAAAAAATCATTTTTTGGGGGGGAGGACACTGGGGATTGAACTCACGGGCACTGGACCACTGAGTCACATCTCCAGCCCTATTTTGTATTTTATTTAGAGACAGGGTCTCACTGAGTTGCTTAGTGCCTCACTTTTGCTGAGGCTGGCTTTGAACTCGTGATCCTCTGCCTTACCCTCCCAAGGTGCTGGGATTACAGGTATGCACCAGCATGCCTGGCTAAAAAATCAAATTTCTTAAATGTACTATTTTGATAATTTAAAATAACAAATGGCATACCAATTAAATACTCAAAAATAAATACTGTTCCCTGGAATTGCAATAACATTAAAAGTTCCTTATAAAGCAAGATTACTCCAGGATCATAGGGGTAAATGTGGAAGAGGCAATAGGAACCAAACACTATTTTTCATAAGCATTGTATAAGAGCTGAAAATAAAGAAAAACAAATGCATTCATCCAACTAACATTTATTAAGTACCTTCCACATATGCTAATACTCTGGGTGCAATAAGAAGGAAAAAAAACACATAATTCTGCCCACTTAGAATTTATTCTCCAATGAAGATATACATTAAATAATCAAACAACAGTAAAACTATAATGGTGATAAGTACTACAAGGAAGAGGGACAGGAGTCAGTTGTCTGGGAGTGCATGACAATTCTAAATGTCTTTATTTCGACATAGTAAAATATCTAAAAATATGTAAAACAAAAAGTAATATAACTGATAAAATTCATCATCTACAAAATAGAACAGGCTTTCTTAACAACCCTCACTAAATCAGTATTAGGTCAGTTTGAGAAAAAATAAATAAAGATAAAACAGACGTACACAATCCAAAGAAAAACTTAATTTAATTGTCACATAAAGACCACCAATTATCAGAGAACCCATGCTTTTCAAGCACACATGGAACATTCATAAAAGTTGATCACATATTTAATTTTTTTAAAAAGTCTCAAGGACCCTTCATCTTACAGAAGAAAAAGTAGGTCCAAATCTTCAACATGTCGGCTTAGGATCAGACTTCCTTAACAGGACTCCCATAGCACAAGAAATAAAAGCAAGAATCAACAACTGGGATAGATTCAAACTAAAAAGCTTTCTCTCAGCAAAGGAAACTATCAGTAATGTGAAGAGAGAGCCTACGGAGTGGGAGAATATCTTTGCCACTCATACTTCAGGTACAGTACTAATTTCCAGAATGTATAAAGAACTCAAAAAACTCTACACCAAGAATACAAATAATCCAATCAACAAATAGGCTAAGGAAATGAACAGACACTTCACAGAAGAAGATCTACAAGCAATCAACAGATACATGAAAAAATGTTCAAAATCTCTAGTAATAAGAGAAATACAAATCAAAACTACTCTAAGATTCCACCTCACTCCAATTAGAATGGTGATTATCAAGAATACAAGCAACAACAGGTGTTGGCAAGGATGTGGGGAAAAAGGTACACTCATACATTGCTGGTGGGGTTGCAAATTAGTGCAGCCACTCTGGAAAGCAGTATGGAGATTCCTCAGAAAGCTTGGAATGGAACCACCATTTGACCCAGCTATCCCACTCCTTGGCCTATACCCAAAGGACTTAAAATCAGCATACTACAGTGATGCAGCCACATCAATGTTCATAGCTGCTCAATTCACAATAGCCAGATTGTGGAACCAACCTAGATGTCCTTCAGTTAATGAATGGATAAAGAAACTGTGATATATATATATAAATACAAATATATATATATATGTATATATATATATATAATGGAATATTACTCAGCCATAAAGAATGATAAAATTATGGCATTTGCAGGCAAATGGATGAAATTGGAGAATATCATGCTAAGTGAGATAAGCCAATCTCAAAAAACCAAAGGACGAATGATCTCGCTGATAAGCGGATGATGACATATAATGGGGGGGTGGGAGGGGTTAGTGTTAGGGTTAGGGTTAGGGAGGGGGGCAAGAATGGAGGAAGGAAGGACTGTATAGAGGGAAAAGAGGGGTGGGAGGGGTGGGGGGAAGGGAAAAAATAACAGAATGAATCAAACAACATTACCCTATGTAAATTTATGATTACACAAATGGTATGCCTTTACTCGATATACAAACAGAGAAACAACATGTATCTCATTTGTTTACAATAAAAAAAAAGTCTCAGGGAACTTTAGTGAATCAATATCATGCCAAGTTCTCTGACAAAACTTCAACTAGGTTAATAATCTAACTAAAATTAAAAGATTTTAATTAAACTAATTAAATAATTTAGAGATTTTAATTAAATAATTTAGAGATTTTAAAATTACAAATAAGTCAAATAAGTAGTCATAAAAGAAATTTTAAATATCCTCAGGGCTAAATGGAAATAATAATACTACATATCAAAAGAATGCTTATACTAGAGGGGAAGTTCAGTGATACAGCACATACCCATCAAGTTTGAGGCTGTAGGTTCAAACCCCAGCAACAAAAAAATAAAGAATGTAGCAAAGGAAATTCAAAGATCAGAGTAAAAAGAAGAAAATTAATGGATTAAATGTCTAATTTAAGAAGTTATAGGAAAAAAAAAAGGATAACCCCAGAAAAAAAATAGATGGAAGAAGATAATAAGCAAATAACCACAATAAATGAAGTAAAAGACAAAGAAATTAAAGGGCCAACAAATCTGTAACAAGATGGTTTTGGGTTTTTTGTTTTTGGGTGGGGGATGGTATCAGGGATTATACTCAGGGGCACTCAATCACTGGGCCACATCCCCAGCCCTATTTTGTATTTTATTTAGAGACAGGGTCTCACTGAGCTGCTTAGCACCTTGCTTTTGCTGAGGCTGGTTTTGAACTCACGATCCTCCTGCCTCAGTCTCCAAAGGTGCTGGGATTACAGTCGCCACTGCACCCAGCCAAGATGTTTTTTTTTTTTTTTTTAAAAAAGGGAGAAAGAAGACAAAGTAAGTAATAATGTAAATGGAAAGGAGGACAAAACTACATATAAAACCAGATTTAAAAGTTAGGAGAATACAACAAATAACTTTATGATAATAATTTTGAAAATTTAAAGAATATGGGGGGATCCTAAAAATATCATTCAGAAAAACCACTCAAGAAGAAAGAAGAAGCAGAAAACCTATGCAGTTATATAATCATTAAAGGAACTGAATTCTTCTTTCTTTTCTTTATTCTTTTTTTTCCCATCTCCTCTAATTTTTCCACAAAGAGAATAATAAGACCAAATTTTCAGGCAAGTTCTACCAAATTTCAGGGAACATATAATTTTAATCATCGGCAAACTATTACACAATATTAAAAAAAAAAAAGAAGCTACTCTACAATTCATTCTCCAAACTAACATATCCTGGGTTTTAATTCAGGCAAAGACACTACCTGAAGGAAAATTAAAGCTCAAAATCTTGTATAAATATTGATATGAAAAGTCTTAAATATTAGTAAACTGAACCCAGTAATTCATTAAAAAAAGATGAATCATTCCCAAATGATCTATTCCTAAGAGCAATAGTGACTTAATATTAGAAAATCTGTAAATGTTACTTGCCACATTATTAGATCAATATAGAAAAATGATCATTTCAATTAATACAGAAAAAAAGCACTTGTTATACGAAACTAAATTAGCACTTTAACTAGGAAAAGAAGAAAACTTCCTTAACTCTGATTAAGGATTCTTGCCTTAATAAAAATAAAAATAATAAAAATCAAGGTTTTTTTTCAAAACTCTTTAATTGGAAATAATCTTCAACTTTCAGAAAGATTATAATAAGAATAAAACAGGGTACCCATACAAATTCATTTCTCAGATCCAGTTACTGTTAAGATTCTGCCTCACTTGCTTATCATTTGCTTGTCCTTTCTCACCTCCGTGTGTACATGTGTATGTATATGTGAGAGAGACAGAGATAGTGTGTAGGGTGTGGGGAGGATGATACATAAATATTTTTCTGAACCATCTGAGTTAGTTGCATACATCAAAGTAATTTACTAAACACTTCAGTATATATCCTAATAAGTATATTCTCTTCTATAACCATAATACAGTTAACAATTTTAATAAACTTAACATTGCAAAAATACTTTGCTGATTTTTGTCAATTGACACTTATTAAATCTCCTTTTCGTTCTTTTTTTTTTTTTTTTTTGGGGGGGGGTGGGAGATGTCGTACCAGAGATTGAACTCAGGGGCACTGGACTACTGAGTCACATTCTCAGTCCTATTTTGTATTTTATTTAGAAACAGGGTCTCACTGAGTTGCTAGTGCCTTGCTTTTGCTGAGGCTGGCTTTGAACTCTCAATCCTCCTGCCTCAGCCTCCTGAGGTGCTGGGAGTACAGGTGTGCACCACTGCACCCAGCCCCTTTTCATTCTTGATGAAATACAAGATGAGCATTCCTTTTAAGATAGCCCACTATTATAAAAATCATATTTGCTAACTTATTGTATGAACAATCCAGTTAAAAGGGAATTTCTTAAAAAATAAAGATCCAGGGCCAGGTAGGGTGGCATATGCCTGTAATCCTAGCAATTCAGGAAACTGAGGCAGAAGGATTACAAATTTAAAGCCAACCTCAGCAATGGAGACCCTGCCTCAAAATGAAAAAATAGAAAAGGCATTGGGGTGTAGTTCAATGGTAGGGAAGCCCTGGGTTCAATCCCTATTATCATAAAATAAATAAATAAATAAGTAAATAAAGATTCAGGATAGACAAATACACCAAGAGAACCAGAAGCACACCCACACTTATGTTTGAAACTTGATGTATAAAAGGGATTCCATTAAGAATCACTAGAGAATGCATATTATTCAAAAAGAGGTGCTAAAACATCAATGATTTTAGGGGAAAAAATGAATATCCTTATGATCTGCCAGGAAGCATAAAACCTCTTAAATAGGACACTGAAAAAAATAATCATGAGAAGACTGATTCATTCAACTACATTAATAATATCTAGCTACTCAAAACATAAATCAGAGACAGGCAGCAAGGTGGTGCCTGCCTGTAATCCCAGCAGCTTGGGAGGCTGAGGCAAGAGGATCATTAGTTCAAAGCTAGTAAATTAGCAAGACCCTAAGCAACTCAGTGAGACCCTGTCTCTAAATAAAATACAAAAAAAAGTGTTGAGGATGTAGCTCAGTGTTAAGCATCCCTTCATTCGATCTCCAGTACAAAAAACACATAACCAGAGAAAATGGAAAGATAGGCAAAATAAACAGTGAACAGTAAAAAATAGTATCTGAAACACATAGCCACTATAATCAATAAAAGATAAAGTCAATTTTTTAAATGAGTGAACCTGAGTAAGCAATGCACAAAAAAAATATAAAAACTAGCTGTACATTATTTTTTAAATAAATACAGATGCTAGGAAAAGAATTGAGAGTCCAGAATTAAATCCTTACATTTGCAATCAATTTACAAGATAACACAATGAGGAAACATTTCAATAAGTGATTCTGGGAAAATTCACATGCCAACAAGAAAACCTTAAAATCCACACCATAGTCTCCTATCTTGTAACCCACACCAAAAAAATTAACTCAAAATATATCAAATACCTAAATGTACAATCTAAAACTATAGAACTTCTTGAAGAAAACAGCAAAAATCTCCAAGTCCTTGGAGACAACACCAAAATCATGATCAATTTTTTAAAAATGATGAAATGAACTAAATTAATATTAAAAACTTTTGCTCTTCAAATGCCATTACTAATGAAAGAGACAAGATAAAAGACTGAGAAATCACATATCACATATCACATATTAAAGGACTTAATCCAGAATATATGGAGAACTCTTACAACTCAACAAGAAAACAGCCAATTTCTAAAATGGGTAAAAAACTTTAATAGACACTTCAGCAAAGAAAACATAGGAATAGCTAACAAACACAAATAAGCATTTGTTTTTGTGGAAATGCAAAATGAAACCACAATGGGGCTGGGGATTAGCTCAGTGGTAGAATGCTTGTCTGGTATATGCCAATCTCTGGGTTCAAAACTCAGTATACAGAGAGAGAAGAAAATACCAAGTGTTAGTGATGCTGTGGAGAAAAAAAACATCGTGTGTTCTGGTGAGAATGTAAAATACTATGGTCACTTTGGAAACCAATCTGGCAAATTCTTAAAAATCTAAACATAAATATTTTATGATATGGTCATTCTACTCCTAGGAATCTACCCAAGAAAAATAAAAACCTACTTCCACACAGACATATTCATGAATGTTCACAGAAGCAATATTCTTGGTAGCAAAAACCTAACAATCCAAACATCTATCAACTAATGAATGGGTAAACAAAATGTGCTATATCCATAAAGTGGAATACTACTCAACAATTAAAATGAGCACATTACTTACACATGCTACAACAGGTATTTACCTAAAAAGCAAAAATCATGCTACATGAAAGAAACTAAACATGAAAGGTTACAAATTGTATGAATTTATTTATGTAAAATTGTTAGAAAACAAATTTATAGAAGAAAAAAAGTACATCAGTGGTTGCCTAGGGTTGAGGATAGGGTCAGAATTAATTGTAAATGGGTATGAAGACAATGGAAATGTTCTAGAATTTAATTGTAGTAATGACTGCAAAACTATAAATTTACTAAAAAAATCACAGGATTATGATTACAATGGTTGAATTTTATGGCATTTAATTATACCTTTAAAAACTTGTTTTTAAAAATATCCAAATCCTTTTGAAAGCTCATTAGTAATTAGGAAAATGAAAATTAAGATCATAAAGATGAACAGAAGTCTGATGATACCAAGGTAAGAAGATACAGGCAAGAACTTGTGACTGACAGGAGTGTAAACAGGCACAAGTACTCCAGAAAATAATTTGTCGAGCCGCAGTAGCTTCGGCTGCTGCTTTCAGGCTGCCGCCTCTTTAGGGGCTTCTCCCTGAGGAAGCGCGAATGGAGGACGCCAAACACCGGGCATTTCCAGTCATGATTGTCCAAGTGATGATAATCACATGAGAGCATTCATTGCTGCAGATGCCATTTGACTCATCAGAGAAAATATGTTCAAAAGAAAACATCCCTATGACTACATCTATTTCTTTATTAAATGGCTTGATGGATTTCCTTTACCCTGATTCATACCAAAGCTGTCCTTTTCAACCAAAGCAAGAAAGGGTCCTGCATGAGTCAATCCCAGAATGCCATTTTTACATCACCAACAGGTGAAGAGTAGCAATCACAGAGACTCGGAGAGCATCACTGATGTCTGCTCCAATGAGGATCTCCCTGAAGTTGAGCTGGTGAATCTGCTAGAGGAACAGCTACCACAGTATAAGCTAAGAGTAGACTCTCTCTTTCTGTATGAAAATCAGGACTGGACACAGTCACCGCAGCAGCAGCAGCATACATCTGATGCCCTCTCTCCAGTCCTTGCTGAGGAGACTTTCCGTTACATGATTCTAGGTACAGATAGAGTGAAGCAGATGACCAAAACTTACAATGACATTGACATGGTTACACATCTCCTCGCAGAGAGGGATCGTGATCTGGAGCTAGCTGCTCGAATTGGACAAGCTCTTTTAAAGCGAAACCATGTCTTATCTGAGCTGAATGAAGCCTTGGAGGAGCAACTGGGACAAGCCTTTGATGAAGTTAATCAGCTGCAACATGAGCTATCCAAGAAAGATGAATTACTTCGAATTGTCTCCATTGCTTCTGAAGAGAGTGAAACTGATTCTAGCTGTTCTACACCTCTTAGATTCAATGAGTCCTTTAGCTTATCTCAAGGTTTGCTACAGCTGGACATGCTACAAGAAAAGCTCAAGGAATTGGAAGAAGAGAACATGGCTCTTCGATCCAAGGCTTGTCAATTAAAGACAGAAACTTGTACTTATGAAGAGAAGGAACAACAGCTTGTCAATGACTGTGTTAAAGAACTTTGTGAAACAAATGCTCAGATGTCCAAAATGACTGAAGAATTGTCAGGGAAGAGTGATGAACTGATTCGATATCAAGAAGAGATCTCCTCACTCTTGTCTCAGATTGTAGATCTTCAGCACAAACTTAAAGAACATGTTATTGAAAAGGAAGAACTAAGACTTCACCTACAAGCTTCCAAAGATGCCCAGCGACAACTGACAATGGAGCTACATGAGTTACAAGACAGGAACATGGAGTGTCTGGGAATGTTACATGAATCCCAAGAAGAAATAAAGGAACTTTGTAGCAGGTCTGGCCCTGCCCGCTCATCTCTACTTCTCCCAATCTTATGGAGCTTTTACTGGGGAATCTCTGGCAGCTGAGATTGAGGGGACCATGTGTAAAAAGTTGAATTTGGATGAGGAATCTCTCTTTAAACAAAAAGCCCAACAGAAACGGGTATTTGATACTGTCAAGGTTGCAAATGACACATGGGGCCGCTCTGTCCCATTTCCAGCCCTGCTGCCCATCCCAGGCTCAAACCGTTCCAGTGTCATCATGACAGCAAAACCTTTTGAATCTGGTGTACAGCACACAGAGGAAAAAACACTCCCAAACCCAGGGAGCAACTTGGAGGAGGTTCCAGGGCGCTCTCAGTCAGTGAGCCAACCAGAGCCCTCTGAAGATAGTGATTTGGCTACAGCACTGCATTGCCTTAGCCTGAGTCGACAGAATTATTTAAGTGAGAAGCAGTTCTTTGCCCAAGAGTGGGAACGGAAGATCCAGGTTCTTGCTGACCAAAAAGAAGGGGTTAGTGACTGTGACACTCCCACAGAGAGCCTTGCTTCTGTTTGCACCGACCAGTCAGAGATCACAGACCTCAGCAGTGCCAGTTGCCTTCGAGGCTTTATGCCAGAAAAATTACAAATTGTCAAGCCCCTTGAAGGATCACAAACTCTACATCACTGGCAGCAGCTTGCTCAACCAAACTTGGGAACCATTCTTGATCCACGACCAGGCGTCATTACTAAAGGGTTTACCCAGTTGCCCAAAGATGCCATCTATCACATCTCAGATTTAGAAGAAGATGAAGAGGAGGGTATCACTTTTCAGGTTCAGCAGACTCTTCACGTGGAACAGAAACCCACAGTATCCAAACCAGTAACAGGGATCTTCCTACCACCCATAACTTCAACAGGTGGAGCAGTTGCAGTTTCAACCTCAAACCCAGGAAAGTGTCTGTCATGCACGAACTCGACATTCACCTTCACCACCTGTAGGATATTACATCCCTCTGATATCACTCAGGTTACCCCTAGCTCTGGATTTCCTTCGATATCCTGTGGAAGTAGTGGAAGCAGTTCATCAAACACAGCTGTGAATTCTCCTGCCATGTCCTATAGACTCAGCACTGGTGAATCCATCACAAACCGTCGAGATTCTACTATAACCTTCAGTAGCACCATGAGCTTGGCCAAACTTCTACAGGAGCGCGGCATCTCTGCTAAAGTGTACCACAGCCCAGTTTCAGAGAACCCCCTTCTCCAGCCTCTTCCTAAAACCCTGGCTATCCCTTCCACACCTCCAAATTCCCCATCTCACTCACCATGCCCTTCTCCCTTGCCCTTTGAGCCCCGACTGCATCTCTGAAAATTTTTTGGCCTCCCGTCCAGCTGAAACATTCCCCTAGGAAATGTAGGGCTTGAGACCTTCCCAGAACCCTCCTGATGTGGGTCAGTTGAAGATGAACCTAATGGACAGACTGAAGCGACTAGGGATAGCCAGAGTGGTCAAGACCCCTGGCACCCAGGAGAATGGAAAAAGCCAAGAGGCAGAAATTAGTCTACAAAAAACAGATTCTGCTGTTTATTTAAATTCAGGAAGCAGCTTATTGGGTGGACTGAGGAGGAATCAGAGTCTTCCAGTCATGATGGGTAGCTTTGGTGCCTCTGTTTGCACCTCCTCACCCAAAATGAGTATCCTGAAGGAGGACTGAAGCTTATCATTACCTGACCTCTTGTACAGATTAGCACATGAAGGATAGATACGCACTGATCAAGCAATCTGGTCTGACTTGAGAGAAAAGGAATGTTGCAGAAGGATTGTGAATGTGGAGAGGGCAGTGGAGGCGTGGAAACAAGATTAGGCTGAGGTCCTTGTGGATGAAGTCTGGTAAATTGAAAGTATTATCGAATGAGCCATTAGTGTTTGAAGACAGAAAAGAAAGGCTTAATACACTCCTTCAGTTGAGTTTTCTTGTCTTGAAAATAAAAAGTGAATAGAAAACAAATTCAGTAATATTAGAACACAGCAGAAAACTGAACTTGCTGACACCTTTACTTCTAGTGAGCATAGCCAGAAGAACCTGCCTAGAAGGATGGGGACAGAAAAGGAGAAACATTGACGTTGCTCAGAGAAAGCCCTTCTGAAGAGTTGGTGTGGTAACCTCAGTCTGTTACTCACAGTAGCGAGATGCCCAAATGTTACTGCTAATGTCTGGTTAAATTATGTGTCCATCTAATGGTGTGCTCATAGCATTAGCAAAACAAGGAATCTTATCTTTTTCATTAGGTCATAAGTTGAGACTCCTTTTTTCCTGTTTTCAGGTCTTTGAGCCACTGTGAACTCAAACACCATCAAATTCGATTGTATTAATGATTACTGAAAGCTCATTTTTAAATTTGTATTTTTATACAACATCCAAACAAAAAAACAAAATGTGGGTAGGGATTGGGAGGAATTTACTTTAAGAAGAAAAATATGGGTAAATTAGAACCAAGAAAACTTGTTTTTAGAATCTTTTTTGGATAATACAGTGGCTAAGGAAGACAAACATCAATTGCATGTCTTTCGAATTTCCTTGGAGGCTGGAAGGGGTTAAACCAAAAGTGCAATCGATAGGAATTAGGTTATGTTGTATATTTATATATGCAAAAAATTTTTTGTAAGGAAAGTTGGTCACAACTTTTTCCAAAGTGCGCCATGCATATTTTTATTGAAAGATGACGTATATTTGCACAAAAATTCTCAGGCACATTAAATTATTATAAACTGAAGCAAACCCCCCCTCCCAAAAAAAAGAAAATAATTAGTCTTGATTCTGCAAAGTTACAAATGTATGGGCCTAGCCTACAACCACCAAATCCCTCCAGGGCAGATATCCTAGATACATGTCACATAATAAATATTTAAGTTTTGTACACCACATATTCTCTGGTATAACTGACTCAACTTGTATCATACAACAACCACAGACACAATATAAACAAATGAGCATACCTGTGTTATAATAAAACTATACTTAAAAAACAGGCAGTGAGCCAGATTTAACTAACTGGGTCATAGTTTGCCCATTCCTGCTCTAAAGAAATACTTGAGCAGGTAACCCAGGAGACAAGTACAAAAAATTTATAGAACTTGTCCATATTAGCAGCAAACTGAAAACAACCTGAATGTTCACTCGCAGGAGAAAGGATAAATAAATTATGGCACATTTTCTAAATAGAATATGATATACGAGTGAGAGTGAATTACACTCCTGCTACCTGCAACATGGATATCTTAGACATAACATTAAGAGGAGGCTGGGGATGTGGTTCAGTGATAAAGAGCTAGCCCACCATGCATGAGGTCCTGGGCTTGATACACAGCACTACAAAAAAAATTTTTTAATTAAAATTAAACTTAAATTTTAAAAATGAGAATAAGTGGGAAAAGCAATTCATAGAAGAGATATATGATTTAATAAAATTTATAAGCAAAATGGGCTGGGGTTTTGCCTCAGTGATAGAGCACTGGCCCAGCACATGTGAGGCACTGGGTTAGACTCTCAGCACCACATAAAAATAAATAAATAAAGATATTGTGTCCATCTACAACCAAAAATATATATTTAAAATAATTAAATAAAATAAGCAAAAAAATAAATAAAAAAAATTTGTACCTCCTATGTATAAAAAGGTAAGGTATAGGAAGGTAAATACAGGGAATGGTAAAAATTCACAATGGAGTTTTCCTCCCAAAAGAAGGCCAAAGACATGATCAGGAAGGAGTCCATAATCTCTTTTAAAAGTTTTGGTATTGTTCTGGTTTTTATATTGGGACATAAGCTAGTAAAAGTTCAAAACCTATCCATGTAAGATATATTTAATCTTCTATGCACACAAATACACACACACACACACACACACATACACACACACAAACTGTATTTCTTTCTTCTCTTTTACTTTGGTGTGAGGACAGATTTATTACTACAATACATTATATACTATGTAACATACTATGACCATACTATGATGGTCTTTGGCAAGAAAACACTCTAACATAATGTATATTTTGGTATGAGTAAAGGTCAATGATCAAAATAAAGGTTATGACAATAAAAGTATGTACAGTAAAATTTACATGAGGAAAACAACAACTAAAGTTGGAAACACATGATAATGACTCTTGACATGATATGAAAACCTTGGCAAACCTATAAACTTGATCTGAACTATGATTACAAAGGGCTATTTGCAGATAGATACCTTCTGAGTAAGTGAAAAAGTTAACATTTGTTATAACTTGATTGAAAAGTTAAGAAACTCTTTCTAAAAAAATGGACAAAAAAATTGTTGTAAGAAAGTATGCATTAAAAAATAAAATGTATAAAATCCACATTAAATGTTATTATTTGTGTTCTATAAAAAAAAAAGAAAGAAGGTACACATATAAATGTTAGGAATCTGCCACATGTGACCAGTAGGAAAACAACAGCTAACAAAAGTTCATTTTCAATGGTACATTGACCACAATTATTTTAAAACTACAGTTAAAAAAAAAAAAAACTCAGATATTAGAAAGACATTTCAGTTCACCCTTGGATCCAACACAGTTTATAACAGAAAGAGAAAAAAACTTTATTACTTGACTTGATTTCAAAAGACAACATCTACTAAACTCATACACTATTGCATTAACAAAAGTTACAAAATCATATCATTTTAATAAATTTAGTTTCTTTTTGTTTTGCTTTGTTTTTGCCATTTTGTTTGATTTGATATGGTTTGGTTCTAGGGATTGAACTCAGGGGTGTTTACCACTGAACTATATTCTCAGTCCTTTTATTTATTTTTTATTTTGAGACAGGATCTTGTTAAGTTGACAAAAGTCTCATAAATTGCTGAGGCTGGCCTCAAATTTGTTATCCTCCTGCCTTAGCCTCCTGAGTTGCTAGGATTACAAGTACGTTATTACCACACCTAGCCAGTTCTTTTCTGAGGTGAGGTTTTGCTGATCTCCAACTCATATACTCAAGGAATCCTCCTGCTTTAGCCTTCCAAGTACCTGAGACTATAAAAAAGCACAACATGCCCAGCTTAAAACTTATTTTCAAGAGTAAAAATTAGAAATAGATAATCAGAGATCTACTTTTAAAATGAGCCACTGATAAACACTATGTATTTATAACTTTTAGTACATTTCTTTCAAGTTGCATATTTTCTGAACCACTCTATGCAGACTTCTTTGCATCAAGTTTTCATGTTACTTATTTTTATAGGATCCCACTCCACGAGGAATTTTCCATAGAACTTTAACACTATTTATTAACATTGACATTTTTCATGTGTTTCTCACAATCACAGGATCTTGATCCGGTGTACCTTCCCGCATTTGGGCTAAATGAAGACTTCTGCACATCTCTTCTAGTCACAGAATCTCTCCATACTATGCTCTTCCACATATATGAATCAAACCAAAATCATCAGAGCTGTTTCCACATGCTTTATACTCATATTAGTTACCTCCACTGTGGATTCTCATGACTACTAGAAAGGTCCTGTGATTATGAAGTTTTCCCATATTCTATCTTTTGTATTAATTGCCAGAATGAGTACTTTCATGTTGGTAAAAGGAAATAAACTGACTGACAGCTTTCCCATATTGCTTACATAGTATTTCCAGTGTGAACTCTTTCACATCTGTGATGGAACCTGTGTCAATCGAAACCTTCTTTACCATACCTACATGCTTACCTACGGTGGAATTTCTCTCCAGCTTGAGCTCTTTTATCTGAAGGGAACTAGATGACATAAAGGCTTTGCCACAATGGTCACATACATAGGCTTTCTTTCCAGTGTTTTTATTTTTTTCATGTTTTCTCAGGGAACTGGGACCACAGGTTTTCCCACATTACTAACATACATAAAGACTGTTCTCAGTGTGAATTCTTTCTTGAATTGATTGTATCCAGAACTGATAAAGCCTTTCCCACATTGTATACATACACAATGTTTCTCACAAATGTGTGTTCATTCACATATATTAAGCGAACTGGAAGAGGATGTGGGGTTTTCCGGGAACCCCAGCCTCGGGCATGGTCAAGATGGCACCTGACGCTGAGCCAGAGGCGGCCAGCTATACAGTAAACAACCAGCGAATTCCAATAATTGGCTAGTTAATGATGTGACTAGGGCATGCCCCCCCCTCGTGCACCCATCCTGTTCCTGCAGCTGTCCACGTTTATCTCGTGTACTCTCCCCTGATTGACTGAAGTGTATATAAGTCTGGTGGGTGGGAGAGTAGGGGGAGAAGCTGAGGAAGGAAGGGAGAAGCTGAGGAAGGGACGGAAGAAGCGGAAGAACCGGCGGCGGCGACAGCAGCGACGGCGGCCGCGGCAGCAGCGGGAACGGAGCTGGAAGGAGGAAGTACGCGGGAGTGGAAGGAGCTGGGAAAAGGAAAGCTGAAAGTGCGAAGAAGCTAGGGGTAAGAGAAGCGTAGGAAAGAACCTGTGCACAATAAACTTCCAAAGCTTCAGACATTTGCCGTGTCTCTCTCTGCGGGCAGAGGGGACGCGACAGCTGGTGCCGAAACCCGGGAATTTAAAAGGGACAAGGTAAGATATCTTAAAATTTTTTTTTTAACAAGCTAAACCGGTTATAAAAAAGTCAAAAAAGGTAAACAGATAAAGAAGTCAAAAAAGGTAAACAGGTAAAAAAGTTAAAAAAGGTAAACAGGTAAAGAAGTCAAAAAAGGTAAACAGGTAAAGAAGTTAAAAAAGGTAAACAGGTAAAGGAGAGGCGCCTCGACGTTCGCGGTATAGCGACTATCCGGATACGCGGAATGCGGTCCAGTTAAAGGGTATCAGGACACGCTATCAGCGGTCCTGGGGGCACGCGGAATGCGGTCCAATTAAAATAAAAATAAGGACACACGGAAGGTGGTCCGGTATCGGGACACGCCATTAGCGGTCCTGGCGCGTGGAACGCGGTCTAATTAAAGTGAAAGTAGAAACATGTTTGAAGCGGTCCTACGTGAAAAGCCGCTATAAAAATTTTAATGTGCACTTGATAGTTTTCCTTTCAGCAATCTCCTTGCTCCTGGCAGCTAGGCCATTGTTATTGTAATTACCATAACTAAAGCTATTCAGATTAGTAGCAATGGGGTCTGGGTGCGGCAACCCCTCAGGGAACCATTGAAAAACAATGGGACGCCATTGAGGAAAAAAAAAAAAAAAAAAAAAAAAAAAAAAAAAAAAAACAGCTAAAGTAAAGAAAAGCCGCTTAGTGTGCCACAAGAGGGTATCTTCATGAACAGGATTTAATAGTAACAGAAAAGAATGCTTAAAGAGAATAAAGTGAGGAAAAATTGAGTGGTGGTGACCTAGAAAATAATTGCTCAAAAAATCTAAGAACAAGGGAAAGAGGGGAACTGAGTCTAACATGAAGAGCCCCCAAAAAGGAATAACCAAGTGGTAGTGAAAACTTAAGAACAAGGGAAAAAGGTAGGAGAAACCTAAGCCTAATAAAAAGAGCTTCAAAATTTGTAGAACCTGCCTGTATTTGAGGAGCAAATGGAGATACCATCAACCATTAGAAAAACTATAAAGAGGCAGTTAAGACTATTGGAGACAGCTATGCAGAGCAGTGTTATCTGGAGGACAATGTCTAATTGGAGAAGCTCAGTAGCAAGAAACAGCTGTTGAAACTGCTTGCAGAAACATAGTGGCAAGGTTTCCCGATAGAAATGTTGAGAGGAGAAGACCAATACGTTTCAATAGATGCACAAAATCAGCAGCAAGGAGATAATGCCCTAACAAAGGATAAGAGATAACTATAGTAAAATCTGTTACACCTTATGCCCCAGGGCTATGTCCAAGATGCAGAAGAGGAAGTCATTGGAGCAGTGCCTGTCAGTCTATTAGAGATAGGGAAGGTAATTTTTTAGGTTTAAATCCTAAACTTCAAAAAAACGGGAGACAGGGCCCTCCCCGGGGCCCGCAACAAATATACGGGGTAATTCAACAAGTTCCCCGACGGTGGTATCCTCCCACAGAGAAGGGGAGCGCAGGGCCACCTCAGGGAGTGCAGGATTGGACATCTGTGCCACCTCCAGACTCATATTAACCCCAGATATGGGGGTGCAGATGGTTGATACCGACTGGCATGAAAAAATCCCACAGAACAGTGTAGGGCTATTACTAGGTAGAGGTTCCTCAACACTAAAAGGACTTATAGTACACCCAGGGGTTATTGATCCTGACTTCACTGGACAAATAAAAGCCTTAGTCTCTTCACCAAAAGGAATTACGGTCATCTCTCCAGGGGATCGCATTGCACAAATGCTTATATTGCCCAGTCAACATTCTTTGTGGCCCAGTGAAAATACAAATAAAAGACAAGGAGGGTTTGGATCAACAGGAACCACTTTAATAAACCTTACTATGGATATGGACAGAGGCCCCTCCTAAAATTAAAAGTGGGAAATATGGAATTTACAGGTTTATTAGATACAGGAGCAGACAAAAGTATTATCAGCGCAATGGTCTGGCCAAAGCACTGGCCATTGATCACAGCAGCTCAGAGCTTGAGAGGCTTAGGAGTAGCAGAAAGCCCCAATCAAAGTGCTTCCTCATTATCATGGAAAGATACAGAGGGACACACAGGTATATTTCAACCATATGTCTGTAATGTTCCTATTAGCCTATGGGGACGAGATGTCCTGCAGCAAATGGATATGAAACTCACCACTGACCAGATTTACCAAGGGACTCCTGTAAGAAATATGTTACAAAATATGGATTATGATGATAAAAAAGGATTAGGAAGACATAGCCAAGGATCTACCCAATCACTGCCTTTACCCCCACCAAAAAATGATTCTCATGGATTGGGTTTTTCCTAGGGGCCACTGATAAACCATCAATCCCTATAATATGGAAAGATGATAAGCCTCGCTGGATTCCACAGTGGCCCCTAACAAAAGAAAAGCTAGAGGCAGCTCATAAGTTAGTACAAGAGCAGGTACAAGCAGGTCATTTACAACATTCTACCTCTCCTTGGAATACTCCAATATTCTTAACAAAGAAAAATCAGGAAAATGGAGGTTATTACATGATTTAAGAGCCATAAACGAACAAATGTACCCTATGGGACCCGTCCAATGTGGACTCCCTCTTGTTACTGCACTACCAAAAAATTGGCCTACTATTATTCTGGATTTAAAAGATTGCTTTTTCTCTATACCCTTACACAAAAATGATTGTTGGAGATTTGCCTTTACTTTGCCCTCTCTTAATCACACTCAGCCTGACCAGAGATTCGAATGGACTGTGTTGCCTCAAGGTATGGCTAACAGTCCTACTATATGTCAAATATACGTAGATAAAGCGTTAACAACTACTAGACAAAAGTTTAAGAGATTGTTGATTTATCACTATATGGACGATATACTTATTTGCCATCCAGAAAAAGAAGTCTTGTTAGAGGCATTACAATTTATAACTCAAGCATTAGAAAAGAGAGGACTAACGATAGCCCCTGAAAGATTACAATTAGAGGAGATCCAAGAGTGTCTGGGTACAAGGCTCACTGCTACTGCAGTCAGACCAATAAGGTTGACCATCAGAACAGATCAATTGAATACCTTAAACGATTTTCAGAAACTCTTGGGTGACATTGACTGGATTAGATCCTGTTTAAAATTATCCACAGGGGAATTAAAACCTTTATTCGATATATTAAAAGGTAATCCTGACTTGAATTCCCCTAGGAAACTTACTCCTGAAGCACGGATATCCTTACAGCTAGTAGAGAATAGACTTCAGCAGTGTTACGTTGATCGTTGTGATCCTACTCAACCATTAAGTTTAATCATAATCTCGGAGAAACATACCCCTTTTGGCATAGTTTGGCAAGGAGGACCTTTGCAAAGTATAAATCTCCCTAGCTCTCCAGCTAAAACATTGCAATCATATCCCCAAGCTATTGCTCAGGTAATATTCAAGGGAATAGAATCTTGCATTACTGTTTTTGGAATCCATCCGTCTATTATTATAACTCCTTATTCCACTCAGCAAATTAAATGGTTAATTAATAATGATGATGATTGGTCAGTATTATATTGTTCCACTTCAGCTCAGTTCGATAACCATTATCCCCAACATCCCTGGATTCAATTCTGTAAAAATACTCCCATAGTTTTTCCAAAAGTGACTAGTGTCCAGCCTCTTAAAGATTGTGTAACCATTTTTACTGATGGCTCCAAAAATGGAGTAGGTGCAGTACTTATCGGTGAACAACTTCACACCATAATAGTTCCACCCAACTCCGCACAGGTTACTGAACTTGCGGCTGTAATATTAGCCTTTAAATTAGCAGATAATCAGCCATTCAATCTTCTATCTGATAGCTTATATATCGTTAACGCTTTACAGGTTCTTGAAACGGTACCCTATATTTCTTCTATGTCCACGGTAGCTTCTTACTTTGCTACACTACAAAACCTTATCCTACAGCGTAAACATCTATTCTATGTAGGACATATTAGAGCTCATTCTAATTTACCAAGACCTTTGGCCAATGCTAATGACTTGGTAGATATGGCCACCAAATCAATTTTTGTCTTTTCCATAGAGGAACAAGCAAAACTCTTTCATGAAGAATTTCATGTAAATTCCACTACTTTGAGCAGAAAATTTCCTATATCCAAATGTATGGCTCGACAAATAGTAAAAAATTGTCAACATTGTGCTCCTTTAATCCCAGTGCAATCCTTTGGAGTTAACCCTAGGGGACTGCTGCCTGGCCATATTTGGCAGATGGATGTAACCCATATTTCTGAATTTGGTACTGTTAAGTATGTACATGTGTCAGTAGACACTGCTTCAGGAGTCATTATGGCTTCTGCTCATTCTGGAGAAAAGGTAAAAGATGTCATTCAACATTGCCTACAAGCATTTGCTGGCTGGGGCATACCTAAAGTTATTAAAACAGATAATGGTCCTGCTTATACTTCCAAAAGCTTCCAGTTGTTTTTACAAACATTTAACATCCAATCAGTCACTGGCATCCCCTATAATCCTCAGGGACAGGGCATTGTGGAAAGAGCACATCTTACTTTAAAAAAATGTCTAAATAAACAAAAAGGGGGAATAGGAGCCTCCTATAAGTCTCCTAAAGATAAACTTAACTTAGTTCTTTTCATTCTAAATTTCTTAACTTTGGATAGGGACGGCCATTCTGCAGC
The DNA here is from genome assembly GCF_902686445.1 of Sciurus carolinensis. Taxonomy (NCBI): domain Eukaryota; kingdom Metazoa; phylum Chordata; class Mammalia; order Rodentia; family Sciuridae; genus Sciurus; species Sciurus carolinensis. The sequence continues at coordinate 166,871,751 of NC_062214.1, read as the reverse complement.
TGATCGACATTATAATCCCCATAATACTTCTCAAGTATGGGCAAAATGGAAAGATATCCTGACAGGTTGTTGGAAAGGACCGGATCCAGTCCTTCGTTGGGTCCGAGGGTCTGTTTGTATTTTCCCACAGGATCAACAGACTCCAGTCTGGATTCCAGAAAGGCTGGTCAGAGTTTTACAGCATGCAAGTGATGCTGCTCCTCCTCACAATGGCGAGTTTGAGCCTTCCTCCAATAACAGAAACTCAGACGGAAAGGCAAACCCGGAACCTATGGGCCATTGTTAGCCTGGCCATATTTTTCATTTCTGACTAACATATTTTTTATCCTTCCTTTTCTTGTTTTTCACCAATCCTTCTACAAGTCTGTCAATTCTACTGATGATTTTTCAGGTCGTGCTATTTTTGGTGATAAGGATATTTCTAGCCTTTCTTTGCCTTAACAGGAGGAATTTCTGCACTTTGCCGTTGGAATCATACTACAAATCAGACCCAGAGTAGAGCAGCTTGTTCTGCTGACCCTAGCTGTGATATTGCTTTTCCTCCTACGTCAGCTTGTGTATTTTCTCTTTTTTATGTTTCTACCAACTAACATTTCTAATAATACCTCTTAACTGTTCACTGTGTCCTATCTCTCACAATACTGGAATGGTTCTTTTGCCACCTGTGCAATTTGCACATTTCTATCTTCCTACCAGTCCTAGTTTCTGTTGCAGATATAGAATTGCCAGTGCTATTATCAAGAAGCAGGGGAGGCTTTGACATTGCAACAGCCGTGATCACTGCCACCACAGTCCTTGCAGTAGCAGCATTGACATAACCACAACAACGATCATTCGGCCGAGAATGCAGTTGCAGCCTTTCAGACCATAGAGACTCTATCAGAGAATGGACTCATTATAAGAACAAGTGGATACCTTGCAAGAACTCTTGGGGCTGGGATGCGTTTATTCCCTGAGAGCTGCTTTGTGTTACCCATATTGTAACTCTATTGGGATGTATATTGTTTCTGTACTTAATATGGCTATAAGGTTCCTCTTCTGTTTATAGATTTGTCAAACAGTGGACAAGCTTAGGAGCTATGGTGGTACTCCTCTGCCTTGGCCTTCTTCTCTTCATTCGTTTTGGCATGCATCTGCAAGCTAGCCAATAGAGAGATCAAATTATTTTTCATCAGGCCATGACAGCCCTAAAGGCCGACAGCCCCCCATTAGTATGGCTCTTGATGCTGGATCGGTAGTCAAAGACGGGTAATGAAGTAGGTGGCTGTGTACCGACCTAAGACAGGAGCTGCAGCATGCTCTGCAGGCTCTGATGACGGGTAAGGACATATGCTGACCACTCAGCCTAAGACAGACACGGTCCCGAGCCTTAGTTTAATATTAAAGAAGGGGGATCTGTGGGGTTTTCCGGGAACCCCAGCCTCGGGCATGGTCAAGATGGCACCTGACGCTGAGCCAGAGGCGGCCAGCTATACAGTAAACAACCAGCGAATTCCAATAATTGGCTAGTTAATGATGTGACTAGGGCATGCCCCCCCCTCGTGCACCCATCCTGTTCCTGCAGCTGTCCACGTTTATCTCGTGTACTCTCCCCTGATTGACTGAAGTGTATATAAGTCTGGTGGGTGGGAGAGTAGGGGGAGAAGCTGAGGAAGGAAGGGAGAAGCTGAGGAAGGGACGGAAGAAGCGGAAGAACCGGCGGCGGCGACAGCAGCGACGGCGGCCGCGGCAGCAGCGGGAACGGAGCTGGAAGAAGGAAGTACGCGGGAGTGGAAGGAGCTGGGAAAAGGAAAGCTGAAAGTGCGAAGAAGCTAGGGGTAAGAGAAGCGTAGGAAAGAACCTGTGCACAATAAACTTCCAAAGCTTCAGACATTTGCCGTGTCTCTCTCTGCGGGCAGAGGGGACGCGACAAGAGGACACGTTTTTTTCACTTTGTTTACATATATAGGGTTGTCTACATCATGATTCCTTTCACAATACTGAAAGGAACAAAAATGAGTGAAAGCTTTACCACAATTGCTTACATCTACAGTTTCTCTCCACTGTGAGTCTGTTCATGTGCTTGAAAGTGACTTCCCATATTTCTAATATTTAAAGGATTTCTCTCCACTATGAGTTCTTTCATGTATTTGAAGGAAACTTTCCCACATTGCTTACATTCATAGGCCTTCTCTCCATTGTGAGTCTGTTTTTGCCCTCAAAAATGATTTGAAGCTGAGGCTTCCCCACACTGCTTACATATGTAGGGTCTCTCTTCATTGTGAATTCATTCATGTGTTTGAAATGACTCAAAGTGGAGAAGGTTTTCCCACATTGCTTACATACATAGGGTTTCTCTACAGGGTGAGTTTTTTTCACGTATTTAAAGAACAAGAACTAAAAACGGCTTTCCACATTTCCAATATACATAGCACTTCTCTCCACTGTGAATTTACTCATGACTTCAAAAGTGACTTGAAGTAGAGAATGATTTCCCACATTGTTTATATGCATAAGACTTCTCTCTAGAGTGAGTTCTTTCACATATTTTAACATAAGAACTAAAGGCTTTTCCACATTGCTTACATGCTTAGGATTTCTTTCTATTGTAAGTTATTTCATGTCTTTGAATGTGACTGAAAGAACTAAAGGTTTTACCATATTGCTTACATATGAGTTCTTTCATGTATTTGAAAGTCAATGCAAGAATTGAAAAGTACCTCACATTCCCTTTATATATATTTCTCTCCAGTGTGTGTCCTTTTAAATCTTCAAAAGAAACAACATTCCACATTTCCTTACATTTATATGACTTCTGTACACAACCCTGATACTCCTATGGTTTGTGTCCACTGTGAGTTCTGAGGGGCACAGTTAGAAATGAATGGCCAGGGGGTATTTTGACATCCCAACTCTTTTCACATGGTTTTACACCTATAGGATTTTTTAATTGTTGTTGCTGGTTCACAATATGCTCTGGAATCTGGCTGAAGGTTTTTCCACAGTTATTACCTTCTTTATCTTCACAGTGTCTCTACCACTCAGCTTCTTAGATTTCCCCCTGGGATTTTTGTATTCATCATCGATTTGTTGGTTTCCTCCCTGCCGCCCCCCTCATGGAGGCCAGGTTTCTGAATGTTTCTCTCATCACATCTCTGTACAGCTTTTTTTGGGAAGGATCCAGCAAAGCCACTGGGAGACTCTTCCAGGGTGAAGTTCACAGACACATCCTCAAAGGTGATTAACTCCATTTCCTGGCTTCCGGTGTGTCCTAGCAGGCTCCCTATGGCTCCTCCAGTCAGTGAAAATCACAGGGTCACTGAGAGTGAGACACCTTGAGCCTCTTTCATGAGCAGACGTGATTCCCAGACATGGCAGCACCAGAAAGGAAGCCGAAAACTTCCTTTCTTAATAGAAAGTAAACTGACATACTCCCTATATTCATCTGAAAGCCCCCAAAAGATGGAAGAAAAGAACAAAAAGTAGAGAACTTGTCACCAATAAACAGAGTATTTATATTCCAATCCAGTTAAGCAGATCGCAACTAAACACCTTTAAAAAAAATATAACTCCACTTGAATTCAAAAAGAATTGCTAAAAGCTAAGTGGAAAAGTACTAAAAATCATTCTAAAACTTAAAAATAAAAAGTATTTACTTGTTAATCTTAAGTGAATTTTTATTTTTTACTACTTAAGTAAATTTACAACTATTGTTATAGTCTTTAATTGAGTACATTCAACTTGATCCGAAAAAGATTATGTAAGATATTATGATTCTGACACCATCTGGTGGCGATACAATGCAACAGCAGGCTGATTTTTAAACTAATTTACTCATAAATTCATTTACCAACTATTATTACTAGGCATCTACTAGACATAGCTCACAAACCTCTTTGTATCTTTCTTGGAAGATAGGAAATAAAATAAGTATATTATCTAAAACAGAATTCTTCAAGGAAAAAAATGTACAAGGAGGGACTGGGGCTATAGCTCAGTGGTAGAGCATTTGCCTAGCATGTATGAGGCACAGGGTTTGATCTTCAGAACCACATTAAAAAAAAAAAAATAAGGCACTATGTCCATATACAACTAGATATACATATATATTTAAATTTTTTTAAAAAGAAAGAAAGAACCCACTGAATTTTTTAAAAAATGTAAGAAGAGTCTGCTCTTATTCTGAAGTTTGCTAGAACTATCTATGCTTCTAGAACCTTTGAATGAGAAGTCCTCAGGAGTATATTGGTAAATGACCTATCGAGTCACCACATCCATGAACACACCAATGCAGCTTTCAAGAAAAGAACTGGTGCTATTAAAATGTCCTTAACTTCCTAACATTTCTCTTAAAGAATAGTGCCTAATTTTACTTTCCCTGAATATGGGCTGGATGTAAAGACACTTCTAATGAAGAGAATGAAACAGAAGTGTGATCCAAAGTTAGATCACTAAAGGTACCAACACTTCCATCTTGCCTTTTTTCAGACCACTCTCCCTGGGGAAAGTCAGTCATCATGTGGAGAGGCTGCTTGAGGAAGAACAGTCGTCTACCAAAACCAGCACCAGTCTGCCAGTCATGTAAGTGAGGCCCCTAGAAAAAAATCCACTGGTCCCAAACAAGCTTCAGATGACTGCATCCCTTAGCAAGATACCAAGGTAAGCCACTCCCAAAGAAACTGAAAAGTAAGTAAGTGTTTATTGTTTTAAGTCACTTGGTTTTAGGATAATTTATTATGCAATATCAACTAAAACAATAACCTATCACTTTCTAGAACTAAGTTTTATTTGTAACAGGAAGTAAAAATAACTCATTTGAGCTTAGTGTTATTTGTTCAAATGTTAATAAAATTTCAGATTTTCCTAGTATGCTAAGTAGTGATTCTTTTTTAATTCCCTGAAGTTGTTTCATAATATTATTTCATAGTACTCTTCACTTTCTCAGTTGATTCAAAGAAACTGGAATCTAAACAGATTTTAGTCAGTCAGCAATGGTATTTTTTAAAACCTTTGTTTGCTAAGCAACTACACCAGGCACTAAATGGAAGTATTTATAACTTAATTCAGATTAATGTTCATGAAATTACTTATTTATTAGGTACTAGGGATTAAATGGGAAGTACTTATAACTTAATTCAGATTAATGGAAGTACTTATAACTTAATTCAGATTAATGTTCACGAAATTACTTATTTATTAGGTCCTGGGGATTAAACCCAGGGCTGCTTTACCACTGAGCTACATCCCCAGCCCTCCTTATTTTTTTTTTTTGAGAAATGGTCTCACTAAACTGAAAAGGTCAACCTTGAATTTGCGATCCTCCTTCCTTAGACTCCCAAGTAGCTGGGATTACAGGCATGCACATCTATGCCCAGCTGAAACAATTTATGTGTTTTAACTGAACTTTTTCCTCCTGGCTCTGAAGATTATAAGTCAATAGAAGATATAGAAAGTTTTTCCTTTACCTCTGTGAGGGATCCACAAGGAACACCACCATGCAGGGCTTCATCCAAAGCAGAAAGGGTAGTAGATAAAAATGCTGGTGAGGTATTTGCAGACATTTGTGTCTTTATCCCATAAGCCTGAACAAAAAATTATTAAATTTTTTTAGCCTCCAAATCTATTCAAAAACATGAGTCATCTCTTAACTTCTTAATTTTAGGAGCTATAACCCAATCTATCTTTTTCCCTCTATTATTTATTTGTTCAACAGGTAATTACTCCATGTCATAGACTGTGATAAATTATAGGGATGTGATGTTACAGAGGGATTATGAAATTGGGACTAGAAACTGGCAATTACAATACAATTTTTAAGAGACAGTGTGTTATGGAAAAGAGAGAGACAGAAACGGCAAACCTAATCTCAACCTTGTAATCTAGAAAGGCTTCACTGAAGTGCTGTATGTCTGAGCTAAAATCTGACATATTTTATGTTTTATTTATCGATTAGATAAGCAACAGAAATGTAAACGTTTCTGCCAAAGACAGGATGGACAAAATTCAAGCAATAAAGAATGAAAATGGAAACAAAACAAAACTACAAAAAATAACAAAGTTCATTAAGCTGAAAGAATGCAGTTGCAGTGTTGCAAATGATGAGGTTGGAGAAGAAGTAGGGCTTAACCATGAAGGGCTTTGTAGAAGTTTGGAGTTTATGCTGAGAGCAACAAGAAAAAACAAGACCAAGTTATCATTTCAAACTCAGGTTGTTTTGTGAAGAACACCTAAAGGGAGGTTGGTAGGCTGAGAAATGGCCCTCTAAAAGATACTCACATCAAATCCCTGGAACCTGTCTGTGAATGTTACCTTATTGGAAAAAGGGCCTCTGCAAATGTGATTAAGTTAAAGACTTCATGATGAGGAGATAATCCTAAATTAGCTGGGCAGACCCTAAATGCCATCACAAGTATCCTTATGAGAGAGGAAGAGAGAAATTCAATATTCAGAGGAAAAGGCAATGGAAAGATGGACCCTACAAGGAGTAGCCACAAGCAAAGTAATGCCACACTCCTTGGAAGCTGAAGAGGTGAGGAATAGATCTCCCTAGTGCCTCTGGAGAGAGCAGTTCTGTCTCTACCTTTGGCCTCCAGAACTGAGAGAAAATAACTTCCTTTTATTTGAAGTCAAGAGCTTGAGGTAATTTGTGTTAGAGTAACCACTAAGAAAATAATACACCAAATTACCACTTTGAAGAGATACTCAGGTTGGCTTAAAAGAATAGCTTGAAGATGGCTAATACTGGAAGTTGGGAGATCTGTCAGAAAGATATTTTGTAACCATTTGAAAGGAAAATAATGGTGGTTTAAGGAGGGTATTAGTAATGGGAATAAAAAATTGGGGGTATTAGTGAATGTATCTAAAATAAGCTATAGAGTATATCTGAAGTTTTTGACATAATAAAATTCTGAAATTCTTTTTTTTCATTTTCAAAACAACATCAAATAGTGAGTATACTTTTTAAAGTGAATATACTTAACCATACTAAGCTCACAACAGAATAAACGAGTGCATAGGATAATTCATGCTATGGCATGTTAAATGAACTGCAACAGAGAAAGTTGGTTGAAAGGAGGCAGAGTGGCTCCATAGCCACCTGGCATCTGCTCGATGTTCTACCTATGGTTAGAAATGTGCATGTCAGGAACTCTAGTGATTGGGATTCTTCCTTTAAGGTCATGGTCAACTGTGGCCACAATGTAACACTTGTCCTGAGTTGCTCTCTGTACCAAGCAGTCATCTGAATAGGCTTCTTTGTACGTGCATGGCAAATTCAAATTGTGGATCACTGGTAAGTTTTAGAGCCATTTGATACTTCTGCTTCCTTTTCTCAATTTCAGTCATCACACAATGGGTTGTATATAGGATCCACTTGGCATACAGACAGTCCATCAAGACTGCAGTAAGTACAGTCTGGCTGCAAAGGAAAAGGTGATAAGCCTGGTATCAACCAGGATGTGGTATGGTGGGTCTCGCTCTGTGTTATATTGGAAGAATATTCTTTCCTTCAGTTCACTGGGATCTTTCTTCTTAAGTTTTAATCTCTCTTTTTCTTTAAGATTCTCATCTGAGAATAAACATTCACTTCATGGCCCAGAGTTGCTTGTTTTTGAGTAATTTAACCACAAAGCCCTCAAATCTTATTCAAATAAATAACAATAAAGATGACCTTTTGAAATATCACTATTAGCTGCATAAAGAAAGACAACTTCCTGTTGCTCCCTAATTCCCACATTTAGGAAATATCTCCCATGAGATTATAAACCTCAAAAATTTTTTACATGTACTCTCATTAGAGGACTAACTATATGGTAGGATACTCGATATTTCTGAAGTGCTCATCTCTACTTTTGCTTCATCCCCAAAACGGATTTAAATGAGATAAAGAATCATTTTATAATCAAATCAAAAAAACAGATACCGTTTGCATTTGTGGGGCACAGGCCCTGCTGACCATACACAAAAGTTCATGGACACCTTGGTAACTCAGGCCAGTTACCTTCATAAGTTCCAGTGGGGAAAGACATAAAAAGTCCTAAAGAGACAAAGAGAATATTTTAAACATGCATGTGTAACAAGGATATTGGAATAAAAGGAAACTTTCCATTGATATTGCCCATAAGTAGATAAAAATGTAATTTTTTGCAGATCAAAGATTTATGCATTCTTTCTTCTTTTCTGTGCTAGGGATTGAACACAAGGCCTCCCACATGCTAGGCAAATGCTCTGCCACTGAGTCTCAACCCAGTCCTATGAATTTTTTATTGTATTTTTCCCCTAAACATGCCTGAACTAAAAATAGGATGACAGTTTCATACTCTAATTATTAGTTCAATTGACATATACCAGAGGACATACCAGGCAACATTATATAGCAGTAGCATACAATTCAGGTTTATGCAAACACTGCACTTATACCAGAAAGAATCTGGACCCATACCAGAAAGAATCTGATGCATATTTGCATGCACCCAGAAAGTGTCAGATTGAAATGTGTTTCTTGGGGCTTGGGGTATACCTCAGTGGCAGAGCACCTGCCTAGCATGCATGAGGCCCTGAATTTGATCCTAAGCACTGGAAAAAAAAATGTGTTTCTTTCTAATCTATTATTCAGAGAAAGTGTTTGATAACTGAGAGAAAACAGGGCTGAATAAATGTTAAATAAAATGTTAAATTTCATACTTTTAAGAGCATTTTGAAATATGAACATAAGGATTATTAAATGTATAATGGAGGAACCAAAGATACATTTAACACACCAAGAGATTCAAAAAGAATCATAGTATGCTCTGAAATCTATCTTGTTAAGGATAACCTTAAACTATATTTCCCCTCTCAAAAGGGATTCGTTTCATTACAGTGCTTAAAACTGCAACATTTGCTCTATGTATCTCTCAGGCTTCATCAATAAGAAAATAATACTAAAAATTAGTTGTAACTATTAATTTCTATTCCAAGAGAAATTTCCCATGTTGAATTCCATCTCTTAATTTGAGTAAAATTTTTTATGTAAATATAACTACAAAAAATTTTAAGTAGATAAACTTCAGTACAGCCCCAAAGAAATGGTATGAGTATACTTCACCTTATGTCCCCTAAAATGCAAAAACATTAGATTTCAGTAAATGAAATTGCATTTGGAAATGCAACCTAAGTGGTTTATGGAAAAGCACCATCATTCAACTTTTTTTGGGGGGGATGGGAGTTAAACCTAAGTGTTTACATTCCAGTTTTAAGAATTATCAAAATATACTTAAAATTAATTTGTACATAAAATTTCTTAGCAAAAAAAAATTAAATAAGTTTTACCTGACAAGTAACAATCTGATGTCTGCTCAGACGGTCACACAGCTCTTGAGATAAACCCACTCTTCTTAGTTTCTTGCTACCCATGCCTCCAGATCCAGCAAAGAAAAGAACCTTGAAAAGAAACATCAGAAAATAATACACATGGATGGGCTTTCCAAAACATTTCATAAAATAAAAAATTTTTCAAGTTTCTCCATGTTCAAAATGAAATGTAATATGTAAATGACTAAGAAAAAATGATTGCTTTAAAGAGAAACACCTATTTATTAAACACATACACAAAAACAACTTCAGAATGTGCATTTCACACAATTCTTTGATATTACATAAATATACTACTACAATTATATAGCATTTTAAGATTTTCAGAGTATTTATAGTTTATTTGAATATGTGATTAATTTTCGTGGCATATATCCAAACATCACCCCTAGAATTCCTTAGTTTTATTGCACTGTGATGATAACAGCTAATTTATTGGGTACCAACTACATACCAGGCACTGTTCAAAAAGCTTTACCTTAATTATCACAAATAATATTCTCAACAAAAAAAGAAAAGTAGATTATTGGCCCCTTTCTACATATGAGAAAACTAAACTGGAAATGTCCGCTAGACTGTTTTTACCAGAAAAAGTAAATGGTGGCTTCAGAATTTGAACCCAGACAATAGTGAGACCTATCTTCTTAACCATTCCACTCCACTGCAAGCCCAGAATTATATTTAACCTTTCCTTTTTCTAGGAGCCAGAACAAACCCGAATCAAACGAGATTTTATTATTATGGTTATTATCTATAAATCAAAAACATTCTTTATTATAATAGCTGCTCATAATCCCACATGCAATTAAATTTCACTCTTGTTATACCTTGCTGGGGGCAAATGAGGTTCACGAAATGTTTATCTTTGGAGAGCTAGAACTTCCTTATGACTTCCTTAATAATGTATGCAAAGGAGAGGTTGTCAAAGCATTCTCTAGAAAGAGTAGAAATAGGCACTCTTCATTGTCCCATGGAACAAAGCAATATAATTATAAGTAATATTTTGGAACACCTTCCACAAACCTAAAACATATAGCCCTCATTTCTCCCAATGGGAATTTGTTAGTATTGATTTGTTTCCCCCAATAGAAAGTGACATCTATCTGGTAGATTATTGCTTAGTATCTTTTCAGATCAGGTAGGTCCAGGCAATAACACCATTTAGACTGATAAAATCAACAAGTCAAAAACAGAACAACAACAACAAAAATAATCCCCAAACTACAGAGATTTTAACAATAATAATTTGCTACCTTTATCTTAACAGGGCCACTCCCAACATTTGCCTGGACTACTGCATATTGTTTCTGGTCACTCCCCATTTTACCAAAAACAAAAACGAAGAAAAAAAAATATTCCATTCAATTTGTTCCTTCCACAGACACTTCTTAAGTATATACTCTGCTGAACTCTGGGACAGAAGAATCATTTAGATGGATTTCCTCCTCTTTGGGTACACACAGTGGAGAAATGCAGAGGTATATACACAAATAACTACAGTCATGCAGTAAGTACTGTAATTGCTATTTAAGTGTGCTACGGGAGCACAAAGGAAGAAACCCCAAGTTGGCCTGAAAAAGGTAGGTCAGTGTCACAATCTTGCCAGAAGTTTTGCAAAAACTCTCTTTTATCCTTTAAAACATCCCACCAGCACATCAGACCACAGGATAAATTTCATGCTTCTTAGGATCTTTTTTTTTTTTTTTTTTTTTTTTGGTGCTGGGGTTCAAACCCATCACATTTTTAAAACTTTAAAGTGTCCTGTGCTCTTATTCATACATCAGATTGCAAGGCTCAGATCCTGTCCTTCCTGGCAAAAGTTACTTACCTGCCAGTACATTTGTTACCTCATTTGCAAAACAAGGGTGACTCTAATCACCCTTGATAGTTGATAGGTGAATCCTATCAACTTCATAGGATTGTGGTAAGGGATTCAAAGACTTGGGTAGTGGCTGGCACACAGAGCTTGGTTCATTCAGCAAACACCATTTGCTGCCCCTCGCGTGACTTGCTCTCTGGTCAAAAGTTATCTTGGTAGGTTATTCAAGCACCCTCTTGCCTCCCTGACTTCCCCTCCACAGGCCTTCCCCAGAGTCAGACTTCTCTTCAAAGTTTCCATCACACTTCGTACATATCTGTTTCATAATCTTATTAACGCATGTTTATGAATTGCATCTTTGTTTCTTCCTGCTGTATATGTGTGTGCCCATCTATGTGTTTTGGAGGTCAGGAGAGAAATTTAACCCCGAAGATTAAACTCTTTCCACTCCACCACCAAGAAAAATCCTGTTAGACGTTTAATGAAAACTGAAGTAACAAAAATAGCTGAAATTCGGATGTTTTACCTCGTTTTACAGATAAGGCTACTGAGACACTACGTTGAGAAATGCGCAAAGTCAAACACTTAGCCATTGGTGGAGCCCGCATTCGAATTCAGGAATGAGTCCAGACTATTCCAAGCTCAACACTACCTGAAGTGAGCCAGTCCCTGAACTTCTAATGACAGGATCCCCTACATAGACCCCAATCTGCCTTAAGTGGCGGTAGTGTGTGCGCGCCTGGGGGCGGGGGGATGAAAACTTTGCGGGGAGAAAAAAGATTTCTCCGACAGGGGCACCTTCCAAGCATCCCTCCATCCCCGCAAAGAAGGCCAGAAGCCACCCGACCAGAGGCGGGATTCCTGTGAAGCACCCTACCCAGCATCCAAGAGAGACTCTCCGCCACTCCGATAGCAATATCCACCGGCTCCGGAAGGGAGCCGAAATAATGAAAACGCCCACTTCCCCACAACTCTTCCCCACAAGAAACTTTCCAGTACCGGGTGTGCAGCTTCCAACTTTCAAAGTTTCCCCCTCCCCTTACACAGCGCCCCGCGGAAAGCGCCGAAAAACAACAACCGGAGCGCTGGTTGGTCGTCATCATGGCTATTTATCCAATCAGAGGCAAGCACACGCCCATGTGGCTCCGCTGCTTGCTGGGAATTGTAGTTCTTGCTACCCAAAATCTATGTATGAACTATGTCTCTTTATAGTGATTCTCAAAATCCGGTGTAGGAACATCGCCAAGTAGCGTGAAGCAAGGGAAACCTGGCTTGGCGGTTTCTATTTTCTTTCACGTAGTATAACATTTTAAAATTGCTTATTGGTCCCGAGAGGCATGTTTTCTGGGGAATAGATGTCAATCTGCCCATCACAGAGAGATTTTGGAAGAGAACCTCGTGTTTAATTTGCCGTTTTCAAAACAGTTTGGGAAATGCTTACTGAAATTGCCCAAACTGAAACGCACACATTGGGGAAACCTTTGGGTCTATAATTGAAAAAGAACATAAAGTAAACCAAACAAGGTTTAGTGTAAAAGCAGTTGCAATGAGGAAACCTAATAATAACTACTAAGACCTGGTTTTAGATTATTATTGTATTTGCATAAAAGCCTTTGTTCATTCTTTGCTCTCCCCTGTGTAATTCCCTGTGTATACCTCGATTTTGTAATTTGGACCACTGTAGCCTAATTATTGTCCTGCACCCCTCATTTGAAAAGCGGTATCTTAACTCGTTCGAGGTAAATGAGCCTGGCACATCGTTCTATTAACTGTTGCTGGGCAAATGAAATAAATAAATGGAATGAAGTAGAAGAATGAGTATTCAGACCACAGAGTTCTGGGATTATAAGACAGACCAAGAAGAAAAATAATGGAGCATAGCCCTGGTATCCCCAGCGTTTAGCAAAGCATTATCACTGGTTGGCACTAAGTAAATGTTCACTTCGAATGCTAGGTAAAAAAGAGAGAGGAAAAAATAGAGGAGTATAGATTATTCCTGCCACCTGCAAATGTAGAATTGAAAGTGTTGAGAGGAGAAGCTGTGGTAATTGACAGCGGATGGATGGTCCTCAGCAAAGTTAGCAGATTTAACTCTTTCCGAGCTTTCTAGCTTTCCCTAGTGGCCAGATGGCATCACGTGACTCAAACCACTGAGGCACTAAATTTGCGTGGTCCCTCCATTGAGCCAATAGGAATGCGCTCTCAGCCGTCGGCACCGCCCCCTCCGCGCCTGTTTGCACTGGATCTGTCACCTGACTCGGCCCAAACATGGCTCCCCTGCAAGCTCTGTTGCTTTGGGTGCCCGGAGCAGGTGAGTGGAAAGCGCCGAAGGCAAGGCAGGGGGCTCTAGAAGACCGGGGTAGAAAGTGTCCCTGCCACCCTCACGCCCCTTCCCCCTAGTCCTCCAGTTCAGGCTTTCATCTCCTAGTCTTCAGTCCTCTGCCTTAACTGAAGGCTCAAACGAGGGGAGTTCCTGCTGAATTTTTCATTCTTCCCGTGGCGACCAGTGGGGATTTGAAACCGGACCCGGCACAGTCTTCAAGAGGGAATACGGAAGTCAAGTTATGGGTCTGACCCCCCGGGCTGATACGATGGTTAATATTACTAAATATAGAAAGATGGTATCCACACTTTGGAGAAAGTGGTAGGTATTAAAAAGAGTGTGTCAAATTAAACTAAAAACAAAAAGGAAAGTAATTCCCGCCTTAGTGGGGCCAGAAGGTGCTGGTTTGAATAGAGTTCCGTTTCTTCTCACTGTGATACCTTGTTTCTAGGAGGTACTCCACGAATGAGAAAATTGAGAATGTCTTCCGCTTAACTCATCTCTCTCAATGCCCCTGCACTCGGTGCTGGGAAAATGAATCATCCATTTGGAGAAGAAAAAACTGCTACTGAGAAACAGCTTTTTGAGTTTTTCTGTGAGTGCCTGCGGAGAGGAGAATGGGAGCTGGCACAGGCATGTGTACATCAGCTACACGAGGCGCATGGAGATATTCCCAAGAGAGTGGAAGACATACTTCACGCCCTGGTGCTGTGTCCACATCTGCTGAGGTGAGGGATTTCCCTTTTTGGCAGGATAGAAGACACATGGGTCAATATGTGGGCTTTGGTTAGTGCGGCCCACTCAACTACCTTCTAAGAATTAGCAGAAGCACAGTATATTTCACATATTCTGAAATTTTTCTGATATATGCTCATTACTTACCAATATAATCCATTGTTTTGGGATTATGATCTAGAACTGGATTTAAGCCTGGCCACCAAAGTGTGCCTTAAACCATTTCTTGTTTATTATGATTAAAGAAAATGGCATACAAGCATTAAAAAGTATTTTCTTTACTTATATGTAGTCTAGTCTAGTTTCTTTAACCCTACTGTATGTAGTTTAGATTTTTGTGTAGCTTTTCCCAGTTTCCGCCAATTGTGCTGTCTCATATAGCTACAGTATCGAAATCTGGAAATTGACACTAGTATACTACTGTTCACTACAAATCTTTTTTGGTTTTCACCATTTAAAAAAAATTTATAGTTGTAGATGGACAGAATGGTTTTATTTGTTTTTATGTAGAACTAAGGATTGAACCCAGTGCCACACACATACTAGGCAGAGTGCTCTGCCACTGAACTGCCACTGAGCTACAGCCCCAGCCCTGGTTTTTACTATTTTTTAAGTCTACATTCATTTGTTATTGGTAATTCTATGCAATATTATCCGTATAATCCCACAGCAATGAAGATACAGAACTGTTGCATCACTGCAAAAGAATTCCCTCTCTCTTTAGTGCTACCTCTTTTTATTTGCACTATGACCCTTCCTGATAACCACATTTCCCCATCCTAGATTTTTAACGAAGTTTTGTTTTGTAGTGCTATTTACTAGTGGTACAGGAGTGAAATGTACTGTTTTAGTCTTTCCTTGACTTGTCCTTACTTTAACTATTATGTTACAGTGCTTAAATATTGTATTTGCACATAAAGAGTAGAGAAAGAGGGCTGGGGTTGTTGCTCATTGGTAGAGCGCTTGCTTAGCATGCATGAGGCCGTGGGTATCCTCAGCACCACCTAAAAATATAAAGGTATGTGTCCATCTACAACTAAAAAATACATATATTAAAAAAAGACTAGAGAAACAAGTGATCCTTTTCTTACTTTATGTGTTTCCCTTAAATTTAGGTTCTAGCCGGTTATTGTCTGAATTACTAACTTCAAAGAAAGGCTTATGAATTCCTTTAACTGTCTTTTGCATGTAGTTAAAAATAAATTTTTATGAACTTCCTTTTTTATATTTGATTCATTTTTATGTTTAAGAATATACTTTAGATAGAATTAGCTATTGCAGTTTTCTCTGTAATACTATGTTTAAAAGTAAGACTAACTCACTGGGCACAGTGTCACATACCTATAATCACAGCAACTCAGGAGGCTGAAGTAGGAGGCTTACAAATTGGAGGCCAGCATCAGTAATTTAGCAAGGCCCTAAACAACCTAGCAAGGCCCTAAGCAACACAGCAAGACCTTGTCTCAAAATACAAAGGGCTGGGGATGTAGCTCAGTGGTAAAGCACTGGGTTCAATCCCCAGTATTGAAATAAGTAAATAAATAAATAAATAAGATTAAGTTGGCCATGGTGAAGAATGCCTATAATCCCAGACACTCAGGAGATTCTCCTGAGTCCAGAAATTGGAGACTAGCCTGAGTAACATAGCAAGACCCTGTCTTAAAAAAAATTTTAAAAGATTAGGTAAAGAGGTGGAGGTGGGATGGAGACTTTTATGGAAGCTGCCAGCTGTATTCTACTGCTAATGTTTTATTGAGCTACCATATGTAACAAAAATTTTCATTAGGACTTGCCTGTTCAGGTTTAAAGTGGACTGATTTTTCTGATTTAGTAAAAACTAAATCTTGAGTTACAAAAAAGAAAGGGTCAGTAGAAACTGTTTTATAAATTTTTTCTTTTCACTTTTTTCAGATGTGAACAGGACATCAACCCTCAAAGATTAGCCTGGCTCTGGCTACTTGTACTAGAAAAATGGTTGGCCCAGGAAAAGGTAAGAAAGTTTACACTTAAATTGTCTCCTAAGACATTCATTGAGAACTTAGAAGTAGTTATGGGATTTTCCTTCTATCTGTTACTTCCTTTATTATGAAGTTGGTCATAGTCTTTCTCAGTATTAAAACAAGACTTGTTTAAACTGTTATTGCTATCTTCATACCTAAATTCCTTCATTAATTCACTAAAATACATTGGCATATAACAGCATTTAAAATGATACCATTTTGTTAAATACCACTTTGAGTCTTGTGCCTGAAGAGAACTTTGTAAAACTCAGTGAAAGTGACAAGATAGCAAATAAAATATGCACCCATACATTTGGATCTATTCAACATTCAAGTATTAGAGAATGAGCTGAAACTTGGTTTTTATTCTAAAAATGTTTTTGCTAGTCTAAAACAGTGAAATCTTTTAGATTTAAGCCCCATTAGTTAGTAATTTAAAAATTTACAAGAATTGAACTGAAACTTACTAAATATAAAAATATAGCAAATTCATAGTGAAAGAAAACTGATAAGGAATTGCTTTCTTTCTTTTTTATTTTTTTAAGAAAATCTTCCAAAATCTCTTTTAGAAGAGCTTATTGTCAGATAATGAGATCCATTAAAGGAATTTCTCTGAATCAATTTCATATTGAACCAGAAACTTTAAGTGAGGAGGCAGGTATATCAGTAGTTCCAGCCACTCAAGAGGCTGAGGTAGGAGGATTGTTTGAGTCTAGGAACTGAAGGACATGGCAGCAAGACCCCATCTCAAAAAGAAAGGATAGGAAAGGAAAAGAAAGAATTGATTGATTGATACAAGTGAGGAACCTCTTTTTTTTTTTTTTTCAGTGCTATATCCCCAGCCCTAAAATTTATTTATTTTTATGTGGCGCTGAGGCTTGAACCCAGTGCCTCACACATGCTAGGCAAATACTTTACCACTGAGCCACAACCCCTGCCCACGAGTGAGGAACCTCTGATGTATCATACAGTTAATTGGTAGAACTGAACCTGAAACCAAGATCTGAGTCCTAGTCCTCTGCTTTTTATACTTCAACATTATTTTTTAGCCTACATGGAGTTAAAAGTAAGAAGTTATGTTTTTAAAACGTCTATCATTTAGCCTAATTTTTCTTGTTTTTACTCCTCAGTCATCAGGATTAAAAAAATCTAGTTACATTTTTGTATGACATTTATCCTTCACATAACTGTCAAAAAGTAACAAATTGCTGATCTAATTTTATCACTTATCCAGGTGTTAGCAAATTGCTTAGCAAAGAGAAATGGTAGAAAGATAGCAGAAGAGGGGAAGAGAGAAAACAGACTGAAAAAAAATAAAACAGGAAAATTAAGAGTCAGAATTAAAAGAAAAAAACTTGAACTAAAGTAGAAATATTCATAGCTGCAGTAATATCTTTAAAAAAAAAAAGAAAAAGAAATCTTGTGACTGATGAAGCATCTCTCTAGTACAGGCATGAAATTTGTCAAACCAAATGAACTTTCCCCTCAGTGGAGGCTATTTGCTTACTTGATGCCTGATTGGTTGCTTATTTTCTAGACAGTTGCTCAACCCTATCAGGCAGTGGATTTCAATTTCCTCCTTGTTTGTTTGTTTTTTCCATATTACAGATCATTTAGTCTTTAAAGCTCTGGTGACAAATTTATTTAAATGATAATAGGAATATTTTTGTTCATTTCCCTGTCTTCTTAGGCACAGACTAAGAGTGGTTCTTGTTTTTTCCAACATCACAGATCATTTGGTCATTCATACTCTGATGACTTGCTTATTTAAATAGTTGTAGGAATGTTTTTGTTCCCAGAATTTTAAAAACTTTTTATAAGAATCAAGACTTCAAATGCAGTCTTAGAGTGATTCAGTAAGAGAGTTGTTTTCCTGAAAGTGCCTTCATCTTCTAGGAATGTGCTATCTATTCTTTTCAAGGATTTCCACCATCTGCCAAAAAGCTTCCTTTGTAATTATTAAACAAAGCCATGATTCTGTTTTTCCTTTTCTTCATTCACTTTTGTCTTTTACCTCTTTATCTTGCAGTGAATTATCTTTTTTTTTCTTTACATCTTACAAACAGACTTTAATGAGTAAGAAAAGTGATATCACAAAACAGCAATAAAAGAATAAATTACCCAATATAAAATGTTGGGACATTTAATTGATTATTTGAAAAAGAATATGACAGAACTTTTGAAAATTACTTATTTAGAGCTTTGTTATCTTTCACAGAATTTGCAAACCAGAAGTTTGGCTGTTCTAGGAATGTTTGTCATTTATGATCCTGTATATGCTAAAGTAATTTCACCAATAGAATAAATATAAGCTAGTCATTCTTTAGAATTCTAAATAAAGACTAAAAGTGTTAACCAGACTATTAAGGACTTGCTGTCTTAGATATCTTATCTGTTCTTTCCGCTTACTTCTCAATAGAAACACTATTCAGCTTCTCAGCGTGAACTTCCGATCATAAGCATTATACAAGCATTTATATAGAATTGGTACACTTGTTAGGGTATGGTAAGAAGTAAGAAGATTTTGGACCAAGAACGCATTAAATCATGCTGGGCTTTGATGTGATGAATGGCACATGAATGGAGTGTGCTTCACCTCTCTCACACACACACATACACACACAAACACACACTCCTGCAGGTGCTTCCTGCCTTCAGTAAAACTCATCTTTGGGAAGTTTTAACCAGAGTCCTGATTTATGAATGTCTCTAATTTACTGTTTGTCAGGATTAGTCCCAGGCTCTTATTTTTATTTGTTTCTAGAAAAACAAAAGACTCTGTTTTAGGGAGCAGGTGACAGGAAATTATTGTGAAACAAGCAAATACAGAAAAGATCATAGTCTTTCTATTTATGCATTGGACATAGCTGATGGCATGGTCTCATTAACAAATTGGTATCAGTGGGCATGTGATGGCACACACCTGTAATCCCAGGCTATTTGGGAGGCTGCGAGGATCACTTGAGCTCAGGAATTCAAGGCCAGCTTGAGCAACATAGTGAGACCCTGTCTCAAAGAAACAAAAACAAAAGTTATCTTTTGGACTGGGGATGGGGCTCAGTGGTAGAGTACTAACCTAGCATGCAGAAAACTGTGGGTTCAATTCATGACACCAAGGTAAAATACGTGTGTGTATGTGTGTGTGTGTGTGTGTGTGTATGTATGATACATATAGATATATAAACATATATAATATACATGTATATATGTGTATATTTTGTGTGTTTATTTATAATTCATTTTTTTCCTTTTCATGTTTGCAATAATATGAAAATACTCCCAACTATTTCATCTCTAGTAAAGATTCTTTTAAAATACGTAACCATTTACTGTAAGTTTGCTTGATTTGGAAATTAAATTAAATTAAAATAAAACGTGATGCACAATACAATACACCATAATAATAATAATTATTAATAAACATTAGATCCCTCCCCCTTTACTTTTCTTCTCCAACTGATATTTAGTATAGTAAATACCAAAAACAGGGGTTTGGACCAAAAGAGGATTATGTGGGCCATACCCATCCAAGCTTACCCATGACCAGGTGTTTTGAACATAACACAGGAGACTACTGGGGAAAGAGCTCAAGTGATTTAAAAAACAAAAAGTCATACAAAAGGAACAAACCTTGGAATTTGAAACTAATCAGTATAGGCTTTATTATTAGTTTTTAAGAGAGGAGTTTGTCCAAGTTTATCTGTCTTGGTTTCTAAGAGTTATCTGAAAACATATTTAGTTTAGTGGTTAAAAGTACTTTATCTTAGAAACATAGCAGAAATAAGACTAACTGTAGAGAAATAATTTTAATATTTCTTATTTTTATATTTTTAATAGTAAAATATTAAATATTTATTTCAATATTTCTTATTTTAATATTTGTTTTAAAACACATATGCTGGATCTGGGGATATAGCTCAGTTGGTAGAGTGCTTGCCTCACAAGTACAAGGCCCTGGGTTCAATCCCTAGCACCAGAAAAAAAAATAAAGCATATGCTTCCTTCTCTATAATTCCTTCTTCTAGAAGTTACTCCCTGCTGTCATCCGGAGAAAGCTTGAGTTTCTTTTTTTGTCTGAAGATCTCGAAGGTGACATTCCAGAGGACATCCTTAAGGTGAGAAGGAGTCTGGGGCCATCTGTGCTGTCACTAAACAAGCCCAGCTTTTAGAGACCCATCAGAGAGAAGTTCTCCAAGATAGTCAGGGAAGGCAAAGTAGAGGCCCCTGAGAAGGGAGGTTAAGAAGGTAAACTTTTCTGATATGAGGATTCTTGAAGTAGATTGTCCAGAAATATTAAGTATAGCTTGGGATTAGATTTTTTTTTTTCATTTTACATAGGAATAAATAACAGTGATTTAAACTAAGATGTTCGAATTCTTGACAAGTAGATGATAACAAATATGAAGAGAGAGGTACTAATATTTGGTGAATATCTTCTAGAACAAGTACACTGAATATATTATAGTTAATCCTCACAACAGCCTTCTTGGGGATTCAAACTAAGTATTAACTATATCTGTGTAGTATGATGAATTACCACCTAAGTGTCTGATATATGCTTTGAGCCCCTATACTTAATTTTGTTTTTCTTTCTTTCCTTTTTCTGGTGCTGGGGATCAACCCCAGGACCTTGCACATGCTAAGCAAATGCTTTGTCACAGAGCCACACCCCCAACCCTGTACCTGTTTTCTTAATAAGCATGCCACCAGTTGATTAAAGACATATTTGTAATGAGATTTAAAGAGGAGACTTTTACTTGTATTAGGTCAAGAACTCAAAGTTTCACAGTTAATAAAGAGGTATTACGAAATACCCTTTATAGGCATGTGGCTAAAGTGTGAGAAATAATCTACTTTCTGGCCCCCTTTTCTCCCTCTACCTTACTCCACAAACAGGCTAAACAGATAGGTTCTTGCTTTTAATGGGCTAATGGTCTGCTTGGGGAGGAAGGACTGAGACAATTTAATCTCCACATAGTACAAATTTTTAATTACATTGAATTTGTGTAAATTGAAAAGATAATGGAAGTTTTTGTTTTCTGCTTATGTAACTTGAATACCCAGACTGGAAAATTTATATAGAGGTCTGTTTAGTTCATGGTTCTAGAAGCTGGGAAGAAGAGTATGGCACTAGTATCTGCTCAGCATCTCTTAAAATCCTTCCTGCTGCAGTGTAACGTGGTGGAAGGCATCACATGGCAAGACAGAACTACTGTGCTAGCTCAGGTCTCTCTCCCTCTTCTTATAAAACCACTAATATTATCATCTAAGCCTAATGGGATTACAATAACTTTCAAAGGATACATTCAAACCATAGAAGAAAGGTTTTGTGAAAGGAAGACTTGATTATACTTTAAAGCATGACTAGGATTTAGATTAGTAATTAAAAACTGATAGGTAATATTCTTTTAAAAAGTATATTTAGATGACTGTAATATCTTACCTACCTGTTCTATGAATTTGCAGTCCCCAGTTTAGGTCACCAGTACACATTTTGGAGGCAGTGGGGTAGGGCTAGCTTGACCATGAAAACCTTGGGGAATTGAATTAATCTCTCTTAGCCTCAATCTCCCTATTTGTAAAATGGGGGTAATAGTAGTGTTTTCCTCTTTAGGTTATCGTAAGGATTAATTTGGTTGTGCATAAGGGCCTAGAACAGAGTTTGGCACAAAGTAACTCCTACGGAAGTGTTTGCTACTGCTAGTAAACCATCAAGACACATAAGTGATAACATTTTAGACATAACCATCCCCGTCCCTCTCTTCATCCTCTGTTCAGGAACTGTATGAGACCTTAGCACAAGATGCAGTAGGACCTGTGTCTGACAGAAATCTGAGAGGGGAGAACTGGACGCCTCAGCTCAGCTCCGAAGCTGTCTCTATTCTCTGGGATCTTCTGAAACAGGCTCCCCGGCCAGCTCAGGCCCTGTTGGAGCTCCTGCTGGGCAATGATGATAGTACCAGCCTCTATCACCCACTTCTGCAGAAGGAGCTGGTGGACCTCATTCAGAAAGCACTGCAGTCTCTGCAGGGCCCTACTTCTGGGTCCCCTGAGGCAGTCGATGCCATCTATAAGGCCCTGCAGACTCTGCGTTGCCCTGTAGAGCCACCAGGGCTTGAGTTGCGCGTCCTGTGTGAGGAGCTGCTGGAGGCCTGCTGGACTGAGGGCAGTCCCCTGCGAGAGGAGCAGCTGCTGGGCTGCCTGCTGCACAAATCTGGACAGGGCCTACTGTCCCTCTACAGCCAGACCTATGCAGAGAAGGTTATAGAAAAGTTACCAAGAGCCACAATCTCTGGAAAAGGTGTGTTCCTTTGTTGCTTTTCCTTGTGTTTTGGTAATATCAATATGCCCAGCCTCTCCGAAGGTCCCCTAAACTAGTGCCTTGCTTGTTGTTCAAGTCACCTAACAAGAGAGGCAAAGTAAGACTAAGTAAGTTATTGTTTTGTGTGTGTGTGAAAGCACAGATTTTCTGGTGTTAGTACACAGGTGATGGAGGGGTAACTATTAGCAATAGCAGGAAAGCTTTGCAGAAGCTACCAAGAGAAGTGAAGCATCTTTAAAATAAAGTATAAAAAACCTGGTTTAAATTTTTGAAAGAACCAACCCTCACATCAGTTGGTTTTTCACATGGGCTCTGACTTAGGAAAAAAGAGTTCTTGGTTCCCAGTAACCTTTTCTGGTTTGATGTTCAGTCTCACCAGATCATCCAGATTCCGAGCGGGCAATGCTGGCCTTGTTCTCCATGCCCAATTCCACCCAGGCTTGGAAAGTGGCCTTTTTCTACTGCCTAAGCAATAGCAAGCATTTCCTTGAGCAAATCCTGGTAAGACAGTTTTGATTATTCTCTATCACAGAAGGACCCAGAACTCTTCCTGGACTTTTCCATTCCTTATTTCTCTCCCACTCATTTGTGCAACACAAGCAGTCTAATTAGTGGCAAGTCATTTGGTTCTGTCCATCCCACACTCCCAGGGGAGAGGAGGCTCTGAGAATCAGTAGCATTCGTAATTTTAGTTGTAGTTACTTTATTTTGGTCCTTTGGCAGTAAATAAGATGTCGAATACATGTCAGCTTTCTGGAGGGTGTGAGAAAGAAAAGATCCTGGCAATAGTACATGGCATAGCTGATGGGAAAATAATTACTCTAACCTCCTTCCAGATTACAACCAAACTTCATTTAATTCAATAGATATTTACAAATTTCATCCTGTTTGCCATGCGCCTGTGCTAGGAGCTGGGTCTACAACAGAAGTCAGTCCCTGCCTTCAAGGACATATTTTTGTGAATATTTATTTCATTCAATTGGCCTTTTCTGTCATCATCAGAAGTCTCCCCACTGTACAAAAAGCTGTTTTCCCCAGTGAACAGCAAGCCAGAAATCATTCTTTCCAGTCCACTTAGCAGCCTCTGGCGGCCATGTTTGACTTACAGGTAACAGCATTAACTCTGCTAAAAGAGGAAGACTTCCCAAGCCTCGGCTGCCTGCTCGATAGGGAATTCAGGCCTCTTGGTCACCTGCTTGTGCTTCTGGGCTGGACACACTGCCAGAGCCTTGAGTCAGCTAAGAGGCTGCTGCAAACACTCCACAGGACTCAGGTAACTCTCATTCCACATCCTGGGTTGCCCTGGAAGTGAGTGCTATGGGACTTTGGGCTTAGGCAGAATGCAGGGCTCTAACATAGATCACAACCTGTGAATGCCAGGTACCTGAGCCAGCATCTCTTCTCCCCTGTCAATAGGACCAAGACTGTGATGAGCTCCTCAGGGATGCCTGTGATGGATTGTGGGCTCATCTGGAGGTCCTGGAGTGGTGTGTACAACAGAGCAGGTACAGCACTGTGCACCCAGTCCCCTTCCAACCACTGGGCATACTTGATCCTGTGATCCGTGTGTGGCCATTTCAAGACATCTTCCACATAAATGTTTTGAGTTGAGGATTTGACCATCCACAGATATTTACCCTAGCTCTTAAACCAGGAAAAAAACATGAGTACTAGAGCATCATTTCAGAATGATAATAGCTCACAGTTCCTAAGCACTTACTGTATGCCCAGCATTGCTCTCAGTCCTTTGCCTGGATGATTAAGCCTTACCATAATCCTATGAGATAGATAACTCATTTTAAAGATGGGACAACTGAAGCTGAGGTGTTAAATAACTTGCCCAGAGTTATACAGAAAGTAAAAGTCATTCATGTCCTTATTCATCTGTTATCCTGGGTCACACTTCTATTCAGCAAATACTCATTGAACTGTATGTGAAGCCCTGCATTTCCCTGATAACTCAACGTAGGTCTGGGTTCTTGTTCTTCACCCACCTCACCAGCACTTCCTGAAATAGTGCAGGCAGAAGGAGAAGTAGCAAGGAACCTTTCCTCAAAGTAAAGCCAAAGAAGCTTATGTCATTGTGAAGCTGGGGAGAGGGTAGAGATTAGGAAATTCAATCTGCATAGGCTTTTTTTTTTTTTGATCCTCTGACCAGGAAGGCCCTTTCTAGACAAATTAAGCTGACTTTATGGGATGTGCTTCCCTGAAGGCAAGTAAACATTGTATTCTAACCCAGACCTTGAGGAAGTAAAACATTTGGTGTTAACTGGCCAGAGAGGAACAGAGACTGGTCTTTCTACAAGGCAGTAACTTCCTCCCAACTTTTCTCTTTCAGTAACCCCATACCAAAGAGAGATCTTTTGTGTCATTTGCATGGTGGAGACAGCCATTCAGTGCTCTACTCGCTCCATCACCTTACAAATCTTCCAGCCCTCAGGGAGGAAGAGGTTCTCAAACTCTTACAGAAGGTGCCAGCCAAGGACTCCCATCAAGAGCATGGTGAGTCGGCGATGGAACAGTTTGGCCAGCATTCCCTCTTAGGATGGTCATACAAGTGTTTCCTAGAGTATAGGATTTTTTGTGATGGCCAGGCATCTGTCAAGAGGGGGTCCAGCAGATGTCCTCTAAATTAGGGCTATGTATGGGACTTGAAGGCATTCCTCCTCTTTTTTGGTGAGGTGTAGGGAATCCCATGGGCACAGTTCCACATCCTTTGTCCTGTGGAATCATCCCAGAAAACCCTAGCATACTCCTATTCCAATGAAATAGAATTAGGACCTGCTGTTTGCATTCACAGCATTGTCGTTTTCAGTGTGTATGAAAATTCTTGATGAGAGGTTTCATGTTTCACATCTTTTTCATAGCACATTTTGTGCCCTTCTTCCCTCCACGTCCTCTCCATACTCTTGAACAGATCGTGAGGTTTAGACAAAAGACTTGCCTGAAACAATAACAAAGCCTCTTTTCAACCCTTAATCTTTCCTTAAAATTCAATACCTGTTAACAAGCTCTTTCTTCTTGCTGTCAAAAATTGTTCCATGGTATAGTTAAAACCTACCACAGAGGCCAGAGACACTTGACTTTGAAACCATCTTTCTCATTTGACAGCCGGGATGTTGTTTTGTTTATATATTTATTTATGTATTTATTTATTTATGGTGCTGGGAATTGAATCTAGGTCCTTGTGCACATGAGGCAAGCACTTTACCAACTGAACTATATCCCCAGCCCCCTTGATTTAATTTTCAAAAGAACCTATCATTGTTTGTAAAACCAGTGTTAACCACACTCCATTATTTTCCTGGAAAGATAGGCAAATTTTTTTTTTTTAACCAGATTTCTTAAAGGAATTAGAAATTTGGCTTCTGTATACAACTACAAAAACCTTTCAAAGAATATTTTAAGTCTGATTCCTGGTGACCCACTGGGATACCTTTGGAACTTGAACTTGAAAAAGACAAAAGGGGGGCAATAAAAGTGCTGGGACTAGTATACAAAACTTTAGGAGGTACAGGCTCTTGGACAGCAGTGCCTTGTAGAGGTTGTGAGATATGTAGGAGGAAGGGGAGGGGACTGAAAGTTGATGTTGACTAGAGAAAAGGCCTGGAAGAGATTCAGAGCAGACTCAGAAATGAGAGAGGGTTAGAACCTGTAAGTATGGCCTTTATGGAATGAACTTTGAACTTCTGCCTGTTTCTCTCTATAATTCAGACTCTACTGTTGCCCCAATCCCTGAGCACCAGAGCCAGGCTCAGAACTTGACCCTTTATCAGGGCTTCTGCGCCATGAAGTATGCCATCTATGCCCTCTGTGTGAACTCACACCAGCACTCCCAGTGCCAGGACTGCAAAAACAGCTCCTCTGAGGACATGGCCCTGGCTGCAGAGACAGCAAATGACTCTCTCCCCGCCCCAGGTATGGTACTGCCTTCCATCCCTGGCAGGTGCTGGTAAAGCCTGGCCTAGTAAGTGCTTTGTTGGGTTACATTTTCCACCAGGATTGAGGTGACTTTGATTTTATGGTGTTCAGGAGTAATTTTATCTATTTATTAGCCTCTTAATCAAAGGGACATAGAGAAAGCAAGTCTCTTGCTTATATTTTAATGGTATTCAATCATATCACCTAGTACAGTGTTTTCCAAATGCTTTAAAACAAAAAACAAAAAAACAAAACTACAGTCCATGTTAAGAATGGCATTTCATGTCACGCTCCAGTGTTACCGAGGTATATCATTTATGTGTTTACATGTGTATGTGTGTATTTTTATGTGTGTGATACATAAAACTGAAACTAAGTTTTCAGAGACAATATAAATAGAGCATACTTCTCTGTTCTGTAGCGGTTTTTTTTTGTTTTGGTTTGGTTTTTTTTTTTTTTTTTTTTTTTTTTTTTTTTTTTTGCGGTGCTGGGGATCGAACTCAGGGCCTTGTGCTTGCAAGGCAAGCACTCTACCAACTGAGCCATCTCCCCAGCCCCTGTAGTGTTTTTTTTAATGCAGCCCTTAAGTCAGTTTCATGGGTCACAATCTGCAATGTGAGAAATAACACTCTCATGTCCTTTCCTTTCATATTTTTCTTAATTACTTATAACTCTCCTTAACTTTGCCTTTTGTGACTAGTGCTCAGTTCTTTTTCTCTTCTATTTTTTGAATTGATCTTCATTTCTGAACATGGTCATTTTTTGACTGTGGAGCGTTCATTAAGAGATCTAGACAGCCTGTGATCACCTTTAGCGTAACAATGTGTTAAAACAAAATTGAGGATTAAAGGAGTCTTCATGTTGCCTTCATTCCTAGAACTGAAATATGGAATATTTGTCAAATGTGAGGAATAATGTCATATTTCAAAAACAAAAACAAAGTAATGAGTGTTCAGTAAGCTGTACTTAAACGTAAAAAAATCTTTCTGCCAATCAATAAGAAACATGACTGAGTCATCTTATTCTTCTGACTATTCCCTCCAGTCCCTTAGTCATTAAAAAATAAGTGAGTTAAAGTTGTGAGAAGGTTTAAGTCTGGCAAATAATATTTGCATTCTCTCTTCTCTTCCTCTGGCCTTTTATACATACTTCTTTAGGTGCTTCACATCTCTTCACAAAATACCTGGCCAGGTGTCAACAGTATCTGTGCAGTATCCCTGATTCTTTATGCCTGGAAATTCTAGAAAACATCTTCTCACTGCTCCTTATCACCTCTACTGATCTTCGCCCAGAGCCTCACCTGCCTGAAGACTATGCTGAGGATGATGACATTGAGGGGAAAGCTCCCTTGAGTTTGAGGTCTCCATCAGAG
Source organism: Sciurus carolinensis (assembly GCF_902686445.1). NCBI lineage: Eukaryota > Metazoa > Chordata > Mammalia > Rodentia > Sciuridae > Sciurus > Sciurus carolinensis. The sequence goes on along the minus strand of NC_062214.1, from coordinate 166,843,929 downwards.
AGCCCTCAGCACATAGCACAGCCTGAGAGGAAATCAGAACAAGGTCCCATGGGAGCCCCCAGGATCCTTGCTCATACAATGCCAAGTTGTCTGAAGGCAGAGTCAAAAGACCATTCCCCAGGGCCTCACAGCCACAACTTTTTGGATCTAAAGCACTTTACTAGTGGTGTCAGTGGATTTCTGGCTGACGAGTTTGCAATAGGGGCCTTCCTCAGGCTTCTGCAGGAGCAGCTGGATGAGATCAGCAGCCACAACCCCCCTGACAAGGCCAAGCTGCTAGAAGACCAGAGCCACTCAGGAAGCAGAGATAGACTGCAGAGCCGCCTGCACCGGTTTTCCAAAGTCCTCTCTGAAGCCCAGTGGAGATATAAGGTGGTAACAAGCAACCAGAGCTCAGGTGAGAAGAGGCAGCAGAACTGGTATGTCCAGAAAGTGGGGAGGGAGAAAAATCCTAGAAAGGTAGGAGTGCATGGCAATCACACTGTTACTCAGGGCATTATCACCTTAGCAACCAGTGTCAGAACACTGGGTAGTACTCCATGTCTCAGAGGTCAGTACAGATCAACCCCTACCCATTCCCCCAAGAGACAGGTCAAATCAAAGTTGATCCCTGTTCTTATAATTGCTATTTCAGAGGAACAACCTTCCAGAAGATATCGGCCCATTGCCCCTCGGCACTCTAGTCTCCGTCGGGGTCGTCGAACCAGACGGAGTCGCACAGGTAATCTAAAGAGCTCTCTTCCCATGCCTCTCTCCTTATACCAGGCAAGCACTATAATGCTACTTATGTAATATTCTTTAGGATAGAGCACATGGTCCAAACAACAAGTATTATGAGCGTTATAAGCTTATCCTGGTCTCACTCCCCTAAGTTAGATTGTTTTTTGTTTTTGTTTTTGGTAATATGGATTGAACCTAGGGGTGCATAACCACTGAGCTACATCCCCAGCCCTTTTTTATTTTTTATTTTGAGACATGGTCTCACCAAGTTGCTTTTAGGGCCTCACTGAGAAGCTGAGGCTTGCCTCGAACTTGTAATCCTCTTGCATTAGACTCCAGAATCACTGGGATTACAGGTGTGTGCCACTGAAGCCAGCTAACTCTTGTTAATAGTTTCTTTTCTTTTCTTTTCTTATTTTTTTTAATATTTTGCATATTATTTTTTTACCTTTATTTTATTTATTTATTTATACATGGTGCTAAGAATCGAACCCAGGGCCTCTCACATGCCAGTCAAGCACTCTACCACTGAGCCACAACCCAGCCCCTTGTTAATAGTTTCTTACATATCTTTCCAGAAATGTTCCATGTAGTACAAGTGTACATATCTTTTCACATATACAGATGCGTAATATACAGTGTGTGTGTGTATGTGTGTGTGTATTAAGAATCACAATTTATTTTTTTCACATATCCTTTTATATACATGAATGTATCATATTATACATTGAGAATATTTTTGTGTATGTGTGGTACTAAGGATTAAACCCAGGTGGGCTCTACCACTGAGCAACTTCCCCAGCCCTTTTTAATTTTTATTTTGAGACAGAGTCTCACTAAGTTGCCCAAGCAGCCTAGAACTTGCGATTCTCCTGCCTTAGCCTCCCAAGTTGTTGGGATTACAGGTGTACCCACCATACTTGACTAAGAACTTCTTTCACTTAATATTTTTAAGACTGCTTAGTATTACATTGTCCTTCAAGCTCTATTAGTGGGCATTTAAGTTGCTTCTGAGTTTTTACTAGTAAAAACAATGCTACAGTAACCAACCTTATACATTCTTTATGAATACTTAGGTAGTATATACTAACGTATACTTACGTAGTATATGTACTTATCTAGTACAGGATAAGTTCTTCTAGCAGTTCCTAGCAGAACTTATCCTGTACTAGATAAGTACAGAGTATTTGGATATAAAATATAAACATTACCAAATTACCTGAAAAAAGGTAAACTGATTCATATTTCTACGAACTGGATGTGATTGCCTATTTATACATGCATTCATCAAATGAGTAGTATCAGGTTTTTTAATATTTTGCCATATAATTAATACAATAACTGTTCCATTGTTCAATATTTTTTTTTAGTTTGAAAGAGATTGTTTTTTCATACGTTCATTAGCCATTTATGTATACGTGTACATATATATATTTTTTTCATCCATACTTGCCTTTTATTTAGTCTTCTTGTTTGGAGCAAAAGGCAAATAATTCACAAATACCAGGACCTAAGCACCTGTTTGAAATTAAGCATCAACCTTCAGTTTGCAAAATAATTTCTTGATAATTAAGTGAATTGCAGAAGATCCTTGTCAGTTGCTTTTTTCTTCCTGGATAAGTCAGCAGAATAAACTGTATCATAAGAGTTTTTGTGTTGAATCTGCCACGTCCTGAGTTTAGATAGAATTTTGTTTTGAGATGAATATAAAAGTAAAATGTTCTTCCTGTGTGATAAGGATCCTTGTGTGGTCAGCAGACACAATTGGCCTCCCAGGGACCGCCCTGCTCCAGGCCCAAAGACCAGACGACCAGAGAGCCAAGGCGCACCTCACCCCTCCATCTTCACTTCCAACCATTTATACTTTTTTGTGAACTACCTAATCATACTTAAGGTTCATTTTTCTATTGGGCTTACCTGTTTTGTTGACTTATAGAAAAGTTATTTGTATATTAATGAAAATAATTTGTCATTGCGTGACATAATTTTTTTCTCTATTTTGTCTTTTGAATGTGTTTTTCATAAAGGAATTTAATACAGTAGAATTATTCAGGTGTGCAATATTAAATTTTTAGATAATCAAATTTTCATGGTGGTTTTTGTACTGATCTTTTCAACAATTAAAAAAGAAATGAATAAGTTTCCCAGTGCCTCACAATAATACTAGGTATCTTGTCAAAAATGAATAAAGACGTAGATCAAGCCATTGCCTTCAAAGAACATGTAATGTACCAGCATAGCCAGTATACATGAAAAACTAATTTGAACTGATGCACTGCCTGAATACCAAAGAAATCTGTTAGAAGGGAGCATAAACATGTTCTTATGAAAGTCAAGAAAACAGATTTCAAGAGAGTTGACTTGAACCAAGCTCCAGGGAATGAACAGGGTCTAGCTAAGTGGCAATAAGAAAGGTGAACATACTGGATAGGTTGGAGGACACCATAAGAGAAACCTGGAACAATCAAGATTGAATTTCTCAGGCCCTCAAACCACTCAGTTAATTGGTGTGGGTTAGAAGACAGAGTTTGCATCCACTTGACTCACCCAACCCAAGAATATGCAGCCCATCACTTCTTTCCTGCAGCTTTCTGCTTCTCATCCTAAAGGGGAGCCCATATATTGAGCTAAGGAGACTCCTCACATGGATGATACGATTCCCCATGACCTTGCCAAAGGACAGATAGCCACATTGCCAAGCCCTAACACTTCAGTAAAACTACTGTTGAGAAGTTTTTCTTCTAGGGCTTTGAACAGGGTGGTCTTTGGTGGGCCATATCTCACACTGTGTGTTCTCTACCTTTTCAAATATAAGAACACCCTTTTCTATGTCAGAAAATGTTATGACCCTTCTTTGCATTCTGATGCTTCCTGGTCATAATAGTTATGCTTTTTTTTTTTTTTTTTTTTTTTTTCAGACTATAGATTGTAGTCACTGACCCCTAGAAATAACTTGAAAACTCCTAGGGCTTCAAAGACCCACAAGTTTGAAACCACTGGTATAGGCTACTACCAGATGAGACCTGGGGCCATATTAAACTTATACTTTGCCATTGTAGGAGCAGCAGGTGTAGGAGTTAGCCATTATCCTCTCATTCTACCCAGATCTTGGCTTTCATGTGAGCTACACACTTTCTACATTGTAAGTTGATACCTAATTTTCTCTCTTTTTCCTGATACCTCAAGATGGCTGGGACAGAGGCTCCAATCCATCCCTGGAAAGTACAAGTAGTGAGCTGAGCACAAGTACTTCAGGTACGGTGGATCCCAACCAGCTGCCAACTTCAAGCAGCTTTGCTATGATACAGGGTTGCCATATACCAGGGTGTAAAAACCAGAACTGAGCAATTGATGCTTGTGTTCGAGAAGGTTGTTCTGCATATGACCAAAGAAATGTCAGCTGGAAAAGGGGAAAGGGCTGTTTCACATTCAATGGAGTTACCTGTCAACAGAGAGAAACAGATGAATGCCAAGGAAGATAGTTGGTACTTGTCATATATTCTATATAGCATAGATTTGCTTTATTCAAGGAATAATCAAAGACCCAATTGTAGACCTTTTTAGAGAAGGACTTTGAGAGATAAGACTTTGGTGACAGGATGCAGCAATATGGTTTTCCACGATTTCTTTTCTTTCCCTGACTCCCCATGTTCTTGTGTCCCAACAGAGGGCAGTCTGAGCGCTGTGTCTGGAAGGAATGAGTTGGATGGCCGGTTGCAGCCCCAACCTCAAAGTTCGCTCATTCCCATGATGTTCTCCCCACCTGAGTCACTGTTGGCATCCTGCATTCTGCGGGGGAACTTTGTAGAAGCCCATCAGGTAACAGAGCTTTAGCTGTACCTTGAAATCATAAAGAATACCTAGTCAGCCCCTCGCAGTAGCCCACTGGGCTTCAGGTAAAGCTGGATACATGTGACACCAGAAACTCTCAGGAGCACTTGGGGAGCCACATCAAGCAGAAATAGAAAGGAGTATCCTCATGTCCAGACCCAGTCCTCACCATTGTGGATTTAGAGATGTTGCATTGTGGTTTTGTTTTTGTAGTTGTAGATGGACAGAATATCTTTATTTTATTTGTTTATTTTTATGTGGTGGTAGGGATTGAACCCAGTGCCTCATACATGCTGAGCAAGTGCTGTGCTACTGAGCTATAGCCCCAGCCCTGAATTGTGTTCTTAGCATAAGATTTTTAAAAAATTCAGCCACAATACCACCCCTTCAAAACATTGAAATATTTTTGTTTCTTTCCTTTTATTCACTCTCTGAACACATCCATGTTTTCATATAGTTAAAAATCATGATGCAGTTTTTAATAATCAATAGAATTACTGAATCCATTGCCATATGCCTGTAATCCCAGCAATTCAGGAGACTGAGACAGGAGGAACACAAGTTTAAGGGTAGCCTGGCTAACTTAGAGAGACCCTGTCTCAAAATAAAAAGTAAAAAGGACTGGAACATAAATCAGTTGTAAAGCACCCCTGAGTTCAATCCCCAGTATCAAAAAATTAAAAAATAATAAATAGAATGCCAGTTCAATATCCCAGAAGTATAGGGGGCTGGTAAACTAGCATGCCCATGGTGTATAGGGGAAGCAGCACTGGAGTAGCAAACAGAAAGACTCAACTTCTCTAAGCTTCAGAATCCTCATTTGAAAATCGAAGTTAAATATAATACCTGCTTTTCCCACCTTGTAGGAATGCTAAGAGGATTACACCTAAATTGTGAGAAATACAAAAATCCTCAGCATATCATAAAACACTACTCTTCTAATGTTCAAAACTCTTTTGGTCTATTTTTAATATTTATGCTGGTCCCTAAACATGGAGGTCAGAATTTTTCTGTACTGTGAGTTCAGTTAAGGAATAAATCTAGAAGATAGGATAATCTTTCCTCAGATCATTTTAGATCTCATACTTTAGTAATAATGAGTATTATATTCCTCTGGAGAAGGCAGAACCCCCCCACCCCACCCCACCCCACCAGCCTTTTTCTGTTTTGCTTTTTTGGTACTGGGGATCAAACCCAGGACCTCACACACACTAAACAAGTACTCTACCACTGAGCTATGCTCCCAGCCCTAAAATTTGTTTTCTTTGATTTCTGTTGTTGTTCCCATCCTCTTTTAAACCCAAACCCAAAGGTGGTCACCTGGGAGTCTCATGGTACCTTTACCCCTAAATGACCTCCATACTCTTCCTTTCCTTTAGCCTTGTTTTCGCTCTCTCTCTCTTTTTTTTTTTTTTTTTTTTTTTAATTTAATATAAACTTTATTTTTTTTAACCTGGTTATAGAACAAGTTGTTCATATTATAAGAAAATTCCCAAAAGTATTACTCAGAAAATAAAATTACTTTTAACCCTATTGAATGGAACAACCAATGTTAAAGACAGTATTTTTTGGTAAATATTTTTTCAATATACATATGTCCTTTCATGTAGCTAAAATTATTTTGAGTCTAGAATTTTGAGTTATGTCTTTTTTTTTTTTACATTATAATACAAGCATGGACCTTATAATATCAATTTTAATGACCTTGCAGTCTGCTCAAGTAGCATTTAGCCATTTTCCTTTTGCCCAACATTCAGGTTATTTTCAACCTTGTAATGGTTGTAATATGCCAAGATAATTGCCTTTAGGTGTTAAGCCTTTGGATTATTTCCTTAACAAAGTTTCTCATAGAAATTACTGGGTCAAAAGACTAAAAATGTCTTTATAGACATTTATATAGATTTTCTTAAATTTTTTTTTAGTTGTAAATGGACACAGTATTTTTATGTGGTGCCTCACACATGCAAGGCAAGCACTCTACCACTGAACTATACCCCCATCCCCATTTGTATAGATTTATGTTTGTATAGCTTTATGGATTGCCAAACTACTATTCAGGAACAGTTGCGACAGTTTAACTCTATACCACCCCCCACACTGAGGATTTATTTTTACCCTTTGTTATTGTGACAGATACAAAATAGTATTGTTATTTGTGGATTGCTAGTAAGGGAGAACATTCTCGCATTTCTGTACTAGTCAGTATATCCTCTGAAACTGTCTACATCTTTTGCTTATTTTATACTGGGCTTTTGGTTTTCTGTCTGACTTTTATGAGTTATTTTTGTATTTGATCTATTCTTTTAACATTCAGTGTTCTTCTGACCCTCCAAAGAAGACATCTAAGGGCCATAGTCCAATGATTGTCAAGAACTACTGTCTCTAGACATTCCCTGACTCTCTGGGCCCACCACAGTCATGCTCCTCCCTCTCCTGTGACAGGTGGTGTTCACGTTCAACCTGAAGTCCTCACCCAGTGCAGGGGAACTCATGTTCATGGAGCGCTACCAGGAAGTGATCCAGGAGCTGGCCCGAGTAGAGCACAAGATTGAACACCAGAACTCAGATGGGGGTAGCAACACCATTCGGAGGACGGGCAGTGGCTGCTCAACTCTACAGGCCATTGGCAACGCTGCAGCAGCAGGTCAGGCTTCTCTGCTGCCACAGTAATTGGTGAGGTAGCTAGGGAAGAGCAGTGGATGTGAAGGGAGAAATCACTCAAATCATAGGCTCTTCACGAGAGCGGGCAGGAATCCGGCCTCATACTGTCTTGAAAAATAGCAATCCCAGCACATTCAGAGTAGTTTTCTAGCCGTACCCAACCTTTTCAGCCAGGTGTTCACATATCTGCCAATCCAATAAGCTTGTCCTCTGTGACTTAAACAAAAACATGAATGTGATTCCCACCATGTGTTCTGCAGCCACTATCTCAGGCTTTGGGAAATAGTTAAGTTTATTTTGTGCCTGCACAGTGGTGCACACCTGTAATACCAGTAGCTCAGGAGGCTGAGGCAGGAGGATCACAAGTTCAAAGCCAGCCTCAGCAACCTGGCAAGACCCTGAGCATCTTAGTGAGACCATGTCTCAAAATAAAAAATAAAAAAGGGCTGGGAATGTGACTCAGTGGTTAAGCACCCCCCTGAGTTCAATCCACGGTACCCAAAAAAGAAAGTTTTTTTCTTTCACATGTAATTATTGAGGGGTAAAGCACATAATTTTACTGTCTCCAAAATGAAGAGGTTTACTGTTAATATTTATAGCCCATAGATCCACATGTCTCAATTTCCCAGCTATGTCTGCACTGCCAAAAAGCTCATCTTCCATTCTGTCTTAAAAGTAAAATCTGGTCCCACATTTTCACATTTCTTATTGGTCTTACTGGCCTATACATCAAATTACCATCACATGTTGCTCCTGTTGCTCCTTATGTCCTCCCAGAAATTTTATATGCCCATTTGAAAAATATTTAGGCACATCCTTTTTATATTTGTATGTAAATATGCTCTTACAATGAATGCTGCTTCCCACCTGGCTTTTTTGACAATGAATATTAGATATCTCTTCCAGTTAGCACACACAGACCCACTTCTTTCTTTCTCAGCCTGCTTTTAAACCCTGTTTGGAAGGGGCTCTCCCTCATTTTAGCCATTCTAAGTTTCTTTTGGTCTTCCCATTCATGACTTGTTTTGATGCTATAAGAGTGAACTGTATGTACATCATGATGGTTCTGATAGTCATAAATCCCGTGCAGAACAGCCTCAACGTTTTTTTAAAATAACTCCTTTTTATAATGAAAGTAGTCATTAGAATCCTTTTAACCCCTTGCTCTTACTCCAATGCTGGGTTTCCAGGGATGGTATTTTACTCTATATCTGATGTGACTGACAAGCTGCTGAGCACCTCTGCAGACCCTATCCCTACGCTCCAGGAGGACTTTTGGATAAGCACTACTCTATTGGAGCCCACTGCTCCCCTGAGAGAGATTCTGGAAGACCTCAGTCCCCCTGCCATGGCTGCATTTGACCTAGCTTGCTCTCAGTGCCAGCTCTGGAAGACCTGCAAGCAGCTCTTGGAAACAGCTGAACGGCGTCTACACAGTAGCCTTGAAAACAGGGGTGAGTGGGCTGCTAGCCTTACTCTTCATTCTCAGTTGAGGAGATAAGCTCCTGAGAGACTTGATAACTTCTGCAAGATGAAAGTAATTATTAGGGGTTAGAGGACAAAGATTACTAGTTGAATGTATTCCTAGTTATATGTCCTCATGTCTAATCTGATGGCATAAATATAGTCTGTTGAGAGTCTCCCCTTAATAGATAGAGCAATCTACAGTCATTTGGGGATTTGCTTTCTTGGCTTAGCATTAAATTCAGGAAAGACAAAAGATCTAAAATTGGCATACTATAGTGATATGGTCACATTAATGTTTATAGCAGCACAGTTCACAATAGCTAAATTATGAAATCAACCCAAATGCCTATTAATGGATGAATGGATGAAGAAATTGTGGGGTGTGTGTATGTGTGTGTGTGTGTGTAGTGTAGAGTTCTACTTGGCCATATAAAAGAATGCAGTTATGGCATTTGCTGATAAATGAATGGAATTGAAGTGACATAAACCAAACTCAGAAACTGAAAGGTCAAATATTTTCTCTCGTATGCAAAAGCTAGAGTAAAATAAAGGAAAGGGGGAGGGAAGGATAAGATAACATAAAGAACCAATCAAATATAAATTAATAGATAAGCAAAAGGAAGTCAATAGAGTAGTGGAAGGAGAACAGGAGAGGAGAGGACAGGAGAGGAGAGGAGGACAGGAGGGAAAAGGTGGGATCATGAACTGCAATCAGTTTCCATGCATGTATGAGTTTGTCAGGATGAATCCAGCTACCATGCATAACTATAAAGCTCTAATAAAGAAAAATTCAGGGAAGAAATATGCCTTCAAAAATGGCACAAGATGGCACTGGGGGGTGTTGCTCAGTTAGAGCATGTGTTTGTTATGCATGAGGCCCTGGGTTCAGGCCCCAGCACCACAGAAAAAGAAGTACAAATAGAATTTTTGCCTTTAGACTTCAGGCCCCTCCTGGGTGAATCTACTTACCCTAAAACCTGGGACCATCATGAATCTATAAACCCATGTATAAGAGGAAATTCAGTGTCTCACAGTTGCAGGGAGAATCATGCCTTAAGGTTACTAATGTCCCAGAATGTGTAGATGGAATAAGAGGAATCAGGTATATGAAGACAGAATTAGGCAATCAAAGACAGATAGGATGCCAGCTCAAGTCCATAACTGAGGGTAATATCAAGGCAAATCTATAAGAAGTGCCCATTTGGCTTGGGACAGCAAATTCCACAAGAGTGCCAGAGATTCTGAATCTGCTGCTGTTGACTGCTAGACATCTCACCACAGGTGGCCCTACAACCTCAGGCATGGAATAAATCAGATTTTCTGATCATCACTCAAAATGCTCCAACAATTATTTTATCCCTAATATTAGAGAAGATAAAATTACACAGGTAAATACAATACTGAGTATCAATCTCTGGGAGTATCTAATTTTCTGCATTCCCTTTTCATCTATTTCCAGGTCGACGGCTAGACCAGGTACTCCTCAATGCTGAAGGTATTCAAGGTTTTCCAATTGTTCTTCAGCAAATTACTAAGATTCTCAATTATCCACTTACATTAGCTGGACAAACTAAATCAGGTGAGTTGCTTCTCTCCCACCCCCAATTTTTATTTTCTCCTGGACTTGGAACACTAGGTCAGCAGCCGATTTCACTTTTTCATTTGCTTTCCATAGAGACTGCGGAAGAAAAGGGAGGAAGCCCTCCCCGGTGCAGCATCAATGAGCTGCTTCAGATGTGCTGGCCCAGCCTCACCGAGGACTGCGTTGCCAGCCACACCACCCTCTCCCAGCAGCTGGATCAGGTTCTTCAGTCCCTGAGAGAGGCACTAGCACTGCCAGGTATGGGTCCACTCAGAAACAGATGAGCAGATATGGTCTGAACTGGGGAGAAGCCACAGCTGAGAGCAAAGGAGTGTGTTGCAGCTGAGGCCCAGGACTCCAGAACTGGGCTCTACCAAACCTTTAGTTGGCCGGACACATCTCAGAACTGAACTTCACCCATTTCCCCACTTCTCACTGGAAAGAATGATTAACACTCTATTAGATGAAACATTTTTCTTATCCTTATGAGAAGTATACCCAGCAGGTACTCAGTATATATTGATCAACCCTTCCCAAAAGCTTGTTGTGCTTTTCAGAAAGGTATTTCACTCCAGAGACAGCAGGGCAACAACACAGTTATGTTCCCTGATTTCTCCAGACTCAGAGTTCTTCCTGACTGAGCATCACTTGTGCAGATAAACAAATGAGGATGTTATTTCCACCATCTAAGAGTACTTAGACTGGGGCTATTGAATGACCCAGTCAGTGTACAGGAGACTCGGTTTATGTATTGTTCAGAAGTTGGATGCACAGACTAAAGCTTGTGTCCCTTCCCCTGCCGTAACTCCTCTCAGAGCCCAGGAGTACTCCACTCTCTTCCCTGGTGGAGCAGGCAGCCCAGAAAGCTCCTGAGGCAGAGGCCCACCCTGTGCACATCCAGGCTCAGCTCCTCCAAAAGAACCTGAGCAAACAGACCCTGGCAAACAGCAGACAGACTGACTACGTGGGCACCTTCTTCAGTTACTGCCACACACTGGCTGCAGTGCTCCTTCAGAGTTTGAGCTCTGAACCTGGTGAGTAGCAAGAAAGAGGAAATGTGGACATGATTGACCTACAGGTATTTAGGGCAAAGTAGAGAAAACATGATTGACCAAGAGGTTCTGAGTGCAGCAGTAGCCAAGGATACCAGATTTATAAGATTCTCTTTTTTTTTATTCATCTCTGTTTCCTATATCTTTGCTCTAAGTACAGTTGTATAGCACATGGGAATAGTCCATAAAATCTCATAGAATTAGTGACTCAAAAATATCTCTGTCAGAACTTGGGTTCATTGTGACTTTAAGGATCCAGTAGAGGAATCAAATTTTTGATGTGAGTACCAGATTCTTACTTGAGTCCACAGAGCAAGTATAGGTAAGTCTCTCTAATCTCAAATCCTAACTGCTCTGAAATCCAAAACTTTTAAGAGCACCAATCTGATGCCATAAGTGGGAGATTCCACATTTGACAGGTCACAGTCAAAACACAGGTACACTAAAAATATTGTTTAAGTTATCTTAAGGCTATGTGTTTATAGTATAATGAAACAGAAATGAATTTTGTATTTAGACTTGGGTCTTATCTCCATGATATCTCATTATGTGTATGCAGATATTCCAATATGCAAAACACTTCTGATCCCAAGCATTTCACATAGGGGATATTCACTTGTACTGCATACTCTTCATTCAGGTTGAAGTGAGCAAGAGGGGCTAGACCTGCTGTTTTACTGAGTTAAACGTCTTTAAAGTAGTGGTTTAGTTTAGATAAACTTGTGGTTAGGGTCATGTTGAGGTCCCCTTTGCTTAGCACAAATCAACAGAAGGGCTCTTGGTGTTGTCTTCATTTTGACATTGTACTTTTGTATTGATTCTAAAAAACAAGACTCTGAACTATTGGAGTCCAGTGGTGCAAAAGTCACGTGTCTTTATCTTTATAGATCATGTGGAGGTCAAGGTAGGAAATCCCTTTGTTCTCCTGCAACAGAGCTCTTCCCAACTGGTGTCACATCTCCTACTTGAGAAACAAGTTCCCCCAGACAGGTAGGAGCCACCCCCTTGGAAGTCAGTCGTGACCCTACCTGATTGTTTCATCAGTGACAGCAAGGGCTCGTGGGGTTATGCTTGGGGTCACTACAGGGAGTGGAACTCTCTTCCAGACTTAGCTATTAATTTGCATATACTCTTACAATATGTCAAGAATCAATGTACATTGTTTCTTTTTGTCTCTTGTCACTGCTAACATGTATGTTGCAAGTATGAGATGAATCTAGCATTCTCAGAGAATGCTGATGAGATATAAATTGGTATAACCCCAGAGGAGAAGCAATTTGTTTGTATCTATATATTTATATACCCTTTGACCCACCAATCCATTTGAGGAAATTTATCCTGCAACTTTATTATACATATGAAAAGTAATGTATATACAATAGATCAGAAGACTCCATTGTTCACTAATAGGAGACTAGTTAGGATCCTGTCATAATGGAATATTTTGCAACTGTGAAAAATCATAAGGGTCCTCTCTACAGAGGGATAAGGACAGATCTCTCAAATGTGTTACTAAGTGAAAAAGTAAAGATCAGTGTGTCTTACAGGCTACCTTTTGTGTGTACGTTTAAGAGGAGAAGGCAAGGGCTGTGGCTCAGTGGTAGGGTACTTGCCTGCACAAGACTGGGTGCAGTCCTCAGTGCTGCAAAAAAAAAAGCAGGGGACAGGGAGAGGGACAGTTAAGAACTTTCATTGCTTTTGCTGTGTAAACGTAAAGAAATTATAGATTGGGTAATGGTGCCTATGTATTCAGGTCTCACATTCCCTCTGCTTCTCTCCCTCCAGGTTGGCAGCCCTTCTGGCCCGAGAGGGTCTCAGCCTAAGTGTACCACAGGTCATTGTCAGCTGCTGCTGTGAGCCCCTTAATCTTTGCTCTTCTTTGCAAAGCCAGCAGACATCCTCCCTTCTGACCCAGCTGGGTGTCCTGGCCCAGCAGCACACCTCCCACTACCTGGATGACCTCCCCCTTTCTATGCCAAGTTCCCCTCAGCCAACTGAGAATCCCACATTGGAAAGAAAGTCCCACTCTTCCCCCAAGAACTCATCACCCCCAGCCCTCACCTCCTCCGCCTTATCCTTCCTTCAGTCCCGCTCAAAACTTCTGGCTACAGTGGCCTGCCTGGGAGCTTCCCCAGGATCAAAGGTCAGCAAGCCCAGCTCACTGTGGAAGGAGCTGCGTGGTCGCAAGGAGATGCCTATGACTGCAGAGCAGATAGCCCAGGAATGTGAGCATCTCCTGGAACAGTTCCCTATGCTCAAGTCCTCCCTCTTGGCTGCCTGGGAACCCCTGTGCAGGCCTTCTGAGGAGAGAAAAAGTCTGGCATCCAGTCTCTGTGGTCAGGCCAGTCTCTCCACTGTCCTTCTGGGCCTGCATTCTCCCACTGCACTGGATGTGCTGACCAAGGCTTTTGAGGAAGCTCTGGTGACCAGAGATTGGCTACGGGCCCTACAGCTCACTGAAGTGTATGGGCGAGATGCAGATGATCTGAGTGGCATAAGGGATGCAGTCCTGAGCTGTGCTGTGGCATGTGGTGAGCAGACATTATGCCTATCTCTTTCTCCAGTGGGAATAATATTTACCAGTCACTAAGTGTATCATCACATTTAATCTTCACAATAATTCTAGAAAAGTACCACTGTAATCTCATTTTACTGAGAGAAGACCAAGGTTCAGAGAGGTTAGAAAACTTGCCCAGGAAAAAAATTTTAAAAATTAAAAAAAAAAAAAAAAAAATTTGCCCAGGTTGGTAAGTGCTTAAAATTGAGGTTAGAGTCTAAGTTTATCCTACTCTAGAAGAGGCACGCAACCAGTAACCAGTAGCTTCAATCCTGCTTATCAGAATCATTGTAAAGTTCTGTGACTGAAAAATAACCAAGGTCTCATCCTCAGAGGCCCAGGATGGTATTTAATCAACTGATGATTTTAAACAGATCAGTCCTTTACTTTTTCTGTAAAGGACTTTGTAGGCCATATGATCTTTGTTGCAACTATTCAACTCTACCACTGCAGTGTGAGAGCAGTTATAGTCTATACATAAAGAAATGAGCATGACTGTATTCTAATAAAACTTTATTTATACAAACAAACCATGTGCTTTAAAAGCTCCCCAGGAGATTTTTATGTGTAACCAGAATGGAAAGCCACTGAGCTACAACACTCCACTAGGGAAAACAAGAGTTAGGTGTGCTATAGGGAAAGGTTTTTGGATAGGCTTGGCTGCCCTTTGGGAAGGAGAAAATACCTCCTTGAGAAGGTGGGGAAAGCCAGTGAGAGGCTTTATGATGTTAAGTCCTTGGAGTCTGTTTTTTCTATCTCTAGGGTTAGAGCTATGAAATGGGTATGGGTGAGAAACATCTACTAAGTAGTAAGACAGTCAATATCCAAGGAGTGAAACTAGTTTACCCAAAGTAACTTTCAAGTGATCTTACATATGATGCAGAGTAGAAATTGCAGGGAAAACTACACTTCCACTGACAAGATGAGTCTGAAAGAATGTCTGTGTGCAGTATACCAAAACATGGAAAGCTGCTTCCGACCACCTTCCTGCCTTCCTTTTTTCTCTTCTCCTTTGTCCTTTATCCTCTTCTCTGCCTTCTGAAAGTCCCATGACTATGGTCAGGTTTGCATAAAGGGATATATAGGGGTGTAGGATTTCTCCTTGTCATCTAAGGGTTCAAATGTAAAAACTAGTTAAGGTCATATGGATCTTGAAGATCTTCCAAGCTCCTATTTTATGAGATCAAACAAAGCCTTCCCTTAAGAAGTAAACTGGCCTTTTGAGCATTTCTGGTGCCGGACTTGCTGTCTCTGTGCATCATTTTTATCTTATAGACAAGGAAGGTTGGCAATACCTGTTTCCAGTAAAGGATGCATCTCTGAGAAGTCAGCTGGCCCTACGGTTTGTGGACAGGTGGCCCCTGGAGTCGTGTCTGGAGATCCTGGCTTACTGCATTTCAGACACAACTATCCAAGAAGGACTAAAGTCTGAGCTTCAGAGGAAGTTGGCAGAACTGCGGGTATATCAGAAGGTATGGACCCTGACATCAAGAGAAGGAAATGGGCTTCTTACCTGTTAACAACCTCTGCCTATGTTCATATGATGGGGAATTGTAAGAAACATAAAATATTGGCTGACTTTTGCCTTGCATCTTGCTTCAGTTCTTAGGTGAATGGAGAGGAGGCCTCCTGTGTGGTTCCTGTTATTTACTCCTGTTATTTAAAATACATTTGCATCAAGCAAGGATAATAGCAACAAAATTGGTGTCAAAATGATGTTCTTCAGTCCACAAAGTTTTTTTTTTACATATATATTTAAACTTTGTGTGTACTTGATGTATTCTTAAAGATTTTTTAAATTTTAAGAGCCATTTTGAAAGGATGCATGAGAGTGCATCTTGTGGGACAAGGGTACATCCATCTGAAGAGGCTCCTCAGACATTTTTATGCAAAGCTAAAATGCTGCAGGAAAGTCCACAAGACTATCTTGGGTGGGGTTTTGAGATGGAGCTTGGAAAAAGTGACCCCAGAAAGCTGGACAGGCTTTGAGCCTCTCAGAATTGTCTTCACCAGTAAAAGGCACTGATCTTGGCCTTCCATTTAACCTTTGCTACCTGATTTTACTTCCCAGAGAGGTTCATTCTCCTCTCTAAACAATCTTTGGCCCATTTGCTCTCTTCCTTCTCTTTCCTGCAAGTTCTGACACTGGCCTTTGGGGCAGAGATCTCGGGATGACCCTTCCCTGAACTTACCAGTGACTCATTCATGGAAGAGAAGCTACAGTGTTGTTTGATGAATCTCCTGTCTTTCCTTAGATTCTAGGCTTGCAGGATCCTCCCATGTGGCATGACTGGCAGACCCTGAGGAGCCGCTGTATTGAGGACCCATTATCTGTCATGAATATGATTCTTGAAGCACAGGTACCATTTTCCAGGGTGGTATCCCCTTCATCCTCCATTCAGAGTTGCAACTCCTTAGCCAGTTGTATAGACCCCTTTCTCTGTATCAGCAGTCACTTTTATAATTATATCACGTTCTTTTTCATTTTTTTGAATTGTGAAATTTGCCAACATACTGATAAGTGTAGATAATAATGCAATCATTGTTTTTGTCTTGTCTCCCTTGCATTCATAGTGAACTCTTCTATACTGTGTACACTAGGTACAGAATGTATACCTAACAGTGGAATTGCTGTGTCATCAGGCATGAGCATCCTCACCTTGACTAGGATGATACCAGATTGTACTGGTTATATTCTTATACACAATTCCTATTGCCCTGTATACTCACCAACTTTTTATACTGTCCAGCTTTGATTTTTTGCCAATAGGATGGTATCTCATTGTTTTAATTTATATTTCCATGCTTAGTAATAAATGTGATGTCTTTCCTGTGTTAATTGGCGATTTGAGTAGTAACTAGAATTTTATCTATCTATTACAAATCTGATACACTATAGTTCAAAATGTAGTTGTTCACCGGGCATGATAGTACACATGTGTAACCCCATCTTCTCAGGAGCCTGACACAGGAGGATCACAAGTTTAAGCCTAGTCTGGGCAACTTAGGGCAACATAGCAAGACCCTAGGGATAAAGCTAAGTAATAGGGCTTACCTAGCATGTGTAAGGCCCTAGGTTCCCTAGTATCAAAAAAAAAAAAAAAAGTGAATGCTCATTCAGATGTTCTTTTGTTCAAGAAATATTTACTGGATCTAACAGGTCTCTGTGCTAGATAGCGGTGAGAACAAAGATAATTAAGTTTAGTCCCTGCCCTAGATTGGCACATTTTAGGGAGAGGAGTAATGTAAGATGTATCCAGAGATGATTATAATGCAATATGTCAAGTAAGATGTAACCCAAGATCATAGGAGCTTGGATAGGGCTCCTGACATAGCCTGAGAAACAAGGAAACATCCTAAAGAAGGCACCCTGGGCAGACATATGGGGACGGCATCCCAGACACCACCATGCTGGAATATTTGGACAAATTCCTTAGAATTCCACCCCCTGAAATTTTACTGTAGATTTCACAAATTTAGGGTGGAAAAGTAAAAGGAGGGCATGGATGGAATCTAAGCCCCAATATGTTTGCTTGGCCCATATAGTATTGGTCCACAGAATTTTTATTTTTCCATATTTAAATCATTGACAAAATTTTAAAATATGGAGTTTTTTTAATTTAAAAAGTTCGTTTTAAATTTTAGAAATCTGACAATACTGGGTCTTCATATGGCTATAGTAAGAGCTGAGCAAGTGCTACCTCCTTTGAAGAATCTTCTCAGTTTTTCCACATCCTCACCCAGGACTGACACCAAGTATTGCTATATGTCATCTATATGTGTTATGGTAGAACTGGAAGGAAAATGATGTAACAGTCAGTCTGCTTCAGTCATTTTCTCACTTTACCTTACTACTGTAGTCTTCTAAGTTTCTGATCTAACTTAAATCCCATAGTGAAGGTCCCATTAGCATGTACCAAACATTCCTGAGGCTTAGAAGACTGAAGACTGCTGAAAAAATCAAGCAAAAGTTATATAAGTTAGCAAGACCAGTAACTTAAAGGGATTGAACAAGTTGTGTTTCCTTCCAGGAATATGGACTGTGTGAGGAGTGGGGCTGCCTATACCCCATTCCAAGGGAGCATTTAATCAACCTACATCAAAAGCATCTTCTCCACCTTCTAGAAAGAAGAGATCATGAAAAAGCTCTGCAAGTAAGCCTCTGATTTTTCTTATTTTTTGTTAGTTAACCCAGGTTAGTTAACCCAGATGACTTTTTCATGCTGAATCCCATGCAGAGTATTTGCTATCTTAGATGTGCCCCTTCATGTCCTTCAAGAGCCAGTTATAGTCATCTTAAGCAAAAGGTGCCTAGCCCTGCTTTAGGTGCCAGATGGAGCAGGTGGGTCCAGGATTCTTCTGAACTCTCATCCTTTCGAAGCCGTAGCTCCTTCTCGAAGTTATGGAGGTGGTGAAAAATGAGTGTGGAGAAAGGATTAACCCAAAATGAAAAACCTAAATATTCCTTTCTCAGACCAAATAAGGCTGGCCTGCAGACCTCACCATTCTCTACTACCTTCTCCTGCAACAGCTTCTACAGAGAATCCCCGACCCCACCATGTGCCTTGAGGTCACAGAGAAGTCCCTTGACCAGCATCCTAGCTTGGCCACTTCACACTTCTTGGCCAACTACCTCACCACCCACTTCTATGGAAAACTGACTAATGTCCGACACTGTGAAATCCAGGCTCTGTACATGGGATCCAAGGTAAGGATAAAGGGAACTTAGGAGAACATGACTGAGAGGGTGACTGCTGGCCCCTCTCCCACTTTAGATCCTGCTCTCTCAATGACTCCTCAACCAGCACCTGCCAGTCTTGGCCTGTGCTATATAAAATCTTAAGCTAGCATCCCACCATATCCTGGTTGAGTCCTCTAGGACTTGTACTGCCCTTCCTTCAAGAGAATTTTACTTAATTATCTCAAGCTGTCATTAGGCTTTCCGTGGCACCTGCTGTATCAGTGTGTCTCAGTACTGACATTTGTTAGGATCATTAGGACTTTTAAAAATACCAGTAGTTGCCTTCCATTCCAGACCAGTTAAAACTGGACTGAGGGACTCTGATATAAGTATTTAAAACTACGTCTTGATAAGCTAGTCTATACTGATGGGAGAGGATTATCTGTCTTGCTAAATAGATGACATAATAGGTCCTTAGCTTTGCTGTATAACCTTGGGGACACTGATCAAAGAAAGTGCAAGCTAGGAAAAGTAATCCAGTGAAGGAGGGTTTGAAGAAAGAGGGGACCCTCTGGCACTCTTATAATTTTTCTGAGTAGCCATTATATATACTATCTCACAAACAGAACAGGTACCAGGAGAGCTGTGAATGTAATGACTTTCCCCTAAGAAAATAAACCTTTTTTCCTTTTTGATGCACTGTACCTAAGTTGGGGAAGACCTTTAAAAATTGGCAATGAGCAGAACAGAACCAGTGAACCCATTTCAAGCCTAGTGATCATGACCTCTAAAGGGAATTTAGATTCATCATTTACCTGTAGAACATAGGAAATACCAGCTTTAGGCAGCCCACTGACACCATCTTATATTGCTCCTTCTAAGGGCCAGGCAGAGGGTCTAGGCCAGGGGTCAGCAGATCACCACCTGTCTGCCAAATCCAGTCCTCAGCCTGGTTTTGTAAATCAAGTTGTATTGGAACACAGGCACATCACTCATTTATATATATTTGCTTATGGTTGCTTTTGTGCTGTGTTGGCAAAGTTGAATAGTTTCATGAATCCTAAGGACTAAACAATTTACTGCCTTACCCTTTATAGACAAGGATTACCAACCCTTGGTCTAGGTGAAGATCCTTGGGTTACTTCTCAGTTGCCATCCAGAGGATTTAGGTGGGAGTTCAACCTTGCTTCCTGAAGGACTCCTAGCCCCTTGCAGTAATGCTATGGGCCTTTAGGCATCTAGCATCTTTCCCTTTCCCAGTAAGAATCTCAAGTTTCTTATGAAATTTGTGTACTGTTTTCTTTACTCTGTGAATCTACCTCACAAACAGATTCTGCTGACTCTGCCTGAGCAGCACCGGGCCAGCTATTGCCATTTGTCCTCCAGTCCCCTGCTCATGTTGGAGCAGCTGCTGATGAACATGAAAGTGAATTGGGCCACTGTAGCTGTGCAGACTCTGCACCAGTTACTGACCAGGCAGGAGATCGGCTTCACCATGGATGAAGTTGACTCTCTGCTTTCCAGATATGCAGGGAAAGCCCTGGACTTCCCATACCCTCTGAGAGAGAAACGATCAGGTAACTGCCAACATCCTAAATGGCAATTCAGCATGGAGGAAGAAACACCATGCTATATTCTCCGTTTTCATTTTTTCCATTTTCATTATTTTGGGTTTGATTAAGAGCAAAAGGAATATACTCCAGGAGAGAGAGCTGTCTATTATATAGGAGATATCTTAGCCTTAGAAGCTCAGGAGGCGAGCCAGAATTAAAGGATAGTCAATAACCACTGTGTGCATGACAATATAAATATTTGGGGAACCAAATATGCTGGAAATAGCATCTGTCTGGCCTTCAAATAATGGGCTCTTAAGTGCCATCATTTCTTATGTAGAGGATGCTTTATTTCCAGGGTCACATCAGATATCACTTGTATTTGAGCTGACTCAGCCTCTTTTAGAATGAAGAAAAATAAGTATGGACTAATGTCCCCAGCCAGCTCTTTTTTCTTAGATAATCTTAGAAATCTTAGATATCATAAATAAGTGCATCATTTAATTGTCTTCCACATCCTGCTGGGCATTTTGAGATTTATTTTGTAAAATAAATAAATATTGTAAAATATTTTGCTCCATTATGTCTTGTGCCTAAACATGGCTCAATTTTTGAGATGTTTAAGAAAAATGTAGTTCTTAGCTTAGAAGTACCACTGTCCTTCTGTTTATACCTGGTACAATTATAGCATAGCAATCAGTGAGGCCAACAGAGCTTTAAACCTGAATGCCTAGTACGGTGAATAGAGATGCTTATGGTAGACCGATATTTTGTCAGCATTTTCCCTCTCGACAGAATCTGTGATTCACCTCCAGGAAATTGTCCATCAGACTTCAGATCCTGAGACTCTGTCTAGATCATCATCAGCAGAATTCTCCGCTGCTGCTGCTGCTGGTAAGAACTGGTACTGAGAGTTAACCGTTTTTCAATTCAAGTCTGCCTTATCCTGGCCTTCTGATTCTTTTTATCTCTTTCTTCATTTACATTTACATTATTTTTTTCATAGTTCATTTCAGCTTTGTATATCCCAGGAGATTCAACACCCAGTTGACTCTCATTATTGTTATAACATGTCTATAAAGTCTGTAAACACTGAATTAGTGAATCCTGAATTGTTCCAAAGAAAAATATGTGTGTATATATATATACACACACAACATACATCTCACATAGTGTGTATTCCTAAATCCTAAAAATAATCCATTCTAGTAGATTCTATTTTCTTTATTTTACAAAAGAGAAAGAGGTTCAGAAGTGACTTCTCTGAGGCACCCGACTAAAAAGTGCCAGAGCTGGAATTCAGACTCCATCCACCTGGCCCCAAAACCAGAGCTTCTTACTCTGTGCTGCCCTGTACTGTTTCCATCCTCTGATCACCACATGAGAACTGAGACAAGATGGAAGAGCATCATTTTCTCCAGCATTAACTGAGAACTTGAGTGCTGAGAGACTCAAAATTTTCACCACTCTTGGCATGTCCATGAATGACTGACAGCACTGCAGGGATTGATTTTGAGATTACATATAGATATTAGCAAATAGGCAAATTCACAAATACAGAATCAGCTAATAATGAGGATCAACTGTATTTAATCCCCACTTAAATTCTGTTACCCGCACAGGGAACAAGGTCCTTGAAGTCTTCAGCCATGTTTTAGTCACCCTTTCCACCACCCCCTTCCCCAGTCTCCAGCATGTGCACAGTGGCCTACATGCAGAAGCAGCTCAGCAGTTGTTTTGCCACATGGTCAGAGAAAAGAATGCTTAGAGTCTCTTCTGGGTGCTGCTAAAAGTCAGTGTTTTTCTTTTTCTGTGACAGCTGAAATTGCTCTCTAGGTGACAAGAAATCTCCTTAGATATCATAAGTCAATGACTGTGGCATTCCCTGTCCATACTTGGGGAATTTGCCATGCTTTATAATACCCAGCAAGGGGAAGACCTAGCCTTGCAGGTATATGAGCAGCTTCATGCCCAGTGTAAGGCGACCTGAGCAGCTTTGGTGTATTTGTCTGTGGAAGTTTTCTGTTATGGAAAATCTGTAATATGGGAAATATGGCTACAATAATTATCATCCCATCATGACCACTCTTGTTTCACCTATTACCCCCCCCATCTTCCTAATGGATTATCTTGAAACAAATACCACGTATATCATTTATAAGTATTTCAGTATAAATTTCCAAAAGGCAAGGACTTTTATAATACAAAGTCGTAACACCATTATGATACCTTAAAAAATGAATAATGACTCCTTATTACCAAACATTCTGTCAGTATTCAAATTTTCCCAGTAAAGATTTTTTTAGAGTTGGTTTTTCTACAGTCAAGATCTAAATAATGTCCACACATGGGATTTGGCCAAAATATCTCTTTAAGTTTTTTCTAACAGTAGATTGCCCCACCTCTTTTATTTTTTATTCCTCCCACCTCTCTTTAATTTGGGGAGGAAACTGAGTGATTTGTCCCATAGAGCCACCTGTATGCTGGGTTTTGCTAGTTGCCTCCCTGTGACAACCTGGGTCTCTATTTCCTGAATGTCTACTATACTGGCCATTAGAGCTAGAAACTTATCTTGGGTGAGACATGATATTTTTTGGTAATAATTGATAAGTTTTGTTATGCGTTTACAACGGGAGGCACACAGTGTTCTAGTATCTCTCTTTTGTAACAGAAGCAGGGAATTGATGACCATTAACTGCATCTTTTATTTCAGCGGGGCTTTGTAAAATGGTGAAATTCTGTTCTTCCTTCTGAATTATGAATTGGAACATTGATCACCTTTTACCCTGACCTCTGGCTCCCAGGTGTCCCCCTCATACATTCCCCCAGTCCAAGGGAGAAGAGTTTCCCTCAGAGTCAGCCCCTGCTGGAATTTGTGCCTCCAGCAACACCCCCTGCCAGGCACCAGTGGATACCGGATGAGAGCGAGAGTGTCTGCATGGTCTGCTGCAGGGAACATTTCACTATGGTGAGTGGAGTAGGGCCTCGGGGCCACTGCAGGAAATGAAAGGAAAGCTCCAGGTCAGGAGCCTGAGTTCATAAACGCCTTCTGTCCCCAGGAGCACAGTGGTATTTCAGAACTATCAAACCTAAGACTTTGCATTTACCTTTGACCTCACCAGGATCTATTTTCTGGATTCAGTCAGGTATTAGACATTCTTGAATAGCCTTAAATTCTAAAATCTTTCCGATGAGATAATGAAGAAGAGGCAGGAGGAGTCATCAAGTATCAGGGAATCTAGTTTCTAGCTCCCGCTGTGTCTTTTACAATAAGATGGGTGACCAGGTGGTGGTTATATGTGCTGGATCAGGAAGAAGAGAATCTGGTTCCTAATCCCAGCTCTGCCTCCTAATAGAAATATGACTATAAACTTTTTCGGTACCCACTTGTAAACTAGGGGTGATATGTTAATTGATTCATGGAACCGTTACGGCTATATATGACAACAAATGGTGCCACACTTAGTACAGTACCTGCTTTTAAGATTAACTCAATGTGAATGAAAATGGCAATGATCTGATTTCTCTATCATTTGCTTCCTGTTTATCTATTAAAGAGGTGTAAGCTGTCTATCAACCTCTCATAATGAAATGAGGTTATAAAAACATTTGGGAGAAGAATGCTTTTTCATCATCATCAGTACTGTGTAGAAATATGATCTTCACTATCTGATAAAGTCACTTCTTCTCCATGACTTTTTTGCTATGTCTCCACATATTGCCTCATACACAAGTAAAACTTGGCAGAAGCTATTAATTGCAAAACTGTGCATGAGTTGGAACTTTTGCATTATCAGCTGATATCTTAAAATGGCAGCTTTTGGAGGGCAAGGCCTGGTGTATTCATTTTCAGTAGAGACCCATGCACCAGGTATTCTTAATAAGCCACATGTGACTTAAAACCAAGTATAAATGAACTGACTGCAATCTCACCTTTGCTTCTTCCCTGTTCTATCCCAATGGCACTCCTCAGTTTAACAGGCGTCATCATTGTCGCCGCTGTGGCCGGTTAGTGTGTGGCTCCTGCTCCACTAAGAAAATGGTGGTGGAAGGCTGCAGAGAGAACCCTACCCGCGTGTGTGACCAGTGCTACAGTTACTACAACCAAGAGTAAGTGTCCTGCAGTGGAACTGATACTGATACTGACCACTACACCCTCCCCCAGGTCCTTACGTGCGTAGGAGTCTCATTCTAGAGAATATTTCAAATCTGGAACACTTCCAGAAATGTTTAATTTAACATGCATAGTGCAGTGTCGTTAACTGTACTGGGAAATGTTTGTAAACTGATCTTTGTCAGAGGAACTGGTATGAGAGGAGGTTGGGATGAGAGAAAGCAGTGTTCAAGGTTCTTACATGCTGTTCTCTGTGAAATCAGGACTCTTGGCTTATCAGCCCTCCCCAGACTGAGGCCATTGATCTTACTTCAACATGTCACCTATTTTCTGCCCACTGGCTTCACCTAGACTCAGAGAATGTTACACCTGCTGAGTATTTAGGTATCACCTATGTTAACTCTAGTCCTGGCTTGTTACCCACAGTTAGAAGAGCCCTTACACTTTCCCACACATAGTTTACCTGCAGATAAATTTCAAACATTATTCATACCTGTGTCAAGATAGCTCAAGACCATGTTTGCTGGCTCAGCATCACTAGGTCTTTCCACCTCTGAGAACAAAGGAGCATGAAATCAAAACTCCCAGGGCACTGATAATGTGGGCCAAAGCAACTATTCCAGAAGCAAAATTACTTTAAATTCTCCATGTTTTCATTTTATGTAACAGACTTAATTAGATTCCACATTCTGCTCAATAGCATTTTCATGTTGGTTTTTTTTTTTTTTTTGCGGGCGCGTGCACTAGAGATCGAACCCAGAGCCTATAAGGCAAGCACTCTACTGACTGAGCTATCTCCCCAGCCCCTCATGTTGGTTTGAACATGAACATTTTTGGTCATTATTTGCCATGATGAAATTGCTATAGCTACAAAGTAGAGAATAGGTGGACAGAATCAAGGAGACCAATGGGAAAGCTATTACAGACTCCAGTAGTAAATGACAAGGGTTCTCACTGAGATAGGGATAAAAGGAGATAGGGACATTTAAAAGGATGTTTAGGAGGTGGAATGAACAAGACATGGTAAGAGATTGATTGTGGTGGTTGAGGGAGAGAAGAGTTATGAATGATTCCCTGAATCTTACTTGAGTAATAGAGTAAATGCCAGTGCTACACACTAAGCTCAAAACAAAGAGAAGGACTGATTCAGACACTTAATTTTTCTTTCTGTTTCCAGTGCACCAGAAGAGAATTCAGGTCAATTAGAAGGTAAGGCCTAATCACATTCTCCATGACCGTGAATATGCTCAGCTTGGCCCTGTCTTCAGTTTCTGCTACAACTGATACACTCAGTGGCAATTCAGTCCAGTTTGTTTGCCAAAGAAAATTCTTGGCCTTCCTATCAATTCTTGATCTCTGTTTCCCTTGAAGCTTATCATTTTAGCCGATCACATGGGCCCATTAAGCTTCCAGCATTGAGAAGGTTAGCAACCAACAAATTATCTTTTCATAGGTTATCTCTCCCCACAACCCCAAGTTTCACTTCATTACCATCCTACCACCCAAGTCTTCTTCCTTCCCTCTAGGTAGTCACTGTTAACAGTTTGGTCAGTAGCCTTCCACAGTAGGTTGTTTTTAGAGTATCCATTGGATCAGCCATCTGTTTAAGAACCATGTGCCTTTTAGGGTTTCTCATGTGAAGCAGCAGAGTTGTATGACAAACACTGTGACATTCACTCAGGTCTTTGCCTCGGGGGGAGAAGGCTGATGTGCCTAACGGGGTCTCCTTTAGGAAACAAAGGGGTCGAAGGAGAGAGAAAGGGGCCCTCAGATAGCAGGCATGTATTTTGCCTTCAGCTCACCCCTGCTTACTGGCCAGCCAACCAGTGACTGACACATGAGTGACAATTTTCTTCTCAGCACCAGATATCTCTAAGAGTGAAAGCCCTCCATATTCAGCTGTGGTGAGAGTCCCCAAAGTGGCTGAAGTGGAATGGATTTTGAGTCTGAATGAAGAGGAAAATGAGCTGGTGCGGAGTGAATTTTACTACGAACAGGTAATAGCAATAAAATATAATGGTTATTTAAGTTTCTTTATGGCATGTAATAGTATGGCAGGAACGTCAGCGGTAGGTGAGCACAGCCTGGCCTGCACTTCCTTACTGTGAAATAGCACGGGAGCTAAAACAAGTAAACTGGTTAAGGCAGAGGATGAGGAACATTTCAGGGTATGCACAAGAGGAGACCAGAGCAGGCTTTTTGGAAGATTTGGAATTTAAAATGAGTCTTGAGGACCGAGGATGTGGCTCAGCGTTAAAGCGCCCCTAGGTTCAATCCCTGGTACCAAAAATAAGAAGAGGAACATGATGAGTCTTGGAAAAGGGTTAAGAGTGTGACAAGCGGAAATTTGGGTACTACAAGAAGAGTGAAAATAGAGGAAGGAAAAAGTACAAAATTAAAATGTCTGAGCAAAGGCACAGTGTCAAACACTGCAGGGCATGATTGGGGAATTGGAAGTTAACGTGGAAGGAATATAAGAGTGTGGCTAGGGAGTGAAAGGTAGACTTGAGAAGGACTGCTTACATACAGAGCTGTGAATTCTGCAGTAAGGAATTGGGTGGGTATCAGGGACCTAACAGAAGTTTCCAGTTAACCGTTAGGAATACTAAGTAGGCCAACAGCATGCTTGTGCTTTGAAACAGACTCCTCAAGGTGTTCAGACAAGCAAGCGATGAGGAGCAATGTGTTAGTGGGACAGTAGACCAGAAAAAGGAGAGGGACCTGTGGACATTCTCAAGAAGTAGGTAATGTGGGCAGAGCTGCTTTCTCCCTTGTAGAGTGACAAACTCAACAGCCAGAACTTAGGCAGTGCTGCTGAAATGAGGTCTGCTGCTTTGCAGTAGAACTTTTGACTCCTCTCAGTGTTTTTCGGCCTTTGAAAAGGGGAGGATAATTTCTGCCATTTGTTGTATTTGAAGAATACTTTGGTCCCTAAACTCACTGAGTATGTCTCCCTTCTTCCTCTGCCTCCAGGCCCCCAGTGCCTCCCTGTGCATTGCCATCCTGAATCTGCACCGGGACAGCATTGCCTGTGGCCACCAGCTGATTGAGCACTGCTGCAGACTGTCCAAGGGCCTCACCAACCCAGAGGTAGATGCAGGGCTGCTCACAGACATCATGAAGCAGCTGCTCTTCAGTGCCAAGATGATGTTCGTCAAGGCTGGCCAAAGCCAGGATTTGGCTCTTTGTGACAGGTATGTAAGAATCAATCTCCATTCTGTTACATGGAAGTGGTTTTTATCCACTTCTTTTTCTGACACATCAGTATGGTTTTTCACCTCCCCATCCTCTGACAAGACACACTGCAATGTTTGCATCTCACTTTGATGGTGATGAAATACTTTTATGAGCACAAGTGGTCTTCCCACCCTGTCTTTTCAGCCTATGTCCTTTTCTTACCCAGATTGTATCCTTAAAGCAGAGTTTCTGTACTGTACCCTGTCTAAAAGAAAGTAAAGACTTCCCTTGGTTAATTTGTGATTTAAAAAATTGAGGGAAGTACCTTTACTGTCTGTGGACATTTCTGGCATTTAAGGGAAATGTGTCCTCCCCAAATTCCAGTGATTACTCTTCAACAGAACTTCACCTCAACATTGACCTTAGGGAGTTCTACATAATAGATCCATAAAAGCACCTTTAGAAGTGACTGATCCCTGCCACCATGCCATCTGAGTCATAAAGTATAAGTATCCATGGAAAAGGTGTGACCAGGCCTCCCTCAGTTTCCTGCAGGACCTGCTTTGACTTGACAGTGAAAACTCGTAATTCCGTGCTCATCCACCCAGATGCATGACTCACATCTCATGTTCCCAACAATAATCCTAACCAGACTTGGGAGCAGGGAGTGTAATTTTCATTTAAGTGTAAATGCCTCCCTCAGACACTTGCTCAGAGTCCTTGCCTGTACTCCATCACCTCCTAGCTCCCTATACGCAATTCTGTAACCCTCTGGACCTCAGTTCCCTCCTCTATAAAATGAGAATGATGGGCTGGAGATATAGCTCAGTTCATAGAGTACTTGCCTCACAAGCACAAGGCCCTGGGTTCAATCCCCAGCACCGCAAAAAAAAAAAAAAAAAAAAATGAGAATGATAATACTTAATTTCATAGGGTTGTTAGGATAAAATGAAATCATCTGCATCAAGGGCTAAGAAGGCTTGGTACATTCCATGTACTACAAAAAATTTAATTATTCTTATTACTTCCATTAACAAAACCCAGAAGGTTGAGAAAAGCAAATGAAGGTGGAAGAAAAGTGGAGGGAAATACAGAGGTGCTAGTTTCATTCTTTTATAGTGAGACAAAAAATTCTACACCATTTTTCAATTTGATAAATGAAGAAATAGGTATATGGTAAATAAAGTTTAAAAAAAAAAAAAAAAACATAAAAAGCACACACCTGTAGTCCCACCGTAGGAGTCTGAGTGGGGAGGCTCACTTGAGCCCAGGAGTTTGAAGCAAGCCTGGGCAACATAGTGAGACCCCCCAGCTCAATAAATAAATAAACAGACAAGCAAGGACTGGGGATATAGCTCAGTGGAAGATCCCTTGCCTAGCATACACACAGAATAACTATGAAAATAACCAAAAAGATTACTAGACAGGGATGACAGTATTGGGGGGGTGGGGGGAAGAGAACCCTCTTTATGTAAAAGATAGAAAACAAAAGAAATATGGAAAAGGGGTTAACACAAAAGTGAAAATATAGCCAAATGTATCTCAAATATCAGTAATTAAATGAGATAAATTTACTTATTAAAAGAAAAAGAGGGGTGGGGGTGTAGTTCAGTGGTAGAGCACTTGCTTAGCACATAAGAGACCCAAGTTCATTCAATCCCTGGCAACATTAAAAAAAAAAAAAAAAGGAAAAAAGTACTTTGGGAGGGGAAACAAAGGTAACTTCAAGTCCTATATGTCTTTTAAAATCTGATGTAGATGGAGGAAATATTCATTTTAGACTGAGGGCAGCAGAAATAAAGGAAGGATTTCACAGGATCCTTACCCACCCCAGGGTGTCTTGGGCTTTCTTGGTTCCAAATCACACCTCTTTCTCCCCCTCTCTGTATTCAGATATACTCATCGTAGAGAACCTTTGTTGCCCCTTTACAGTGGAAGGGGATTCATCTGCTGCCATGCAAACCAGTTAAGAGCTCTTGGTTTGCAGAGTTTTCTACTGTTTTTAACTCTTGCCTCCTTCTGATAGACAAACAAAAAAAGATACATGTTTAAAAACAAAATCCATATCATTTATTTCAAATATTTTCATTTTCCAAATGTATTTACATATTATGGTTCCAAATCTGCTTTTTTACACTATACTTTTTCCCTTTCTTATCCCTGCAAGATGAAGAATTACCCACTAATGAACAGAATCCCTTGCAGCGAACAAGTCAGGATCCACAGGGTTTTTTGCTGAAACTACGGGACAAGATTCAGGAACCATAGGCGTGGGCTTGTTTCAGGCAACATGAGACAGAATGGTGCAGTCCTCCGGGCTCTCTGTCTTCATAACATTTTTCCACCAGGCAGTCCTGGTGGGCTTTGAGGAGGACCCATCCTTAGGCCAGGGAGAGGAGTCAAGTCCCAGAGACGAGACTAAAAGGGCCAAAATGCCTCTGCATAGCAGCACCTCCAGGAAATGGTAGTAATATGATTTCTGTACTAACTAGTAATATAGGACATCGATGCTGCAACCTCCGAAGTAAGCAGGGTTCCAAAGGACTAAAAGTCAAATGGGTGGGCTGGGGTTGTGGCTCAGTGGTAGAGTGCTCACCTAGCACGTGTGAGGCACTGGGTTCGATCCTCAGCACCACATAAAAATAAATAAAATGAAGCTATAAAGAGTTTACTTAAAAGAAAAAAAAAGCAAATGGATAACTTGTAAGCCCCCAATATTCAATGTAAAGGTCTTGTCGCAAATAGAAACCCTGAGTATCCCTATTGCAAACAATAATGAACATTTAATGAGTGCTTGAAAAAGTTTTAAACACTGTCTTTTACTTAAGGTATTTTGTTTTATTCTTAAAACTCCCTGTTATCATACTCAATATACAGATGAGTGAGTTGAGGCAGAGAAAGGTTAAGTATGTTGCCCCGGATCACAGAGCTGGGATTCAAAGAGTCTGACTCTAGAACCTTCACTGATAGTGTCTATGCTGAATCTCTCTCAATTCTCATTTTTACATTTCACATTGAAAATGAAATAGAATATCTTTAAGTAACAATTATTCTCAGTAAGACTCTGTACAACCTCATTACCTGGTTTTTTCCTCCTTGTAGTTACCTCAGCAAGGTAGATGTACTGAATATTTTAGTTGCTGCTGCCTATCGCCACGTGCCATCTCTAGATCAGATCTTGCAGCCAGCTGCAGTAACCAGGCTAAGGAACCAGCTTCTTGAAGCAGAGTACTACCAACTGGGTGTTGAGGTGAGCCAAAGACATAGCTAACTTCTCTCCCACTGTAATCAGTTGTTTTTGCTTAGCCTTGCCATCTCTCAGTTGCCTTGACAATGGGGAAGTATCCAGAGCAGGATCAGCATGGGAGCGTGCCAGCATGGGAGTGGAGTGGTGGGAAGGTGGTTGGCCACAGGGATAGAACAGGTCACTGGGAGACTCACAGGTCTGCATGTATGCAGCATCTCTCACCAAAGGAGCAATTTCTCCTCCAGGTCTCCACAAAGACTGGGCTTGATTCCACTGGGGCGTGGCATGCTTGGGGCATGGCCTGCCTCAAAGCTGGGAACCTCACGGCTGCACGGGAGAAGTTCAGTCGCTGTCTGAAGCCCCCTCTTGACCTCAATCAACTGAGTCACGGCTCCAGGCTGGTACAGGACGTGGTTGAGTACCTGGAGTCCACCGTGAGGCCCCTCATTTCCTTGGTAAGAGCAAAGAAGGTGGAGCGCCCAGCCCATGAGGGAAGCCAGGAACAGTGGAGACCCAAGAAAAGGGTCAGTTTAGATTCAGCTGACAGTGTCAGCCCTGGCTAGACACTGCCAGTTTGATATTTTATTTCCTCCCATTGCTTATAGTTAGATAAGAAACTAGTTATGGTTAAGTAAGTAATGCAGAGTCAATTTTTTTAAGAAGAGGGATCTACAAAACATTTTTAAAAAAAATTAAAAATCACTGGGCACGATGGCACACGATGGCACATCCCTGTAATCCCAGCAAATCAGGAGAGTGAGGTAGGAGCATCACAAATTCAGGGCCAGTTTCAGAAACTAAGAAAGACTGTATAAACAACTTAGTGAGACCCTGACTCAAAATTAAATTGTAAAGGGCTGGGGTTTTGGCTCAGCAGTTAAGCACCTCTGGGTTCAATTTCCCAGTACCAAAAAATAAATAAATAAATAAATGAAATAAAATAAAAAATCATTTATAATCCCATGCCCAGATTAATTAGTATTAAGATTTTGGCATGTGCCTGTAGCCCAGGCTACTCAGAAGGTTGAGGCAGGAGAATAGCTGGAGTTCAGGACCCATCTAAGCAACAGAGACCCCATCTCAAAAAAAATTTTTGGTAACTTTCCTGAGTTATGTTTTTGAGTGAAATTCAAGTTGTACAATATTACAACATATAAAATTTTGTATTCTGCCTATTTTTCTACTCTTAAAAGTGGAGAATGAGCATTTTTCCATGTAAAAGAGGCTTTGAAAGCTCTATTTCCATGGCTGCTGAGAACTTACTGAGTTCCATTTTTCTCTCCCACTCTCCTTTCCTGTCAGCAAGATGATGATTACTTTGCCACCTTGAGGGAACTGGAAGCTACCCTTCGGACCCAGAGCCTCTCCCTGGAAGTGATTCCTGAAGGGAAGATTATGAACAACACCTACTACCAAGAATGCCTCTTCTACCTGCATAACTATAGCACCAACCTGGCCATCATCAGCTTCTACATGAGGCACAGCTGCCTGCGGGAAGCCCTGCTGCACCTCCTCAACAGGGTGAGGCAGCCCACCAACGGCAGCGCCTGCCTTGCCCACCTTGCTTGGGCCTCCGTATCCCCCATCTTAGGCTCAACCCCTGGATTTTTTGTTTTGTTTTGTTTTTTATTTATTTATTTATTTATTTTATTTATTTTTTTTTTTGTAGTTGTGTATAGACAGCATGCCTTTATTTTATTTTATTTTTTAATGTGGTGCTAAGGATCTAACCCATTGTTGAGCTGTGAAATCATCTCTGGCAAAGTCAGGTCAAAATGGAAGACTCTGTCTACACAGTCATTGTCCATTGATTATGTGACAAGCCTTAACTCAATCCCAAATCACCCTCCTGACTGGCAATGGCACATTTCATCCCTTCTCCCAAAGCATTTAGCAGAATCACAGATGGTGCCTGGGATGAGACACTTAGTGTCCTGGGCACCCACCTCCCACAGGGCCTGGGATCGTGTCCACTCAGGGTTGTTACCACAAGAGCCACGAACATCCACAGCACAGGTTCTGTGTGCGCTACTCATTTTGTTCTCACATCCTCTGCCTTCCTCCCTTGGAAGCAAAGGCACCACTGAGGTACAGTTATTTCTTTGGAGCAATCAGGACCATTTCACCATGACCCTTTGGTGTTCCTTTTATGTAAATATTCCATGATCACTTTCTGAGAAGTTGGCCGATATTAACCAAATTTCTTAGAAAATTAAAAGAGCTCAAGGTAACTTCCCTGAATCAAAATAGCAGACAATGAAAGTTTACAAGTAGATATATATTCTAGGATTGGTCCAAGTGAAATCAACAGTTCACAGAACTATGGTAACCAGACACCTACAGGATAATGAAAGGGAAATGTTCTCACTGCTGCTTGGCTTACTCTTGTGTCTTAGCTACTAACCAGGTCTCAAGATTCAAGAATCACATAGAAGTCATGTTATTTGAAATTTAGTTTCTAACTGTCTCCCTTTTTCTCTGCTTCCAAATGAGTTTAGATGTAGAGATGCTTCTCCCAAGCACAGATTGAGAATGGAAATCATCTAGTCCTGTTCCCTTAGATAACTAGTCCACAGAGCTAAGCTGCTTACCTAAAAACCCAGATAAAAGCTGACAACAGCATTGCGCCTTCATTCCATCTGTCAGCTTAAGAGGGAAGCCTTCTTTTATCTCCTGTAATCACAGTTACCCTTGAACTGAAATGGCTTACCTTTATTCTCAACCAGGTAGAGACACAGAAAAACACATTATGAAACTGACACCCAAGTGCCTAGGTGATGGAAAGTGTTCTGTTTCTAGCCTTTTCCCTGTCCATTTCATCCCTGCACCCATACTGCCAGTAGAATGAAGCTCCTAAAACTTAAAAACGCCCATGTTATTCCTCTCCCTAACTGGCCTTTAGCAGATCCCCACTGCCACAGGATGAAGTCCAAAGTCCTTAGCATGCTATTGCACTGCCATATTTCTCCAATTAATTTTCATCACAAATCCTATCTGCACCCATATTCCAGACTCATCAAATTATTTTAAGTTACCTGATTGTACCATGCACTATCTTTGTAGATTTTTTGTTTTTATGGTATTGGGGATTGAAACCAGGGTGCTCTACTCTTTTTATTTTATTTCAAGACAGGAAACTGCTACATTGCCCAGACTGACCTTGAACTTGTGATCCTCCTGCCTCAGCCTCCAATAACTGGGATTATAGACCTGTGCCAACACACCCAGCTTAACCATGCAGTAGCTTATCACAAGTCTTCATTTGCTATTCCCTCTACCTAGAATGGCTTTCCCCTCCTTTCAGACCCTGCCCGTTAAGCATTCAGAGATCAGGCAAGCAGCATTGATCACCCCTTTCTCGTGAGCCACCTTAGTACCTATTGCCTCATTTATCCCTTTGATTGTTATGATTTTTTTTACAAGTGAGTCTTCCCATTGTATTTTACTTAAATATGTATTCAGACCTGGCCAGGTACCAGTTATGGATGAATAAGTAGATAGACGAATGGATGAAATTGACATTCTTACGGTACTCTTCTAAGGAATTCCTCCTTTCCTGCAGAGTGCTCCTGATTCTTAAAGTCTGGTCTATACCATGTATATTAAATCTAGATTTCTCAATAAGGAGCAGCCAGAATCAGGAGATGAGCCCCTAATCTTCACCCACTGTGTATATTCTCAAAACGCAGATCCTATCCACTTCTAAGCAGCTTTCTCTGCATTTTATACAACCACACATTTTATAGCCATTTTTTTTACTTTGTTAGTCACTCCTAGCCTAAAGTATAAATACCAAAATGATTTCTCTCTCTTTTTTTTTTTTTTTTCTGTGAATTGTGGAAAGGGGCTTATGACTCAGGGTCTGTGAACCACAAATGAGCTTCAGAAGCAAGATTAATATGTGTGCTCTTTCCAGAGGAGTTGGTCCGTAATGTTTATCAACATTTTATTTATCCAAAAAATATTTATTATTAAATAGCTAAGGACCATTGTGGGTACTAGGGACTCAGCAGTGAAAAAAATAGATAAAAATAGCTTTTGTAAAACCTTCATGATAGTAGGCAGAGAGACAATAAACAAGGTAAATAAAATATATAATGTAAGGGATGGTAAGAAAAAGAAAGTGGGGTAAGTGGGTCGGGTTGTGCTACTTAGACAGGGTGCCCTAGGGAGGAGACATCTGAGTAAACAGCTAAAGGACATCAGGAGTGAATGAGTCATGTGGTTGTCTGGAGGAAGCACAGTGCAAGCAGATGAAGTAACAAGTGCAAAAACCAACATGGCTGGGGATAGGTAGCAAGTGAAGTCAAGAGAAGCAGTAGCTGAATAACAAAGGACCTTGTAGACATTGTGAGAATCTGGCCTTTGCACTGTATGAAAAGGAAAACCACTGTTTGAAAAGAATTTCTGGGGTTGATCTGTTGACATTAGAAAAGAGGCAGGAGTGGGAGATGGTAGACCAGGGAGGAGGCTATTGCAGTAATCCAGGCACATGGTGATGACAGTGATGACAGCTTGGATGAGTTGTGGGAAGTGGACGGTGAGGTAGTGAGAAGAGCCAGCTTCTCTGTAATTTTATGGTAGAGCAATTAGGACTTGCTACAAATTTGATGTTGGAGTTTGGGGGGAAAGTTGATTCTAAGGTTTTTGACCTGAGTAGTTTGCAAAATGATATTACCATCTGAGAAAAGGAAGACAGGAGCAGGTTTCAGGGAACCCTCAGGAATACCATTTTGACTGTATTTTGTG
This sequence comes from Sciurus carolinensis, assembly GCF_902686445.1. Lineage (NCBI taxonomy): Eukaryota > Metazoa > Chordata > Mammalia > Rodentia > Sciuridae > Sciurus > Sciurus carolinensis. Next base: position 166,808,538 of record NC_062214.1, on the reverse strand, counting down.
TAGATAACCGTCGATTTGGATATCTGGAATTTAGGAGGCGACAAACAGGCTGGGTATGAATGGATAGGGATTTGGGCATCATCAGTACTGGGATCATACTTAAGCCATGATACTGGATGAAATCTCCAAGAGAGAGAAGGTCCCAATGGAAAAGAGAATAGGTTGCTGCTAAACCTCAGAGAGATTGGGAAACATCGGCAAAATGAAATTGAGAAGATGCAACCAGAGAGACAAAAGGAAAACCTAGAGAGGCTGGTGTTCTCAGGGTCAAATGAAGTTTTTCACAATTAAAACTAAAAATTTAAATTAAAAAAAAAGTTTTTTGAGGGAGAGGAAGCTATTATCCAAAGCTGCTGATAGGAGCTTGGGCATGGTGGCACATGCCTATAATCAGGAGGCCGAGGCAGTAGAATTGGGAGTTCAAATCCAGCCTCAGCAGCTTAGCAAGGCCCTAAGCAACTCAGCGAGACCCTGTCTCTAAAGAAAATATTTTTAAAAGCCAACAATGAAAATAAATAAATAAATAAAAATTTTTAAAAAGCCAGCAATGTGGCCCTGTGGTAAAGTACCCCAGTACCCCGGGTTTAATCCCCAGTACCAAAAAAAAAAAAAAAAAAAAAAGATCTGCTCATAGGTCTGGGGATGTAGCTCAGTGGCTTGCCCAAGGCTCCGGGATCCATCCCCAGCACTACAGGAAAAGCTGCTGATAGACCAGGTGGAAAAGGAGACCAAGAAATAACTCTGGGAATTAAATTGTTGGTTTTGAGGTCCCTAGTGACCTAAGACACAGTTTAGGTGGTACTTGGGCCCAAAAGTGAGGTTAGAGTGAATTCAGGATAGTATCCCAGGAGAGAAAGTAGCAACAGCATAGATAACTCAGTCATGGAACTCTTCTACAAAATGAAGGAGCGAAGTGAAGCAGTCACTAGAGAGGGATTCTTGGAGGTATCTGTGACACATAAAAGATTAGGCACCGTGCTAAGAAGATGCTGAAGTATATGAATGGAAGAAAATTCAGAGCAGATCCGAGACTGTGCCAGAATTAACCTTCAGACTTCTGACTCATCACTTTGCCTTGTTTCAGGACAGTCCTCCAGAAGTCTTTATAGAAGGCATTTTCCAGCCAAGCTATAAAAGTGGGAAGTTACACACTTTGGAAAACTTGCTGGAATCCATCGATCCAACCTTGGAGAGCTGGGGCACATATCTGATTGCCGCCTGCCAACATTTACAAAAGAAGAACTACTACCACATTTTGTATGAGCTGCAGCAGTTTATGAAGGTAGTAGCATTCCCCTCATTCCTCATGCCCCTGTCCCTGATGCCCTGCTCTCTGTGTGAGGCTGTGTAAGACCAGGAATAGGACTGCCATTTTGATCCCTTGCCTTGCTATTTGACACTAGAACAAATCTATCTTGCTGTCTAGCATTGTTTAAAAAAAATTAGAATTTTTATTGTAAATTCAGGGGTAAACTTTAGTCTTGTCCATTATGTCATTCTTCATAATTCAAGGAATGGAAAGGTAAGAAAGATACAGAATTAATAAGGAATGACAGAAACATATCTTTAGAAAAAGTACATGTAGGGAGAAGGAACAAATCTTTCCTAATCTGTCTGTATCCTTTTTATAGTTTACTTCGGTGGTGAAATAATGTATAACCCCAAAGTTCAACTATTCAGTTCACTTTAGGATCTATTAGGCTTTGAAGTGACTGACACAAAGTAGCAGTTCAACTGGTGACCAGTACATAGCAAGGAAAAGAGAGAGACACAGGAGATAAAGATGGAGACATCACAGGGCTAGATCACGCACATCTGCTTCATAGATGGGAATGAGATCAGAATTCTCATCATGTCCTCCCTCCAACATCCCTGATCTCTTTTGACCTGAACATTCATTTTCCACTTCTAGGACCAAGTCCGGGCTGCCATGACCTGTATTCGGTTCTTCAGTCACAAAGCAAAGTCATATACAGAATTGGGAGAGAAGCTCTCATGGCTGCTTAGGGCCAAGGACCACTTGAAGATCTACCTCCAAGAAACATCCCGAAGCTCTGGAAGGAAGAAAAGCACCTTTTTCCGAAAGAAGATGACGGCAGCAGATGTATCCAGGTAGCTCCAAGCTTGGGAGATAATTAGTACAGGGCAGAAAGACTGGGATGGAGCGTCTGTGCCCACACCCTGTACCCTTAACAAACATATCTGAAAAGCATCGTAGGGTCAGGGGGCAGGAGAGGAGGATTAGTATCACATGCTGCAACCAGACTAAACTCCATTCTCCTTACAGTGGGGAAAAAAGGTCCGGTGTGATCTGGCCCCTGCTGGTGGTTCCATCTCTATCTTGCATTCCTCTCTTCGTGATGAGCATCAGTCACTGGGCTCCTGAAGGTTCCTCAACACACCAACTCTTTTCTTTTCGGGTTTCACGCTTGCCAATCCCTCTGTTTACAATGTGATATCTAAAGTGCATTGTTGCCTTTGTAGGCTTAATCATTAAATGTCTTCTGTGTTTGGTTACTATTCATTTCTCCTCCAGCCTATGACTCTGTGAGACCAGGCCCATAGGTGCCCAGTAACTCTGTGTGTGGGACCCTGAGACATCTATTTCCATCTTTTTATAACTATCCAGAGGATATTTGGGGTCTCTCTCTTCCCTCCACATCATTTCTTTTGCCTTTTCCTTCACCATCTTATGACTTCTTAGTCACTCAGCACCTCACTGCTTACACTTCTCATGAGAATGTACCATGCGTGTCCTGTCCCCATAGGCACATGAACACACTTCAGCTGCAGATGGAAGTGACCAGGTTCTTGCATCGGTGTGAAAGTGCTGGGACCTCTCAGATCACCACTTTGCCTCTGCCAACCCTTTTTGGAAATAACCACATGAAAATGGATGTTGCCTGCAAGGTACGTGCAGTGTTTCCCCTCCCCTGGACGGCCCTCATCTTTCCCAACACATGTAAGTGCCACAATTGTAATTGGTTTTTACTTCAGTTTGTTTGATGGCTTCCTCCCTACTGGAGTCATAGATGACTGGAGATCAAGTCAATTTTGATTATTCTTATATCCCTAGTGCCTGGCACTCAGTCAAGTCTCATTAAATATAAATAATCAAATAATTGAGTAAATGGCCCCTCATTCTTGATTTAGGGACTATTCCAATAGATAGTTACTGCTTTTTTTTTTCTTTTCTTTTTTTTTTTTTTTTGATACCAGGGACTGAACCCAGGGGCACTTAACCACTGAGCCACATCGCCAGCCCTTTTGTATATTTTATTTAGCGATAGGGTCTCCCTGAGTTGTTTAGGGCCTTGCTAAAGTTGCTGTGACTGGCTTTGAACTCTTGATCTTCCTGCTTCAGTCTCCAAAGCCACTGAGATTATAAGTGTGCACCACTGTGCCCAGCAATTACTGCTTTAAGCATGTTGCCCTCTCCTTTTCAGGTCATGCTGGGAGGGAAAAATGTAGAAGACGGTTTTGGAATTGCATTCCGCGTTCTGCAGGTATGACTTGGATTATCTGAGATTATGCAAGGGAAAACAGCACCTGACCACATTTTCATGAGAGATTATTATTTAGAAAATTTTTATCCCAAGAAAAGCAGATTTGCATGTACATTAGGGCTGAAATCAGGGAAGTAGCTATTATAGAACCGGGTCAAATGCGAGATTCTAGGCTACTTTGCCAAAAGCCAAGTAACCAATGACAAATTCATTAAACGCTATCAAATAACTACCTGAAACTAGGCTAGTACAGTTCCTCATGACTGTTTCTCTACAGAACCATTGCTCACCCTTGCAGGGAAGCAAGGCTAGAGGGAGTAGCTGAGCGTTTCCCTTGGCTGTGTGGGCTGCTCCTCCATTCTCTCTACAGGAGCTACCTTTAGGAGCACATTTTCTGTTGCTTGTGATAACATGACAAAAGTGGGGCTGTGGCACTGAAGCAGAGACTGGAGCAAAGCACTGAAACCCCAAAGGCCCCACCACGACCATAGGCTCCTTACAAATGCCCCTAGGAGCTGATTGAGGGGCAGGCAGGACACTGTATGCAGCACACGTATCTCAAGGACTAGTGTTCTGTCTTCCCATCCCTGTTTATTGATGAATAAAGCTCTCCACCCACAAATAACCCTTGGTGGGCAGGCAAAGGGGCAGCTCTCCCCTGGCATAGAGTTAACCTAGATCAGGTTTAAAGTCATCTGGCAGTTTTCAGCAAATGAGTCTTTTGGTGAATTGGTCTGTTTCTGAACATTAAGACAGCTCTTAAGGGAGCACCAGTTATCCAGGGCAGCAAACACCAGCTTTCCACACCATTTACCAGAGAAAGATGTTTTCATAAGCAAGAGAATGAATGTTCTTGGGAATTTACTTAGAATATTTTCAGGAGACGCCATGGAAACAAATGAAAGCACCATTTTAGATGGTAAGGTTACAGTGTCTATGGATGCTGCCTAAATGACTGCCTGACTCATCAAGGAATTTTGCTTGTTTTGGGTTTGTTCTGTTTATGTTTTCTCTTAAACATATGTGTCTGCAATCTCCATGGCTTTTCTACAGCAAACATAGTGGACACTTCTTAAACAACCTCCCTTCCCACTGTGGACATCCCCAGTCATCTTAAGTCCCTTCTTGTGTTCCAGGACTTCCAGCTGGATGCTGCAGCAACCTACTGCAGAGCTGCCCGGCAGCTGGTGGAGAAGGAGAAATACAGTGAGATCCGACAGCTGCTGAAATGTGTCAGTGAGTCAGGCATGGCAGCCAAAAGTGACGGGGACACCATCCTCCTCAACTGCCTGGAAACCTTCAAGAGAATCCCACCACAGGTGCACTCACCCTTCCCTCTTGGGTCTTCCAGCTATTTCAGTGTATTCCCATCACCCTCTTTATTTCTCTGTTCCCCACAATGTGCCTGAAACTCTACAAGATCCCTTTATCTTTCTGACCCCCTTGCAACAATAGCCTCTACAACCCTTTCCTTACAAGGAAAATTTATGGTGGTGACCTCTATAGCCAGAAGGTGTCCCTCAACTTCACCTTTTCTAATATTGTGTGCACCTGGAAATGTCTGATGGTATGTATTGCTCCCTGTGATTCTAAAGATCAGGGTGGCCAGTAGACAGTACTATGAAGTCTCCCTGTGGCTTCTTTGAGGGGTAAACAGAGCCTTGTGAAGGCCAAGGACAAGCCTCTTGGGAGATGTTCCTTTTCCCAAAATTCCCAAGCTTGATGTTATCATTAGCTTTCCTTCATTGCTCCTATAGTAGGAGTTGAGTTTAAAAGGAAGAGTCAAGCAGGCAACCTGATGCTGGAGTTACAATGGCTAGGCCGAGACTGAATTGGACTGTGGCCCCCAGGCCATGGACCTTCTCCTTCTTACAACTGCTGTGTCTCTGTTCTGCACAGGAGCTAGAGAGCCTGATCCAGGCAATACACAGCGATGACAACAAGGTGAGCAGAACTGTCTCTAAGCTGTGGCGATGCTAATGAACAGCACTTGGGGCCTGCTTTGCTCCCCACAACAGTTCCCTGTAGTCTTGTATCTCAGCTCTGATGTTATCACAAGGTGGAACTGATATCTACGTAGGGGTTTAGAAAGGAGGGAATGGATAGGGAACAGATAAACATTGACTCTTTGAGCTTTTGCCTTCTCAGTTCTTTGACCCCCAAGACAAATGTGTCCTAAGCTGCTCTTCTTTGGTGGGAGGGGGTGTTGGTCTTGAACCTTGGACCTTGCATATGCTAAGCAACCTTTCTGCCACTGAGCTCCATCTCCAGCCCCTTTAAGCCGCTCTTGAATCTACATTTTATATGGAGGTCTCCTCTCCGAGAGCCTAGCAAATCCCTCACTTCCATCATTGGCTAATTAGCTAAATGAGGTTCCCAGAGTGGGCAAGTCTTTCTTCGTCCTCCAGAGAAAAGAGGACAGTAAGAAAAAGCCACACCCAACCCCTTGGCCTACAGTGTTCATTGGTGTCTTGTTTGCCAGAAAGGGCCTTTTCCCTGGGACCAGGGAACTCTTTCCTATTTCAGAAATGGATGAATCTTTGCTTCTTGTCATCACTATGAGGAGTGCCAGTCAGAATAGAAGTATTTCCAGCTGTCTTGTTTGTGGGTAACCATAGGATTGATCCTCTTGTCATCTGCAGGAAGCCCCCCTCCCCAGCCAGGAAAGACCCAAGAAAGCCAAACCAGACCAGGCTGCCCTGGCTATCAGCAGAGGAATGTTCTGGTAGCTGAGTCCCTTAGGATGAAAACTAGTGTCAGGCAAAGAACTTCTTAAATCACCACAAAGCTGTTCCCCGTGACAGTATTTCTAATCCCTGGACTATCTTTGCAGGGCATTGTTAGGTGTTAAAGAGGACATGTTCTAAACATTTCCTCATTATTTCTGCAACATCCTGATGAAATCCTTAGAAAGGATGAAATCCCAGCATTCTGAAATTTGGAGAATTACTTTTCTAAAATCAGAATGAGAACTGAGTGGCCAGAACAGACAACCAGTTTCCTTGAGTCCCAAACTGTGGTTCTTTCCTGAGCCTTCACTGAGCCTCAGACTCCACAGGACAGCATCTCTGTCCCTAGAAAAGGTGCACAGTGCAGTCTAGACAGTCGTTATTACTCTTCAGGGTTTATCTCTTAGCAGCTGTTCTCATGTGCTGAAGTGATCTCAGGACTTGGGGACTTGCCAAAATCCACTTGATCCAGTTCCTATTCTGGACTCTCTGGCAAGATACCCTTCTTGTCTTGGCAGGAATTTTGCCTACCAATTGTGGCATATCACATACATGGGCTCTAATGGACCTGAAGGCCAAGGTGAGAGCTCACATCCTAGGCTAGTGAATAGGACAACAGGACTTGATCACTTTAGTGAGCTCAGGACCTGCCAGGCATCTTCTAGTGGTGGGAGATCATCTGTAATTGAACCCAAGTCTTTAGTATCTAAGACCAAAAAGAAAAATGAAAGAAAAGAAAAGAAAAAAGAAAAGGCAGACCATGATACATAGAGTGAGAAGAGTCCCAGAAAGGACCGTGAGGCAGAAAAGCAGCTGCCATTGGGGACTCTGGCAGCTCAGAAGGACCTTGTTGTTCCCTAGCTCAGAGCACTTGTCAACCAGGGAGAGAAGGGGCACTCACCCCCACCATACTGCATATTGATGAGATAGTATAAGAGATAAGCATCCTCAAAACTGAGCTGCCTCTGATCCAAACAAAAGAAGTCAGGTTAGGTCTAACTGGGGTTAGACCTTAATTACACCTTTTCTAATCATATATATTCATTTTCATCCCCAGATGTCCTTTAAAAGGTTTTTAATTCAGATTAAAAACAGAAAAGGATAAGGGGGATCTGTGTGTCCATTGTAGCGGGAAGGTATAATGGCTCATCAGTTCATTAATTCCTTCATGTCATGCATATTGATTGAACACACTACGTGCTAAACATCAGTAATACAAGGGGCAGAAAAAGCAGACACTGTTCCTGCCCTTATGGACCATATAGTCTAGTCAAGGAAATAGACGTCAATCAAATAATAACCAAATAACCATAAAATCACAGTCTGTGGGCACTGGCAGTGCTGCCAGTGATGCCAAGAGGAAACTAGAAGACCATCAAGGGAATGGACAGAGGCCAGACTCTACCTGCCTTCATTTTTAAATTCTTAGCATATTTGTGGTAACTTTTTACACTATAATACCATGTGATAGCTTAACATCTAGAATATATGAAGAGTTACTAAAATACAGTCAAAGGTAATAACCTAGATGTTAATCTGTAGGTGAGAGGTGATGTGTCTACCCGAGCTTTGATGTGGCTCAGCATATTTGTTGGTGATTCACAGTGATGGTTTACTTTCCACTGTCTCTCATATCGGATTGCCAGGTTCAGGCCTACCTGACATGTTGCAAACTGCGATCTGCCTACCTGATTGCCGTGAAGCAAGAACACTCGAGGGCCACCGCCCTTGTCCAGCAGGTACAGCAGGCTGCTAAGAGCAGCGGAGATGCAGTAGTGCAAGACATCTGTGCCCAGTGGCTTCTGACAAGCCACCCCCGGAGTGCCCATGGCTCAGGCTCCAGGAAGTGACCCTGGGCAGCAGAGTCAGGAAACAGAGCAAAAGAGCTGTGGCAACAGGAGTGGTGCCCTCCACCTCTTCCTCTGTGGAGGGGACCCCCTGGCTCAGCCCCAGGTTGTAAGAGTTGGACTGGACCCTGCTTGCCTTCTGGCAAGGACAGGACTTTTCACGCAAGTGCCATGTTTCTGTAAAATTGTGGGATCTGTGTGTGTTTGTCTGGAGATGGCCAGTTCTTTCTACCTCAGAATGAGTGAGTGTGTGTACACGGGCATGTACACACATGTGCATGCTCCTGTATGCTCATGTTTACGCCCAAGCATTTTCTGAACAAATGAGACTCTCCTCCATTAGAGGCACCTCCCTTTAGATTTTTCCTAAACTGAAATCCTTCCCTGCGTTTTGGTTCTTAACCCGGGTCATCCTGTTTGTACACAGTCCCCTCCACATGGTGATGCTCTAGTTGCTCCTCTTAACTAGAGGAGTTTTACATAGAATGATAGGGCAACACCAAAAGGATTGCTTCTTTCCCCTTTCTTCCCTTCCTGAATTTCAGAGATGGCTTTGGGGCAAGTGCTACCTATGGAATAAAACTGTTTTCCAAGTGTCTCCTCTCACAAGCACAAGGAGTTCATGTGGGTCTTTGGAAGGTAACCTGAACTGAGGCTTTTCAGGTAGTAACATCTGAAACCTTTGACAGCAATCCAGGTGATAAGGTCTGTGAGCTAACACACAGTCAGGAGGGTCCCTGTCACATTGATCCAGAGGGAATAGAAGGGCAGGCCTCTCCAAACAGGGATGCAGGATGGTTACTCACAAGCACAGAGCTGGCTCTTTTTGGTATCCCTGCTGCAAAGTTATGGGTAAAAGAATGTGATTCCCTCTTTGAGAGTCTGGGGAGAGTAATGGTAGTCAGGATCCTAGGAATGAATGACTAGACTTTACCTATTTGAATTCCAGTCCTGTCCATGCCTCTTGAATTGATTAGGAAACCACTTCTCTTTCCCTTCTGCTCCCTTCAGTCTCTCTGGGACCACTGCATGGATACTTAGACACCCAGGTCACTAAGACAGCAGTGTATTTTTCAGTCTTAACAGGAATCAGGGATTCACTTCAGAGTTTGGCCTGAAGTTCTAGGGAGCCACGCCTATCATTCCAGCTACACAGAAGGCTGAGGCAGAAGGATCGCAAATTCAAGGCCAACCTCAGCAATTTAGCAGGACACTGTCTCAAGATAAAATAAAAAGGATTGGTGATGTAACTCAGTGATTGAGAGCTTGCCTGGTAGCATGTGTGAGGCCCTGGGTTCACAAAAAAAGTACCTAGTACTACAAAAAAGAGAGGGAAGAGGAGAGAACAAGGGGACAATGAATAGGTCCCATCCAGTTGGTGGAAAACTAGGTAAAGTGCTTCTTTAATGTGCATTGGCTTGCCTCCCCACATGAGATGTGGCGATATTTGAGAAAGAGTTTGTCATACTTAATTACCTGGATTTGCAAATGAGAGGCCTAAAGAGGTCGTGCAGCCCTGAGTCTCCCACCATCCAGAGCTCAGCCTGTTGATCCCTCCTTTCAAGCTGAGATAAACAGGAACTGGAAGCTGAAGTCAAGATTTCTGGTGCTTAGAAACCCTGTGGAATTCCTTCTGAACCAATTTTTTTAAAGTAAAATAAATAAGTATTATGGAGATCTGTCAGATTGGAAGTTTTGGTCCTCTTAGAGAGAAGAAAGACTGTAAGGAAAATATTAGATCTCTTTGGGGTGAAGTTTGAGTGACAGTTCCTTCCTCGAGTCATGGAACACATCTGACTCCCAGGAAGGGTATCTGCTTGCCCTTCTGATTCTGCCCTTTTTGCACTGAACCTAAGCACTTTATACAAATGAGTCACAAATCTTGCAGCCCTTAATTTGGGATGTTAAGACCAGATTTTCCTCTAACTAGTTGAACTGTAAAATAAGTAGCCATTGACCAGACTGACAAGATGGAGCTAAAGACTTTTGAGCATCATACTGTGGTCTCCAGCAAAACAAATGTTCTCCAGAACAAATGTATGAATTGAGGGGCTAAATGTCTTATCACAAGCAAACCACAATAAAGCTTCTATCCAACTAGTTTCCTGGCTGGCCTCCTTACTTTCTTGTGCCCATTGCTCTTACCCTGCCCATCCTTTCTCTCTTGTGTTTTCTGTGGCTTGAAAAGGTGAGTAGGAATGGTCAGGTGACCTTCAACTCTTAAACTTTCTCTCAATGATTCCCATAATGACTAATGACTTTCTGATTAGGTTTTATCTTGTTTCCTATGTGTTGCAATCTATTAATGGACCCTCTGCCACCAGAAACATTCTTTTTTTCATTTTGGTTTTGTTTTTGTTTCAACTGGGAAAGGGGTGGAAATAGGTAATACATTTGTAAGGCAATAAAAGGTAAGTGAAAAGTCTCTCTGATTTCTGTTCCCAAAACCAACTCACTTCTAGAAGCCACCAACGTTACCAGTTGCTAGTGTATAGTTCCAGAGCTACTTTATATGCAAACAAGCATTATGACCAGTATTCCAGGGTGAAGCTAATGCCATAATTTAACCATTCTCTATTAATGGGTGTTTTAGGTTGCTGCCATCTTTTGGCACAATGTAAAATGTGCCAACGAATTGTGCCTAAATTTGCTGAATGAAACATCTTGTCCAGAATTGCTATATTAGAGGATGTGTACATTTTGGCAAATCATGCCAGTCACCTCCAAAGAGGTCATGGGAATTAACTCTCCCACTGGCAGTATACAGAGTGCCTGCTTCCCCCGCACCCTTGACAAAACGGTTGTGAAACTTTATAGATCTTTGCTGGTTTGGAGGGAGAAAAATGGTGCTCTGAAAATTTTTTTTTTAAATGTCTGCTACTTTTAAAACTCAGTCTGCATCCTCCAGTACCACAAAATAAAAAGTCAATAAACTATATGATTCTAATAACCAATTTGTGAATTTTTGAAATCTTTTGCAGGGCCTTTAGGGAAAGCAGAAGTTGAACTAAAACTGCTTGCTACCCTCTCCGGCACATGCAAACAGCATGATACTTGAGCCATGGGCAGTAGCATCACTGCTGGGACCCCTTTCCCCAGAAACATGATCTCTTCTGATTTCTCACTAAAAAAAAAAAAAAAAACTTTAAAAATAAACACAATTTCAGATGTAGTGGCACATGCTCATAGGCCCCAGCTATTAGGGAAGCTCCGGCAGGACGATCACAAGTTTGAGGCCACCCTCAACAGCTTGGCAAGACCCTTTCTCAAAAATTTTTAAAAAGGAATGGCAGTATAGCTCAGAGATAGAGCACTTACCTAGCCTGTATGAGGTTTAATTCCCCAGTACTGCAAAAATGAAAACAAAAATGATAAAAACCATCTGGTATGGACGTGGTATGGCACAAAGATGTGTCATGACAGAGAAAATTGAAGCTCCCCATCTAGGTGTAGGATAGAGGAGAGATGAGCACTATGTTTAGAAACCTGAGACATGCCGAGGTTATCAGATATCTTTAGCTGGAGCTTAAGCTAAGTAGATCAAAGGCCATTAGATCTCTTAATTCACAAGCAACTAAATATCAGTTGCCACAGTAACCCTGGAAAAAATGACCTTTTCTTGATCTTTGTCCCCTCTTCCACAGTGACAATGTTAACCAGCCCATGATTGAAACTACCCATTCTACAACATACACATTCAACAGCTGGTTACTGGACAACTGTCTTGCTGAAGTGCTTTCCCGCTCCCTATTTCTCCATATTTCTTCCTGCAACCCTTCTTTCTCTCCCACTACCGACCCTCCAGTCTACCATTGTCCAAACTCTTCCTTCAAGCCCATATGGGGAGTCATCTCTACAAATTATTTGCTTTTCTGTCTACACTCCCTCTTCATCCTTCTTCAAGGTTCTGGCCATTCCCTCTGGATACTCGTACTCTCCAGGCCCATTCATATTTATTTAGGTACTGGGGATTGAATCCAGAGGAACTGTACCACTGAGCTACATCCCTAGCCCTTTTTATTTTTTGTTTTGAGACGCGTCTCACTTAAGTCACTGAGGGCCTCACTAACTTGCTGAGGCTGTCCTCCAACTTGTGATCACCCTTCCTCAGCCTCCCAAGTTGCTGGGATTATAGGTAATCACCACTGTGCCTGGCTTCCAGCAATTATTTTGACTCGCTTGTTTCTAAATCAAATTTACCCCTACCCCTTAGTTCTCTCATGTCAGCTCTGCCTCCTGGAACTTATCTACATGACTGACTTGCACCCCAAAATATCAGCATGTCCAAAGTGGGATGTGTCTTATTCCACCCAAAAGCCTGATCTTCCTCCTTCAGTATGTATTAATATTAATATTGTACTTGCTGCCTGGGTTGGAATATCTGTGCTGTTTCTTCTCTCTTCACTCAGCGTTTAAGCATGTGTCCAGTGGAAAGTCAAACCCTACCATCCTGCCTTCCCAGTCTGCTTCATCACCTTAGTTCAGGTCCTTGTCATCTCCTCCCCTTTACCTTAAACACTCATCCTAGAGTACTACCTGCTACCAATTACTAACAAATAGTAAGTCTAGAATAAAAGGACTATAATTTGGAGGTATGGAAAAATCTTTAAAAGCAGAAATGAACTCCAGAATCTTTGAAAGACTAACTTTTTATTGTGCTAAAACATATGAAACTTACCATTTTAACCATTTGTGTACAGTTCAGTGTCATTAAGTACATTCACATTGTGCATCACACTTTTAAATATTAGTACTTTGGGTAAGCCAGGTGTATCCATAGCCATTACACTATCCATGTAGTCTTCCTTTGCTACTATGTTCTTGAGTTGAGATGGTTATAATCTAAACACACTTTCTCAGATACTTTCTACAGCAAAATTCTCGTATGTTTAGTAAGCACTCGATTCTTGCATACCAGATTGACATTAATCCTCTGTGGTAGACCAGTTAGGGTACCTTCCTGGCACATCATAGGTCCCTCTTCTCTGGAAATTCACAGGGTTGGGCCTCCAGTGGCCACATCAGAACTATATGTACTATAAGAACAAACTGCCCTTACACCCAGGCAAGAAAGTCTCTTTGCTTTGACCATGCACTTTGAAAGTTCTGTATTATATGAACATGCACAAGGAAGCAATAGTGTATTTAAGAATACATGACCAGCTCTGTTACTTAGACTGGTTTTCAGTGCTGACGTAGCACAGTCTGATAACCTTATCTGCTCTCCTGACTATAGCTGGTTAAAGCCCTTAGCCAGTGCATCTAAATGCTTTGAAGGTGTAGATTGTGCTGCTACCTTGGAGCACAGGGAGAACTGAATAAAATAAGAAGTAGGGGAAAAGGCATATTAATTTGTCAAATTCTTTCTTAGCATGAGGGTCACAAATACATTAAAGTGGATATCATTTTCAGTAGGACTTAGGGTCTATTTTCATTTTATATTCCAAAGTATGTGTATTTGCAATACTTGTATATGAAAGTTAAAAAGCATTTTGCCAGAATAAGCTATTCATATTACTTTAAAATTTGCAGACATAGTATGAAAGAAATGTGCATGAAGTATGATACCCATTGTGTATATTGGGAACTAGAATATTGAATATTAGAATTGTGAATAATTTTATTTTAGTAAAAATTCATAGTCATTAAATTTTTGAGCTGGATACAGTGGCACATGCCTGTAACCTTGCTATTTGGGAGACTGAGGCAGAAGGATTGCAAATTTGAGGCCAGCCTGGGCAATTTATCAAACCCCCATCTAAAAATTATTAAGGGGTGGAATGTAGCTCAGTGACAGAGTGCTTGCCTAGCATGTGCAAGACCCTGGGTTCCATCCCCAGTACCACAAAAGAAATTTATCAAATTTTTAAAAACTGAACAACTTGAGCTTTAATTAATTTTTATTTAAAATGTTGATATTCATAACTATAAAGTATTTTAATTTTGATAGATATGTTAAATACTTTAGAAGAAATATAAAAATTTTTAAATTTTTATTCTGTATTTGGTTTCCATTTTTATTAAAACATTCAAATTGTATGTATGTTGAATGCAGTTATTTTTTTAATCTTTTAAATACTGTCTTTTGGACAAAATTATTATTGGATGATTATAACACAATTTGATTTATTGAGATGCAGGAAAATTAAATTTTATGGAATAAGTATATAATATTTAATACATTATGTCTTTATTTTATTATTCATCTGAATACTACTGCTCCATATGTTTTCTCTCATCATCTGCCAGCTGGATACAAAGTATCCAGTGAAGAACTCTGAAGACGTGAGAGATGATGGACCCATTGAATTTTTTATGCCCATGTGAATCCACCCTCTCAACTCATCCCTGCTCTGGACTGTGACATGAGCAAGAAATAAAATTTTAATATGTTAAGTCACTAAAATTTAACACTATTTCAGCAGTTAATTTCCTCCTCCCATTAGAACAAATTGTTGCTCTTGTTCCTTGGTCTTCTCAGCCAATTGTTTTGGCTAATGGAGATCTTCTAGGTTAAATATTTTGTCTTCAATATCTGAAGTTCTGTCTTCCAGGTGTTCTATCCTATTGGTTATGCTTTCTATGGAGTTCTTAATTTGGTTTATTGTTTCCTTCATTTCAAGGATTTCTGTTTGGTTTTTTTTCAATATCTCTAACTCTTTATTGAAATGATCTTTTGCTTCCTGAATTTGCTCTGTTAACTGTCGATTGGTGCTATCATTCAATGCCTGCATTTGCTCTTTCATCTCATCATTCAATGCCTGCATTTACTCTTTCATCTCATCGTTTGCTTCCCTAATCATTTTAATTATGTACATTCTGAACTCCCTTTCTGTCATTTCTTCTGCCATGCTGTTGTTGGATTCTATTGATGTAACATCTAGATTTGTTTGGGGCACTTTCTTCCCTTGTTTTCTCATATTGTTCAGGAATCAGTGGGTCATTAAGATATTGCAGATTTCCTCTATCGACTTATAATGTCCCTGAAGATTGCTAGTATATCCCCTCTTATCCTTCAGTAGCCTGAAGTCTTGGAGAAAGTTGATAATGCGGAGCTCCACGAAGAAGCTGCCTTTCTAGGGTGGTGACCCTCAGGTGGCATATATTCCCTGCTAGTGGTCAGAGGTGTCTCCACTTGTTGACCAATGGTCATCCAATGGGGAACTAGGCTGCGGGCTGAGGCAAGTCCTGTTTGTGCCTGTGTCTCTGGATTTACCGTCCCTGTGGGAAAACCTCTCCCGGTAGGGAAGACTCACTCAGTGGGAACATCTCGCTGGTCAGTTCCCCTCCTAGAGGTTCCCCTCAATCTACAACTACCGCCTGGGCTGGGCTGTCTTCCTCTGCAACGTTCCCAGGGGCCCGGACCTACCTCCTGGGCCTGGGAGCCTCACCCTCCGCAGGCGAGTCTCCTTAGGCTGCCTCTCCCAGATAATCTGCCCGCAGTCCTGGAAACTTCGCTCCGTCCCTAGGCGTGTCTCTGTGCAGCTCTTCCAGCAAGAAGCCACCTAGCTCCTGGGACCCTACTCTGCACCTAATCGCCTGGCTATGCGGCCCCTCCTCTGAGCTGCCACCTGGAGCCCTGTACAATAGCTCCGATACCCAGAGACCTGCCACACACCTCCTCCACCGGACAGTGGCCCGGTTTCCGACGTAGTCACTAGGAGTCCAAGCAACTCACTTCGTGTCTCCTCCTCCTGCCAACCTCCTGTAGCCCTAGGCAGTCACTCCAAGCCCAAGTGACCCGCCCTGTTCCTCCTCCTCCTCCTCGGGGTAGCCCCCCAGGTGTTCAGGGGCAGTGGCTCCGAGACCAAGTGACCCACCGCGCTCCTCCTCCAGGCAGGCCACCGGTGTTCAGGAGCGGTCGCTTTGAGTGCAATCAACTCACCACTCACCTCCTCCTCTGGCAACCGCCTGTGGCTCTGATGCATTCACTCCTAGACCAAGCGACCCACCGGGCTTCTCCTCTTCCTCCGGGCAACCCCCCGGAAGTCTTGGAGGAAGTTGATAATGCGGAGCTCCACGAAGAAGCTGCCTTTCTAGGGTGGTGACCCTCAGGTGGCATATATTCCCTGCTAGTGGTCAGAGGTGTCTCCACTTGTTGACCAATGGTCATCCAATGGTGTTCGGAAGCGGTCGTTCTGAGTCCAAACAGCTCGCCACGCAGCTCCTCCTCTGGCAACCGCCTGTGGCTTTGATGCAGTCACTCCTAGACCAAGCGACCCGCCACGCTTCTCCTCTTCCTCCGGGCAACCCCCCGATGTTCAGAAGTGATTACTCTGAGTCTAAACAGCTCACCACGCAGCTCCTCCTCAGGCAGCCGCCCGGAGCCCCAGTGGTTGCTCCGAGTCCAAGCGCTGTGCTGAGCCGCCTCCTCTACGATGATCCCAGTTGTCCGTGTTTACCGCTCCTGTGGGGGGAGGGGCTTCTCGCCGAGCAACTCCACTTCACAAATTCCCTGCGTTCCGGGACTACTGCCCCATCCGGGATGCCTCCCCAACGGGAGAGACTTACCTGGCGGCTTTGAGTTGGTCCCAAGTCTCTCACTATCTCCTCTTTTGAATCCTGCGTCCTGGAGCAACGTGAAATGCAGCCGCCCTCTAGGCCGCCATCTTGAAACCCTAATGTAGATCTTCTATTCATATGTAGAAAACATAGATTGTACACATTGATTAAAATTTGAATGAACCCCTGTGAAAATGTACCAAGACTAAGAAGAGTCTCTGTACTGGATGGAATATTACTCAGCCATAAAGAGAAATGAAATTATAGCATTTGCCAGTAAATGAATGGAATTGGAGACCATCATGCAAAGCAAAATAAACCAATCCCCCCAAAAAACAAAGGCTGAATGTTCTGATAATGTGGATGCTGACTCAATAAAGGTGAGGTGGTAGGGAAGAATAGAAGTACTTTGGATTAGACAAAGGAGAATGAAGGGAAGGGCAGGAGGATGGGAACAGGAAAGATAGTAGAATGAATCAGACATTACTTTCCTATGTTCATATATGAACACATGACCAATGTTAACTCCTCATCATGCACAAACAGAATGGGAAGTTGTACTCCATGTATGTATAATATGTCAAAATGCATTCTACTGTCATATATAACTAAAATTTTAAAAATCTTACTAATAAAAAATAAAGAGTCTCTGTACTGGAATATTAGCTCAGTAATCCTCACGGATACTGAAATCAACTAAAGATGACAGGTGTTGGGGGTAGAGAGAAATATAATGAAAGAGGTGTCAAATTTTCACTTGGAAGATGAGGAAATTGAAAGTAAGCCAGGAAGATATCTACTCTAGACCAGCAGTATTGGTGAAGAAAATAGGTCAAAACTGGGTGAATATTAGCAGTTTTCTATGGTTCAATATAACAACTCTGTATCAGGACACAAACTTAATATTAAGACAATTTAGTGTATCGTGTAACAAGAAGTCTTCAGCCTTGGTTCATTGCAGGACTCACTACTACATCATCAACAACTGAAGTTCTTTCCATCTTTTGCTTCACCATCCTCGGCATGTGAGCCTAGTCTTTGGACAAGCTCAGCTTCACTGGAGACCTTAAAATGACTGTGGCAGAGTCAGGCATCACACTGAGCCATGACAGCATGGGTACTAGACATTGAACAGGGGAAGGGTAATCACTAGCTATACCCCAAGTCCTTTCTATTTTGAGAATGGCATCCTCTAAGTTGCTGAAGTTAGTCTTTAACTTGCACCCCTCCTGCTTCAGGCTCCTGAGTTGCTGGGATTACAGGCATGCACCACTGTGCCCAGCACCATGCTTCACTTTTTAATCAATGAGGAAAACTTTCCTAGAAGCTGCCAGACTCCTTTCACATCCCATTGACCATGGTTGAGTCACATGCCTTTTCCAAAACCAACTACTTGCAAGGGAAATGTAATCACCCCAGTTTCCTTGGACCAGTGGTTCACAGTCCCAGCAACACATCAGAATTAATTGGAAGAGAAGAGAGAAAATTACTTGGGAGAGAAGAGACAACTAGGAAAAGGAGATTGGGGAAATACCAGGAGGTGAGAGATGGGCAAAAGAAGGGGAGAGTGAGAAAGACAAAGTAGATGGGACACACAGAAACCAAGTGGAAGGACAGAAATCAGAAATTGCAAATGCTTTGAACAAAAATCAAGTCATCCTGAAATATTCTGCAGTGTTTTTGTGAAGCGGTATTTTATTTTCTTAGGAAGACAACACAGGTGCAGGTGGGAGAGGATGGCGGAGAATTTCCCCAGCAGAGAGACCCTCTGACCTCTCAAACTGGCCACAGTTGGTCTTGGCTGAAGTGGTTATGTAGTAGCCCCTGGCTTTCTCACAAAGGATTGAGCTCCATCCAGACATGGGGATCTGAGACAGAATCCTGATCTCCACACACAGCTGAGAGCTGCAGAGTAGATGGAAGAGTTGGCGTTCAGGCCACAACTGGGGTGCTGGGTAGGTAGGAGATTGACAAGGATTAGAGAACAGATATCTTTTCAGGGTGAATGAGGGGACCTGATGCTGGGGAGTGGGTCCTCTCCAGAGGAACCACCCCAAGGTCTTGTCCAGGGTGATCCTTGCCCCCGTGAGTAGACAGTCACCACAATCTTCCAGGATGCAGAATCATGAAACCTTTGGCTTCCCAGCTTCCTGCTCAGGACTCCTTGACCTCTTCCTCAGAGCATGCATGTGGCACCATAAAAGAGGGATAGAAACATCCACAAACTCGGGTCAGTCCTTCAAACTATATCCTTAGCCCTTCTGCTCCAGCTGGACTTGGTGATACCAATGATACATCCCTAAGTAAAAACCAACCTAACTCTTATTAAGTGAGACATTCCCTCTTCCACCCCCATAGGAAAAGAAAGGACTTGACCAGAGGGCAGTGGGCTGGACATTGTTGCACCTATCCCCATAGAGGCCTGAAAGGGTCAAGATCACCCCAACATTTAAAATAAAAAGAAATAGAATTGCTGGGTAGAACTGGTTTCACCATTGCTTCCACTCTTACCAGCTATGCTTAAAAATATCTCTATTTTTCTACATTTTTGCCAACATTTAGTAAGCTCTCTGATTTTTTAAAAAATGTTTGTAATGGGTATTGAATCCAGGGATGCTTTCCCATTGAGCTACATGCCCAACCCTTTTCTCATTAAGTTGTTTAGGGCCTCACTGAGTTGCCGCGGCTGGCTGTGAACTTGTGATCCTCCTGTCAGACTCCTAGGTCACTGGGATTATAGGCATGCATCCATGCCACCTGGCCAAGCTTTCCAATTTTGACAATCTGTTGGTCAAAGATGATATTGTAACATCTTGTTTTAATTTGCCTTTCCCTAATTACAAGTGAGGGTGACCATCTTTATTTAGGTATGGATTCATTTGCATTTCTTCTGTAAATTTCCTCCTTGTATCTTTTTTCATTTTTGTAGGTACTAAAAACTGAACCCAGAGGCATTCTACCTTAGAGCTACATCCCCAACCCCATTTATTTGTTATTTTGATACAGGGTCTAAGTTGCCTAGGCTGGCCTTGAACTTGCAATCCTCCTGCCTCATCTTCATATAGGATTATAAGTGTGTCCACCATGCACTGTGCTTCTCTTTATAGTGAAGTTCTCTTTTGGGTTTTATGTCTTCTTACTGAGAAGTAGAAACTCTTTATGTAATATAGGTACTATTCCAGTACTATTCATTTGCCATGTAGATAGACATAGATGAGCTAGATATAGATATGCTTGCAGTGGCACACCACTCAGTTTTCCCTCTTCAGAAATGAAGCACTCATTCCTCCATCTGCTAGAAGCATAGGTAACTCACAACTCTCACCTAAGTCTTTCTCTTGACCTTGCCCTTACCAAAAAGAAGTTTCACCCAGGTCTTGCTCCCTTCCTGGAAGCTGTCCACTTCTGGTGACAGATCACTGTGGAGATATAAAGGTCAATCCCTTTCCTCAATTTAGGGCAACTTAGCTCCGGGGCTCCCTGTGGTATAAGGTCATTTGATCCTTAATTATGACGGCATTACAGTTCAATTTCACCTTCTGCCTAATCCTACTTCAACCACTCCCCCATAGGTGTCGACCCAAAGAGTATTCCCAAAAAACTCTGTGTGGGGCTGGAGTTTTGGCTCAGTGGTACAGCACTTGCCTAGCACATGTGAGGCCTTGGGTTCCATCTCCAGCACCACATAAAACAAAATAAACGTATTATGTCCATCTACAGCTAAAAATATTTTTTTAAAAACTCTTTGTGTGCAAATATCCATCTCATAGTCTGTTTCCCAGCATAATTCCCCTGACACATTATAAATATGTTCACCAATATCACTCAATTTTTAACTTTGGTGTTAAACTTTTGGTGTGCTTTTTAGACATATCCCTCTTTTCCAGAAGTTATTCATGCCTTAAGAAGGTCCACTTCTTCCAAGGTCTTTAAGGTATTCTATATTTTTCCTAATCTTTCTAAATGAAAACTTTGTTTTCTTTGAGCAGTTATTGGTCCAAACCCATGTATTGAATAGCCCTTTTTTTTTTCACTGATTTGAAATGGCATCTTTGCACCTCCCCCTTCTTACATGGCTCTTCACCCTTTGCTACAGCTGAGTGCATCACAGTAAGCTTACGACCCATGTCAAACCTGGGAGTTTTTAAAATTCTAGCCAGGTGCGGTGGGGCACGCCTATAATTCCAGCAGCTCTCAAACCTGTGGCAAGAGGATTGCAAGTTCAAAGATAGCCTCAGCAACTCAGCAAGACCCTGTCTCAAAATAAAAAATAAAAAAGGCTGGGGATGTAACTTAGTGGTTAAGCTCCCCAGGGTTAAATAAATAATAGAAGTCACAGCTTCAGTGTCTCTTCAATGATAGAAATCAAGAGCATGAAGCTTGAGAAATGTCAACAGTCAAGTTTTTTTTGCCACTTACTCTAAAGTCCACGTTCAAAGAAAGGCAAATAGGAGAGGGAGAGAAGCCTGATAATTCTAGCTGCTTGAGGTCTTGTCATTTCTTAGATACCCCTGCTCTTTCCGACTTTTCAGTTTTAACCCTTCCTTCAAGCAAATGTTCCATGTTTTTTTTTGCCCGAGCTTTTTTCAAAGTGGGTATCTATCCTGTAACTAAAAGATGCCAAATACCCAAGTAGATCCTCCAGGGTTTGGAACTCCTAGTGACATCGGATGCAGAGTTGAGCTAGACACAGGCCAAGTACCAGCCAAAGAAACCTGTGAGGCTAGTCATTGCTTAGGCAATCTGTGCTCTGAAACCATGCGCGACTTCACTTTCATAGGTCTTTTCACTGCCTTTCCTCTTACTTTCCCAGGGAAGTGTTGTTTTAAAGAAATTTAGGACAGTCTCAGTCAAGTCAAAGAGAAAAGAAAGGTTTCTACCCTTGGGTCCACCTGTCTAAGGGTCTCAGAGCCCAAGAGAACCCAGGAATAGTGACTGCAGTGGACCTGGGACAGTTAGAGAAGCACCTGAGAGAGAAGACTGGGCTGACTATAATCCCTGAGACTTTGTCTTCGGAATACCTAGGGTCACTCTGCTGAGGCAGGAAGTCATATCCACATCCAAGCACAAGTAGATGGAAGGAAACAGCCTCTGTTCACAGGAGACTCTCCAAAGCTGAGACAGGAGGGTCAAATGGTGTCTCAGTCACTGATTCCAGCATTATTGCTTCTTTCCCTTGCCTCACTTGTCAGTTTGGGGCAAGTCTGTTCTGGAAACGGCTGGCACTTTTTCTCACCCAAGATGAGCAGACTAAACGATACTTTTAATGTTGGGCAGGAAGCTGTAGAGACAAGATGTAGCCTGAGCACAGAGTAATTCCTAAGATATAATGCTGAGGGAGGATGGGTTTCCTGGGAGCACCCGAGCAATGCAAGGAATGGTGGAGTCTGGAGTGTGACTGTCACTAATACCAATGCCAGTGTGAGGTCCCAGATATGGCAACCAGTCAACTTTTATTTATTTATTTATTTATTTTTGGTACCAGGTTTTAACCCCTGGGTGCTTAACCTTGGGGCCACATCCCATGTCCTTTTTTTATTTTTTTATTTTTAGACAGGGTCTCACTAAGTTGCTTAGTGCCTGGCTCAGTTTCTGAGGCTGGCTTTGAACTTACAATCCTCCTACTTCAGCCTGGTGAGCCACTGGGATTACAGGTGTGCCCCACTGTGCTCAGCCAGAGTCAACTTCTTGCAGTCCATGCAAAATTGTGTTTCTTCTGCCAACAGCCAGCCCTCTCTGACTTGTATGTGAGCCCTGACCTCAAGCCTGCCCCCTCGCATCCCTGTTGCCACTGCTTATTTCTCAGACCTGGCACATGTACCTGGCACATACGTGTGGTCCTTGCTCTCACACCTGTTGTTTGCAGCAGCCCAGCATGCTTGCCTTCCACATCCCCCCTCAGGTTTTCTGTTTGTCCAGACCAGAGAAGACACCCATGGACATCCTGTGTGCTGTCCCCATCCTTGCACTTCCTCAACCTTTTTCTCCTCTTTCTTCTCTTCACTCTTCCTCAGATTTTCCACTGGACCCAACAGTCTATGGGGCACAGAGTGTAGATCCTCATGGTGAACATATATGGTTGCTTCCCAGTATTATTCCCTCTCTTTTCCTATGCATGTTCCTGAAGTTTTCCTTGAGGGAATTTGCCATTTCCTTCACCATGGGAAGCAGTGGAGAACCACAGCAAAAAGTTCAGACTCTGCATTCTGACTACTGGGCTCCATTCTATTGCTGACCAGATGTAAGAACTCTGGGAAGCTTCTTAATTTTTCTGTGCCTCAGTTCCCCCTCTGTAAAATGGAGATAGCAGCAGTCACTACCCCAAAGGATTCTTGTGAGAATATCCAACCCTAGTTAATGTAAGTGCTTTACTTTAGCTACTATTCTTTCCCACTGGGTGAAGTGGGTGGGAGGGGCCCTAGCTCTCAGTGTGGGTTGTGATTGACTTAAGCCAAGGAACATAGCCCATCCCTAGCCCAGGTGACAGCTCAAGAGGGAGCTCAGTATTCTGTTCAGGTTAGTGTGCCTCATGGAGATATGCTGTGTCTTCTGGAAAGAAAAGCTTCATCTCTTTTCAGGACCAATTCTCTTTCCTGGATTTGAACAAACCTATAGTAAAAAGCTAATTGTAAGACAAACAGGGAAAATCAAACCCAGGTATAAATGATATTTAGGAATTACTGATGTTTGTTAGGAGTAATAATGATGATGTGATTTTATTTTTTTAAAAAGTTCTTATCTAGAAACACAGTAAAGTATTTGTGGGTGAATGGTATGATACCCCAAGGTGTTTTGCAATATCTCACTCTCACTTCCCAAAAAATGTCATAGGGGAAACAGATGAGAAAAGATTGACAACATGTTGATAATATTGAAGCTGGATGATGGATACATGGGTATTCAAGATACTATTTGCTCTATTTTTGTATATTTGAAACTTTTAGTAGGGTTGGGGTATAGCTTAGTGATAGAAGACTTATCCAGCATGTGTGAGGTTCTGGGTTTGATCCCCAGCACCACAAAAAGAGGGGAATGGAAGGGTGTGTGTGGGAGAGAGAGAGAGAGAGAGAGAGAGAGAGAGAGAGAGAGAGAGAGAGATTGAGAGAGAGAGAGATTTAATAATAAAAAGTTATTATAACTCAGAAGCACAAGGCCCTGGGTTCAACAGCACCACAAAAAAAAAGAAAGAAAAGAAGAAGAAGAAGGAGGAGGAGGAGGAGGAGGAGGAGGAGGAGGAGGAGGGGAAGGAGGAGGAGGAGAAGGAGGAGAAGAAGGAGAAGGAGGAGAAGGAGGAGAAGAAGGAGGAGAAGAAGAAGGAGAAGGAGGAGAAGAAGAAGGAGAAGGAGGAGAAGAAGAAGGAGAAGGAGGAGAAGAAGGAGGAGGAGGAGCAGAAGAAGGAGAAGGAGGAGAAGGAGGAGAATAAGGAGGAGAAGGAGAAGGAGAAGAAGAAGGAGAAGGAGAAGAGAAGGAGGGGGAGGGGGAGGAGGAGGAGGAGGAGGAGGAGGAGGAGGAGGAGGAGGAGGAGGAGGAGGAGGAGAAGGAGAAGGAGAAGGAGAAGGAGGAGGAGAAGGAGAAGGAGAAGGAGAAGGAGAAGGAGAAGGAGAAGGAGAAAAGGCTACTTGAGGTGGGCACAGTGGCATATACCTGCAATCCCAGCAAGTCAAGAAGCTAAAGCAGGAGGATCATGAGTTCAAAGCCCTAGCAAAGCCCTAAGAAATTTAGCAAGACCCTGTCTCAAAATTTAAAAATAAATAAATAAAAAGAATCAGGGATGTGGCTCAGTGGTTAAGTACCCCTGGGTTCAATCAATTTCTGCTACCAAAAAAAACCCTTTATCTTAAAAAATAAATTAAAAACCTATTTCATATTGAAGAAAATAACATTTTTGTCACCAGATGCCCTTTGGAAGCTTTAGAGCTAGAGCCAATAAACGTGGTTTCTAGGGTCAACCAGCTGAAAGATGAGTCACATCTCCGTTCCTTTTCTTGGCGACCTTCAGGACTTGAGTTTAGAAGCAGGTCATGTGGTCCACAGTATAGAAGAGGGGGGCCAGAAGGAAGAAGAGCTATGAATGGGAGAGGGGTCGCTGGGGCTTGGCTTTTCTGCATCTATGTGTCAAATTAAACCAAGTCCCACCTCTAGTCTTACTCTGTGGTGGAGTTGAGCAGCTGTGTTTTAATCCACTCCTTTCACTTCTCAGCTAATAAAATGTTAGTTCTAGAAGAAATTTGAGAAAATACCCATCTGGGCCATCTTATTTTGTACCCAGATGCATTTATTCTAAGAAAGTGATGGGTGGGTGGCTGGGTGGGTAGGGTGAGATACAGCTCACTAAACTGGTAGGCAGGCTTCCCCTCTTTGCCCTGTCTCCCTAAGAAAACAGAAGGGCGGTAAGATGAATGCAAATCTTTATTTTATCTAAAAACTGAGGTAAAGGGAACTCTATAAAAAGAAACCATCTGCACAGTGGAAAATGGGAAGGCCCAGCTTCACTTCTAGCTCCAGGATGCTCAGAAGATGAAATCAAATTTGGCCAAGGTTAGCCATGATCTTCTCGAGTTGATCCAAGGGTTGTGACTAGCATTCCAAAGAGGAAAGAGGTCAATTAAGAGTTTGAGCCTCTAGCCCCCGGAAATAGGTAGTGCTGCTGCTTCTGTCACCTCAGCTGAGCATGCACGTGGGTGTTTCTGGTGTTGGTGAGGAAATTGACCCAACTTCTCAGGCTCTTCTGCCACCGCATTCCCAGTCTGGGATTTGCTCAGTCCTTTTTCCCCATAGGGTTGCTGACTCTCCACGTCTTCCAGAATGGTCTCTAGGTGTGAACATCTTGTGCCAGGAGCCAGTATCACATGAGGGCTGGTGTATCGAGGTCTCCATAAAGGGCAGGAAGATCAGAGTAGGCAGCATTCGCAGCAGCAGCCAGTCAGGAGGACAATCCTTTCGAGTTGGCCTGCTCTTTGGTCCCCTTTCATTATGGCATGGATTTGGCCTGATAAAGACATGGCTTTTTGACCAGCTAACTACTCCCACTGGATTCCTAGAAGCTCACAGCTGACATTCCACAGGCGCTCAGCTGTTTTGTTATTTCGGGCCCTTGGAGATACCCAGGTCCTTTTGCAGTCACTGGAAGGCAGAGATGGGAGGTGAATATTAGGAGTGAGAATTGGCAGTCTGGGAATTCTTGTGATCTCTTCCTCTAATGTATTTCTAAATATATTAAACATAACATACTGAATTCAGAGAAACCATATTAAAATGCATTTTAAAATTTTTAAATAAATTTGGATAATTTTTTTTTTTTTTTGGTGGTGCTGGGGATTGAACCCAGGGCCTTATGCTTGAAAGGCAAGCACTCTACCAACTGAGCTATCGTAAAATCAGCATATTACAGAGATACAGCCACATCAATGTTCATAGCTGCTTAGTTCACAATAGCCAGATTGTGGAACCAACCTAGATGTCCTTCAATTGATGAATGGATAAAGAAACTGTGGTATATATATATATACAATGGAATATTACTCAGCCATAAAGAATGATAAAATTATGGCATTTGCAGGCAAATGGATGAAACTGGAGAATATCATGCTAAGTGAGATAAGCCAATCTCAAAAAACCAATGGACGAATGATCTCACTGATAAGCGGATGATGACACATAATGGGGGGTGGGAGGAGTTAGTGTTAGTGTTAGAGTTAGGGTTAGGGAGCGGGGCAAGAATGGAGGAAGGAAGGACTGTATAGAGGGAAAAGAGGGGTGGGAGGGGTGGGGGGAAGGGAAAAAATAACTAAATGAATCAAACAACATTACCTTATGTAAATTTATGATTACACAAATGGTATGCCTTTACACCATGTACAAACAGAGAAACAACATGTATCCCATTTGTTTACAATAAAATAATAAAAAATAAATAAATAAATAAATTTGGGATATAGTGATACATCAGCTTCTTTATTAATGTATTCTATCACAAGTTGTAGTAGCATCAGGATTAATAACCTGTCTCAAAAATTCCAAAGTATGGTGAGCAGAAGTGGCATTACGATATATTTGTAACAACTGCAATGTTATATGAAAATGTTTGTAGTTCTACTGGTGATAAAGTCATGGGTATCACTACTACTGCTAGGGTTCACTGTCTACATTCACAGTTAAGGGGAAGGCTAAGTATCAGTTGAAAGGTTATGAAATTAAAGATGAAATTATTTTCTGATTCTAGTTTACAGATTCGTTGAATTCTATCCACAGATTCACTGTGTTCCATGAGCCCTATACTAAGTGACCCTGTTTTGTTTTAGAGTGAGCAATAGGTACTCACTAGAAGGATAGAGAATACTAGAGGATAATGGGGGTGGAGTGAGGAAGAACACAGTTCTCACAGTGGTTTTTAAATTTTTTGTTGTTTTATTGCTCTGTGTGTAGGGAGGGGTTGTTTCTTTCTTTCTTTTGTTTTGTTTTTTAGCAGTCTTGAGGACTGAACCTAGGGTTTCACACATGCTAGGCAAGTGACTACCACTGAGCTACATCCGGAGCCTCCCCCATTTTTTTTTCCTAGATCTTTTTGGTGTTTTTATTTTGAGACAGGGTCTCACTAAGTTGCCCAGGCTGAACTTGAACTGGAAATCCTTCTGCCTTAGTCTCCCAAGTCACTGGGATTACAGACATTTATCACCACACCTGCTAACACCTGAAAAAGTCATATATTTTTTCTAATTATGAAAGTTCTGTATGACCTTTGGAAAACATAGTACTGATAAAAGAAGAAAAGCCTATTATTTAGCTGCTTTTCTTCATAACTTTGTTTACTTTGTTCATGTATAAATAGATATAGTCTTTTATGTAAAACTGGAATCATACTATATTTACTTTGGGGAGGATATCTTTCTCCTGTTAAAAATATATTTAATGATCCATTTATATACAATGTGTCAAAATGTATTCTACTGTCAATTAGAACAAATTTTTAAATTAAAAAAATATTTTAAAATTAAAAAAATATATATATAATTATATATAATTAAAATTTAAAAATATATATTTGTATATAATTAAATATATATAATTTTAAATATATATCATAAAAATAACAAATAAATATACGATCATCTAAAAATTTTTAAATAATAAAGAAAAACCTAAAATAAAGTTAAACTCCTACTTTATATACCACCTGACTCTACCTCAAACTTCTCTGAAGTAACCACTACTACCCAGTAGCTGGGTATGTATTTACAATGAATACTTATATAGTTTTGTATTATAGGTTTTATTCTCACATTATATTACCAACATTTTCCCATTAATCAAATATTATTTGAGAATGTTACATATAATGATGGCATGATATTTTGTCATATCTTTACAGTAGTGACTGAGACTGAGTACACTGAGACTCTAGAAAAGATTTGTCCAATAGAAATATGATGCAGCCAGGTGTGGTGGCACACGCCTGTAATCCCATTGGCTCAGGAAGCTGAGGCAGGAGGATCATGAGTTCAAAGCCAGCCTCAGCAAAAGCAAGGCACTAAGCAACTCAGCGAGACCGGGTCTCTAAATAAAATACAAAAAGGGCTGGGAATGTGACTTAGTGGGCTCCTTGGTTCAATCCCCAAAACAAAAAGAAAGAAAGAAAGAAAGAAAGAAAAAACATATGATGCAAACCATGTGAGCCACACATGTAATTTAAAATTTTGTTTAATAACCACATTTAAAAAGTAAAAGAAATGGGTGAAATTGATTTTAGTAATATATCTGTTAACTCATTATAGTCAAACCATTTCAGCATGTACCAATATAAAAATTATGAATGAGATATTTAAATTTCTTTTTCCATACTATCTCTTCAAATTTTGGTGTGCATTTTACACTTACAGTACATCTCCATTTGGACTAGTTGTATTTCAAGTGTTCAATGACCACATGTGGCTACTGGCAATAGCACTGAACAGCACCACACTGGAGTCAGACTGCCTGGATGAAAACCCCAGCTCTACCACCTACGAGCTCTATGCATTTGAGCAGTTCCTTAATTATCCTGTGCTTCTGCCTCTCGGAGATGTGATGATTGTATGAACTAATACTAAACACTTAGAAGAGTGACAAACACATTGTAAGAGCTCAAGCAACTTTACTTATTAGCATTTATCCATTTCCCTGTTGTTGGACACTGAGCTATTTCCAGTGTTTCACTTAAATGGTGCACTGATGAACAGCCTTCAACAAACTGGGACAGCAGAGTGGACTCAAATCATGGGATGGGATGGAGATTTAATCCTGGTCTTTCCTTTATTCCCAAACTCTGATTGCACGTTCAGTTTGCGATAAGATACGGTACTGAAATTTCTATTTCTATATTCTAACAGATAATACCAATCTTGACAGCATTGGGACAGAGTTGACACTGGAGAGAGAGGTGATCTTCCCCCAACAATTTTGTGCTAAGTGGTATCAAAGAATTCATGAATCAAATCAGCCAAAAGTTTAAAAGAGGAGAAAGAGGATCCAGAGGGACTGCTAACAATATTCTTCCCATAGCACAAACAACAGGGACAGTCTTTAACAGCTTTCAGAAAGCTACAAAGTTTACATAGAAAAGTGGCACCTAGATATAAAATAGAGCTATAAAAGCAATTCTTTCTAACATAAGTTTCTTTGGAAAAGGAACCACAGTTGGTTTACAGGCCCAACCCAAACCTGGATTCCATCAACAGACACAAATTCGGGGACCTGGTGCAAAGCCCAGGGAGTCCGTGTCCCACACATACACAGGTGGAGGAGGGTGGAGGAGGAAACCCACACTGCCACCACACACCTGAAATACTTGCCACTCAGGGGCTCCAGGCCCTCAGCCAGGGCACAGTGCAGGCTCGTCTGCGCCCCCTCCCGTGTGGTCTTGACGAATGGGGAAAAGAGCCTCCAGAACAGACAGAGCAGGAAGGAGTGCCGAACCAGCTCCGAGCTGACGACGCCTGGGTGCACTGCGTAGGTGGTGACTCCCGTGCCTAGGGCAAAGAGGGCACAATCAGACTAGACACGTGCTCTGAGCCCAGGAAACAGCTCATCTCTGCAGCAACACACGCAAATGGGAAGAGAGAACTCAGGAAACCCAACCCCAGGGTCCAGAAGTTACCACTGCTAGCCAGGCAGAATGTACCCAATAATTAATTGATCTCTTCCAGAATAATTAATTGCCTTCTGTGCTCCAAAAGGAGGGCCTGGTTCAATGTCCTTCTATTTCAATGTCACCTTTATACCAGGGTTAAAGTACTACTACTAAAAAAAAAAAAAAAAAAAAAAAAAAAAACCACATAGTAAGTAGAAATATCAATTATTAACAGTAGTATCTTTACCACTGCTACTCCTGGGGGGCTCAGAGTAGTGATCAGATTGGAAGGTAGAGGAGTAGGGCCTAGTTCTGAGATGTGTTTGCCCAGCAAGCACATTTTATGTAGACTGAGGATGTTGATGGGGATTAAGGGAAAATAACCTGCTCCCAAGGCACCCCCTGCTTCGACCACTATTTTTCAGTCCTTATCATGCAACATGCTTTACCTTCATTGTCTCATTTAATTAGGTTTGTGAAGTAGGTAATATTAAGATGCCCATTTACATTTTATAGCTGAGGAAACTGAGTCACAGAGAGAGTAAGTAAATTGCCCAAGGTCATACCTAGCAGGTTACAGGGCCAAGACTGAACCCAGAGGTAGAGAAATGAGCATGGGCTTCAGACCTAGCCTTTCTGAATGGAGTTCTGGTTCAACTAGGAAAGTTACTTGGGCAAATTTCTTATCTACACCTATCTCTTCATTTGTAGGAGGAGGGGGAGTAATAGCACCCACCTCATAGGAATGTTGAAGATTAAATTAGTTAAGAGAGTATGGTACAATAAACTCCCAATTGCTATAATAATTATTATTTGTTTTGAGAATTACCCTGTGCTTCTGCCCCTGGCATTCTGATAGTAAACACTGTTGCTCTCAAACCCTGGTTTATTCACTATAGCAAATGGTCCCCCGGATTCTCAGATGTCAGAACCAACAGCTTGTGCAAAACTCCCGAGGAGCACAGAGTCATTAAGTATTAAGAGCCAGACTCACCTATTCTACCACTGAAGAGACAAATTCAGGGAAGTTAATGGGGCGGATCCACATATACACAGGGTTAATATGAGGTAGTCAAGAACTCAGACCCTGGGGCCTGAAATCCAGCCCTACCTCTCTGATCACTCCTCCAAGCTGTGGCAGCCCTATAGCTTAGCTCCCTATGTGACTTCCACAAATGGCACAAAGGAGGAAGCACCCTCGATTTAAAGTAGAGTTCCTACATTCCCAATTGTTTGCCATATAATCTTGAGTCAGCCATTTTCTTGGACCTCAGTTCTGACCTATGAAATAGGAATAATAATACCCACTCTGCCTGTTACAAAAGGTAGTTGTGAAAATCAAATGAGATAACAGATACGAGATAAAATTTGACATACATGTAACTTTATAAAGTTCCTAAATCCTAGTCAATATTAAGGTCTCTGGAGACTAAGACTATTCTGTTTATAGTTTACAACCTCATTCTCCTCAGCACACAGAGCTACTACTGAAATGTGCATGTTTGACAGCCTAACTTCAGAAGTTCTTGTGAACCCCTTGTCTGGGTGGGGACCATGTTTTTGTCATTTTAACCCTGGCCCTTTCTCCAGACTTACCTTGGAGCCTCTTGGCCAGTTCACGAGTAAAAAGCACATTGGCCAGTTTGCTGTGGCAATAGGCAAGACCACCGCAGTAGCGCTTCTCCCCCTGCAGGTCATGGAAGCGAATCTTGCCAACATGGTGGACTACTGATGACAGGTTCACCACTCGTGCAGGAGCAGACTCCTTCAGCCGCCCCAGGAGCAGGTGGGTGAGAAGGAAGTGGCCTGTAGAGAGAGGCAGCAGAGACACTGATGTCAGCCTAGGCTTAGGGTGTGGGAGCTGAGGACAGGACTTCAGTATTAGCTCACTATCCTCTGGGTGTGAACAAATTCTGATGCCATGAATAACTCAGTGCTAGTGGTCATTTGATCTGAGTTAGCGGATTCCCCAAAGTGAGGGCCAGAGCTGGACTATAGTAAAGCAATATTAATATTTATTTTTTGTATATTTGCTTTTGCCTGAGTCAGGAATAAAAATCCACCTGCTCTCTGATCATGATTGTTTAACTCATGTACAGAGGAAGGATAGAAGAGTCAGAGAAAATGACATTTGCCTAGGATCACAGAATGAGTTCCATGTACTTCTCTCTAAAACTATCACCTTGAACTCTGAACCCCTATATGTCTTGTATCTTAAGTTCTTGAGGTTTTCCTGTCCCCCAAGGACCAGGCTTTGACTTGCTAGCATCTCATATGGATTTGACTCCTCTAGTCACACCCAAATTCCTACATACCCCAGGCCTGGTCCTGCCTGGGAAAACCTGCACTGTCATTATCCCATCCAAGAGTGATGTTCTCATCATTGAACACAGAGCCTTGCACATGCTAGACAAGCATTCTACCACTGAACAATATCCCCAACCTTTTTTTATTTTTTATTTTGAGACAGGGTCTAAGTTGCCCAGGTTAATCTTGAACTTGTGATCCTGCCTCAGTCTCCCCAGTAGATGGGATTACAGACCTGTGGCACACAATTCTCAACTGAGGTTTGGGGCTTCTTAATGGTATGGGTAGCAGGGCCTCACTTTTTTAGACTGATTAGGAGAGTGTCAATGAAAACAAGCAACATTCCCAATCTAAGGGGACCACTGGAGATTCTCAGCACTAGTATAGGACCATCTTCCTATAGAGAACAAGGCAGATGTGCTTTATTTTGGAATTACTCGTGTAGACTTACCCAAATGGTTGACCCCCAGGTGAGTTTCAAAGCCATCTGCTGTCTTGGAATATGGACACAGCATCACTCCAGCATTATTGATCAGAATATGGAGCTGTTTTTCCTCTGCCAAGCACAACCAAGGAGATCCTGTGTTAGTGAGGAGACCACTAGCTGCCTGTCACAGTCCTGAGTATTTACCCCTTGCCTTTTGCATAAACACTCTTTGTTGGAGCAAGGTTATCACTCATTCTGCTTCTTTCTTCTAAGACAAGGTATTGCCTAGCAGTCAACAGCTATCCCTCGTTTGGACCTATTTCAGTGGTACTCAATAACCATTATCATTGGGTTTCTAGTTTTAGTTGCTTATATCTTCCTGGACACTGTTCATTCATTTATTCATCAAGCATGTACTAATGACTGACTCTGGTCAAGCCCACTCTGCTGGGTCCTAAGAATCCACTGGTAAAGCAAAGCAGACCTGGTCCCTGTCCCTCGTGGATTCTATAGTTCTTGATAGAAGCTGGTCATTTTCTAAGACCCAGAAGAATTTTGGCAGTGGCACAAATTCATCTAGTGCCTGTGGCCACAGAAGGTGGATTTTCTGGATGAAAGAAGAAAGTGGCATCAGGACCACACCTTGATGCCAAGGTACAAGCCCAGACTGGAGCCAACACCTCCAACATTCCCACTGCAGAGCAAAAAGTCGATAAGGATCCTGCCCAGCCTGTCCACCCACCATCCTCTTGCCAATTCCCTGTCCTGCTGGTTCCTGTAGCAGAACCTGCCCAGTGGGATCATGATGGTCCTGAGGCAAGGGCCATAGATGGTCCAGGATAGAACAGCCATTCCCTGATTTCTTCACCCTCTGGGGCCTCACCTGCCAGAAAACCCTCAGCAAAGGCTCGGATGGATTTGGTGTCAGATAGGTCCAGTTTCCGCACCAGCACCTGGGAGTTCTTGGTATCTGCCCGGATATCACTGGCAGCAGATTCCCCTTTCAGTACATCTCGGCAGGCAATGTATACTCGGGCTCCTGGGGTCAAGACAAAAAGGGCAATGTGTTCAGATCCTAGGCTGAAAAAGAGGAATAATAAGTGAACTTGGGATTGATGGACAGAGTGTTGTCTCAGCCACCCCTAAAACAGTGGAGGGTTCACATTGCTCCTTCCAGATGCTTCTGAGAGCATTGCTCAGTCTTCTTGCTTAACCCCAGACTGGGAACCCTGATTTTACAATCCTATATTTAATGCTGCTTAGCATATCCTATTAGAATAACTGACTTGACAAATATTTTACATGGACATCATTATTTTCCTTACTTTATATAATAGGGAAGGAACAGGGAGGAAGGGAGGTGTTGAAAGCCAGAGTCAGTTAGTGTCATGTTGGACTTGAATCCCAGGTTCCTTGAATTCCTATGGGAGGTTCCAAGCCTAGGAGGAAGGGTGGAGCCCTAAGTGAGGAGGGCAAGAGGCAAGCTATGCACAGGCAGAAGAGGAAGGACTCACCTCTGCGAGCCAGCTCTCTGGCCGTCTCCTTGCCGATGCCAGTGTTGGCACCTGTGATCACCACTACCTTCCCTGGAAGTTGCGTGTTTGTTTTACATACTCCACCAGCAAAAAACTTCCTGTCAGCAAGAGAAACAAAAGCATCAATGCCAACCTTCCCAACCCCACACTGAGATGCATGACTTATAGCCATCCAGCCTCTAAGAAGAATTATCTTTTACTTTGGAGTCAGGAGGCCAGAAAAAGATACTCTGCATAGGACAATATTCCTACTGGGCAAGGTAGTGACCAGCTCATAAGCACAGGTTGAAAGGTCCTGTGCCCAGAGGCTACAAAAGATCACTTGGACAAACAGACTAAGTGCTCTTGAGACAGAGCCAATGGGGACTTTCCTTGTCAAGTAACAAAGATATCTAACACATCTGTACAGGTTCCCAGGGTCAGTTTCCTTCTGTGACCCACATTCAAAAATCACAAGTGATGTGCATTAGTGGGATGGATGATCCTGAGCCCTGGGTCTCCAATAAGCATCTCTGTGAGTAACTGATGAACAGCATCCCGGAGGGCAGCACGCAGTTGGCTGGCTCTCCTATTCTGGAGAGTGGGGAATCCTCAGAGTTTTTGCCATCATATTACAGATTTCGTTCTGGCCCTTGTCACACAGAAAAAAAACTTCCTTTGTTGACTTTTCAAGTTAAAGAGAGAGAGAGAGAGAGAGATCGGCTGTGGATATAGCTCAGTTGGTGGAGTGCTTGCCTAGCAAGTACAAGACCATGGGTTCAATTCCCAGCAAAGGGAGTGAGAGAGACCAGAAAGGGGCAGAGCTAACAATTCTGAGCATCATTTGACCGCCAGCCACCAGGCTAGGTGCTTTCCGTACATAATTTATCTTAATCCTCTCAACCACTGCAGTATTATCTCTGCATGTCAGTGGAGAAAAATAAGGCCCAAAGAAGTTAAAACCACTTCTCATGGTGGCAGAACTGGAATCTGAACCCAGGTCTCTATGCTAGGACCTAAAATGACACTTTGTCCCTGATATATCCATTTAACCTTCTTTATCACCAGTAATTTCAAATTCTCTATTCATTATACACATTTTTTGACATCTCCAGAAGTCCAGACTATAGAGTCATCCCAGAACATTTACTGAGGGTAGTTATCAGAGGGCAGAGTTGGTTTCCTTCCCAGGATGCCTGGTACTTAACAATGAGTCCCTCAGCAATGTCCCCTGCCATACACACAACCTAGCAGGACCACCTTGATTAGGGACAAGAGAAGAAAGGGAGAGCTTCAGAGAATCTCAAGGGAATCATGTGAAAGAGCGAAGACTTCCTAAGATGAGTCTTGAGCTACTTACAGTCATTCCCGCAGCCTTCCTCTAGCATCAGAACTCAAATCAGCCCCACCTCCACAGCCCCAGTTTGCCCTTCTCATTTTCCACCATGGTATCCATAACCTCTCTTTCTTTCCTGCCTCTTCTGCTCTAACTTTCTCTCCCTCAGCCTCCTTCCCTGTCTCTCTTTTTCAGCAAGAAAGAACCAGCTCCCAATGCCAGGTTTTGTGAGCTAGTGTTATAAGTGGCTGAATTAAGACAAACCTGATGGATGGACCTGTCATATACAAGAGCGAAAAGAAGGAGGTGAGCAGTCCCAAGATAACCAGCATCTTTTTGACGTCTTTAGTTGCTGCTGCTCCAGCTTCAACTGCAACTCTGGCTCGGGCTCAGGATCTGGCTCCAACTCTTGGCCGCTTCAGCTGCTTCTTGCTCGTCTCACACCTAGGCGCTCAGCAACAGCTTGGCTCTAAGCAGAACCCAGAATCCTATTTAAATCCGAGAGCTGTCAGAGCAGAGCCTCCTGGGAGATGTAGTCCTGGAGCAGAGGGAATAGAAGAAAGATTAGAGCCTCTTGCAAAGAGAATTTGGAGGAAATGGGAGTAATTGCCGCCTAACTCTGCCACCCCCAATTATGTCTCCTTTCTAGAAATGTGTTCTCCCAACCAACCCACCTCTACTCCTGTAAGAAAAGACACTTTAAACTTTAGCAGCAGACCTCATGAAAGCCGGGCATGGTGGCACATGCCTGGAGTCCCAGCAATTGGAAGAGGGAGGCAGTAGGATTGCTTTAGCCCAGCAGTTCAAGGCCAGCCCCAGGCAACATAGTGAGAACCCATATCAAAAAAAGTGAAATAAAACAAAACACCAGACATTATGATGCTTGAAATACTTGTGTGATGAAAATAGAAAGACGATGAAGAAACTCTCAGAGGAATGGTAAGACAGATCAGGAGAGTGGTTACACTTGAGGAGGAAGGGGCAGTGACTGGAAGGATTGGCCGGAGCTCCCAGGGGATTGGCAGTGTTCTCGTCTTGGATCTGGATGCTAGTACACGGGTGCATTCACTGTGAAAATGTGTTGAGTCATACACTTTTGATTTGTGCATTTTCTATGCTTTATGTTATACTTTGATGGAGTTAACACACACATTCATATCTCTTACAAGCTCTGTGGCCCTGGGAAAGTTACCAAACCTCTCTGTTAACTCAGTTTACTCACTTGCACAATGGGTATAGTTTTAATATGTATATAGGTATTTAAAACAGTGGAGCTATATCTATCTATCTATCTATATATATATATATATATATATGTTTTAAATATTCAATTATTAAATGGGTAGAAAAATTAAGACAGAAACTAGCACATACTAAGCACTGTGGGAGAGTCGGCTGTTCTGCTTAATTGTATTGATCACTGTCTTCCTACCTATTCTACTTGCTTTACTCAGGGTTTGATGTAGAAAGGGAGAGGTGAGGAAAGAGGGTGCCTTTTTTTTTTCCTTTTTAACACAGAATTGCTTTACCACTGAGTCACATCCCCTGCCCTTTCTATTGATTTTTTTCTATTTTGAGACAGGATCTTTCTAAGTTGTTCAAGCTGACCCCAAACTTGCCATGTTCCTGCCTCAGCTTCCCAAGATTACAGGTATGCACCACCACACCTGGCAAGGGTGACATTTTAACTGAATGCTATTAAAGATGAGGCAAAAGCAGGGCACTGTAGTTTACACCTGTAGTCCCAGATCCTCAGGAGCCTGGGGTGGGAAGATCACTTGAGTGCAGGAGTTGGAGGTGGCCCAGGCAATATCTCAAAACAAAAGCTCCTTGGTGGACATGTGCTCCCTCCTGCATTCACCATTCATCCATCCACCCAACAAGCACTAACTGAGCGCTTCTCTGTGCCAGGCCTGTGTTCAGTGTGGGGAAGACATAGTTCCTGCCCCTCCAGAATCTCATGGATCTGAACAACAGAAAGGCTGATCAGAGGGTTCCCAGGGGGACTCTCTTGACTCCCTGCACTTAG
Organism: Sciurus carolinensis; assembly: GCF_902686445.1. Classification (NCBI taxonomy): domain Eukaryota; kingdom Metazoa; phylum Chordata; class Mammalia; order Rodentia; family Sciuridae; genus Sciurus; species Sciurus carolinensis. Next base: position 166,771,236 of record NC_062214.1, on the reverse strand, counting down.
GAAGTTGGTGACTCTATTTATCTTGAGTATGTCTGGGAAGTAGAGAGCCATAAAGAACAGTATGTAGAACTCTGGAGAAAGATACATTAGAAGGTACATTACGAAGCATCTAGAATTGTAGAAATACACAAATGGCTTGCTAAAAACCAGTGTTAAATATTATAATCCAAAGACCACCATCAGATTGGTATTAGTTGTACAAAATGTTAAACTATATAATAAAGCTATAATAATAATCTGTTATAATAATAACACCACCATTTAGTGTGGTACAGATAGGTAAATAGACCAAAAAAAAAAAAAATCAACACAACAGAATGGAATGGCAAAAAATAGACCCAAATTCATATGGGCATTTAGATATGATTAAAACGTCATCTCAGATCAGTGGAGGTGGGCAGTGGGTTATTTAATAAAATATTATAACATTTATATGTTATAATATAAATGTATGTGGTTAGGAAAAAGTAAACTTGATGCTTACTTTATTTTTTATGCCAAAATTCCAATAGACTAAGGACATAAATATGAAAAATGAAACCATTAAAGTATTAAGAAAAACCATTGGATAAACGTTTAAATAATTTTAGAGCGGTAACACCTTTCTAGTAAGACAGGAAACTCAAAAACTAAAAAGGCAGATGTAGGCTTAACAACATCTTCATGGTATCAACCACAATATACAAGGAAAGACAAGCAAGAAACTGGGGGTGAAGGACGTATTAGTAACACATTACTAATTTATTTAGACTCCAGAGAACTCTTACAAATCAATAAGAAAAAGAATAATAAGCAAGTTGAAATACAAGTTAACAGAAAAGGGAATGCAAATGGCTCTTCAAAATGAGTGATGCAAATTAAAATTACACTGGGAAGCACTTTTCACTTACCAGATCAGCAAGGATCAAAAAGAAAATAATATCCTCCACCAGGGAGGGTGTGAAGAACTAACACTGAAACACTCCAGGTGGGCCAGGGGATCCTTTCAGCCTCCACAGAGAATGCAGCTACATCTGCCAGCTGCACATGCACCCCTTGACATTCCACGTCCATATATTTACAAGGTTATCACAGCAGCATTGTATATAATAGCAAGAGCTTAGAAGTCTTCTAAATATCCACCAAAAATACAGCACTACAATAGATACTATACTGATTTTTTAACATTCTGATAAAGAATAATCCAGGAAACATTGGATGAAAAAGCAGGGAGCAGAACTGTGTCTGTAATATGCTAACATTTATTTTAAAATAGAGGGAATATGTGGATCTATTTGTATATGCGTAGAATAACTCAGAAAAAAAAAATGCCAAGAAATGGTTGCTTCTTTATTTTATTTGTTGGCACCAGGGATTAAACCCAGGGGTACTTTACTGCTGAGTCATGTACCCAGCCCATTTTTTATTTTTTGTTTTGAGACGAGGTGCCACTAAGTTGCTTAGGGCCTCACTAAATTACTGAGGCTGGCCTCAAACTTGCCATCCTCCTGCCTCAGCCTCCCAAATTGCTGGGATTACAAGAGTATACCACTATGTCCAGCAAAATGATTGCTTCTCAGGGACAGGAGTGTGGGAGGTTTTTCACTGACTGTTCCCTTTTGTGCCTTGGGAGCCCACTATACCTATCACCTATTAAAAATTAAAGTTTTCACCAAAAAGATCCATTATCACTTTAAAAAAAATTTTTTTAGATGTTGATGGACCTTTATTTTGTTCATTTATTTATATGTGGTGCTGAGAATCAAACCCAGTACCTCACACATGCTAGGCAAGCGCTCTACCACTGAGCCACGACCCTAGCCCTCCATATCACTTTGAAACAAGTAACTTGTTTGTTTTTGTTAAATTAATCATTGCAATATCACAAAATAAAGCTATCTCTCAAAGCAGTCTTGAGACTAACATACTTTGCCCCATAGCGAAGACTATGGACCAATCCTATACCTGCTTTTTAGGAATTTTCTAACTGAGACAGATGCAGATATAAGTCGCAGACAGAAAGGGATGAAAACACCAAAGGAACCAGTACAAGAATGGACCTGAAATTCATCCATAACAAAGAGCACACATCACTGGCAACACCTCTGAGCAGGGCCCTCTGACCACTCACCTCCGGTGATTCACAGGTCAAGTTCACAGTTCGGCCATCCTCCCAGGACTTATACTGAGGTGGGAGCACCTGGAAATCATGTGTTGTGGGCAGAGCTGGGAGGTTGGCTCTCTGATTTGACCTCTGGTTGGAATTTGTCAATAGTCATGCTGCAATAGCCACTGGTCACCTCTGTCCTGGTTACCCTATTTAGTCTTCAGAATCAGAGCAGGTGGAAAAACTGTAAACATCTTTCTCTTCCATCCATCCTGCTTTTCCCCTCCCCTAGTCTTCAAACCACAGATTCAGAAGCCAGAAAAGGCAAGTGAAAGGTCACAAATCCGATCTTCCTACTACAGACTCTGCCTGGTTTTCCTAAAGGCCTTGTACAGCACCACATCAATATTTTCATTCCCAGGATTGAGATCGTGGCTTAGGGGTAAAGCACTTGCCCAGCACATGTGAGGCACTGAGTATGATTCTCAGCACCACATAAAATAAATAAATAAATAAATAAATAAAATAAAATAAAGGCATTGTGTCTGTCTACAACTAAAAATATTTTTTTTAAATTTCCATTTCCAGTAATGAGGAACTGACTGCCTCTTCCCACATCCCTACCCCAAATGGCACCAAAATGTATTTGTTTTACCCAACAATAATAATTTATTTTTCTTTTTTTCTTGATTTTAAAAAGTGAAATAAACTGGGCACAATGGCACATGCCAGTAATCCCAGCAGCTCGGGAGACTGAGGCAAGAGGACTCCAAGTTCAAAGTCAGCCTCAGCAACGTATGGAGGCCCTAAGCAACTTAATGAGACTCTTTCTCAAAATGAAAAATAAAAATGAAAAAGACTGGGAATGTAGCTCAGTAGCTAAAGACCCTGAGTTCAATCTCCAGTACCAAAAAACAAAAAACAAAAAAAAAAAGAAAGAAAAGAAGAAACAAACACACACATCTTCTTTCTTAAAATTTTTTTTTTCTTTTGCTGCTAGTATGTAACTTCCAACCCTCACTTTTAGCCTACGCCAGGTCTATTAACATTTGGGGCCAAATAATTCTTCCTTGCAAAGGGATGTTTAGCAGCATCCCTAGCCTCTGCCCACTGAGATGTAAATATTTTTTACATTTTTTTTAGTTGTAGATGGACACAATATCTTTATTTTATTTATTTATTTTTATGTGGTGCTGAGGATCAAATCCAGTGCCTCACATGTGCTAAGCAAGGGCTCTACCACTAAGCCCCAGTCCCAGCCTAAGACGTAAATTTTACTGTAAAATTCTTTAAACTTTTAGGAAGATGTGTGTAACATTACAACCCCTTGTGACAACTCAAAATATCCCCAAACATTGTTAAGTGACCACTGTGGGGCAAAATTGCCCCTATGTGAGAACCACTGCCCTTCAAGATGTAGGACCTACAGGAGAACCCTGATATGCATTTGTTTGGGGGAGTTTTGTGTATTTTTGTTGTTGTTGTTTTGCTGCTGGAGATTGAAACCAGGATCTCACATATGCTAACCATGTGCTCTACCACTGGTATGTGTATTATTGAAAATAATTGGAGCAAAATGATGTTTCATTTAGTCTCTCATGCCTTTAGCTCAGCTCCAGCCAAGTTAATCTGCTTACAGTCCACAGCAAGTTATTAGTGCCTTCTCAGAGTCTGGGATGCTGGCCATCTACTAATCCTTTTGACCTTCAAATTTTTATCTTCTCCCAGCTTAATTCTGTCTGTCTCTCATCACTCTTTAGTCTGCAATTGCTGGTATGAATACTGCACTTCAAAAATGTACCTCTCATGAGTGATTTTCTGGGGTGCTGGGAATGTTCTGGGTTTGGGTAACATGGATCTATGCATTTTTAAAACAGCAACTGTACATTCAAAACTTGTACATTTTATTGTATGTAAGTTTTACATCAAAAGAAAAAGCTATAAATAAATATCGAACTCTGGTTAATGAACATGCTGAGGTTTTTAAAGGGTTTAGTGTGCAAATATCTACAATTTACTTTGAAGTACACTAATAAAATAAAGTGGATTGATGGATAGAGGGAAGCAAAACAAACATATTACTTGTTTTATGTACATAACAAAACAAGTGTATATGTAATAAAATAAGTAAAATGTTAGTGTAAAATCTAGATGATGCATATATGGACATTTACTGTAAAATTCTTAAAGCTTTTTTTTAAAAAAAAATTTTTTTAGTTGTAGATAGACACAATACTCTTATTTATTTATTCATTTATTTTCATGTGGTGCTGAGGATGGAACCCAGTGCTTCACACGTGCTAGGTAAGTGCTCTATCTCTGAGCTACAACCCCAGCCCTCTTTAAACTTTTATGAGTATTTGAAAAATCTTTCCAACTGAAATGCTGTAAATACACACAAATTTATACACCTTCTGTCATGACATTTAACATTTCGACTGAGCATGCTAGCCCAGCTACAAGGCAGGAGGTTCTCAAATTCCAGGCCAGCCTAGCAACTTAGCAAGGCCTTAAGAAATTCAGTGAGACCCTGTCTCAAAATAAAAAATAAAAAGGGCTGAGGATGTAGCTCAGTGGCAAAGCATCCTGGGTTAAATCCCCGTACCAAAAATATTAATAATAATAAAATTTAAGAGGGCTGGAGATATTGCTCAGTGGTAGAGCACTTGCATAGCATGTGTAAGACCCTGAGTACAATTCCTGGATACTGGAAAAAAAAAAAACCCTTAACATTTCAGAACAATAAGTTGGACTATATTGCCATATTAATTTTTTAATTTTCTAACATCAAAGAAATTTTCTTCAACTGAAAATATCTTTGATGATCTTTTAGGTCCAACTTAATATCTTCTCTGAAGTTTCACCCATCCAAACCAATCGTCTTCTTGCTTCCTGTTTTAGTCAGCTTTCTCCTTGTCATGAACAAAAGGCCTGTCAAGAACAGTTAGAGGAGGAAAAGTGTATGGGGGAGCTCACAGTTTCAGAGGTCTTAGTCCATGGACAACCAACTCCATTGCTTTGGGCCTGAAGTGAGGCTGAACATCATGGTGGAATAGTACGGCAGAGGAAAGCAGCTCAGGACATTGCACCAGGAAGCAGCGAGAGCCCAGCTCAATGAGGACAAAATATATACCCCAAAGGTACACCTCCAGAGACCCACCTCCTCCAGGCACACCCTACCCACCACAGATACCACCAAGTTAATCCCTATCAGGAGATTAATTCACTGATTAGATTAAAGCTATCATAACCCAATCATTTCCCCTGTAAACCTTCTTGCATTGTCTCACACATGAGCTTTTTGGGGACACCTCATATCTAAACCACTCCCATATACTATATTTACCTCTTCCATTAAGGCAACCACAGTAGTTTGACTTGTGCCTTAGATCAATCCTTATCTCACCATTCAGGGATAGAAACAGGGCTGAAATTTTGTGTTCTCCCAGTATCTAGAACCAAGACTGGCATAAAGTATATACATGCAATGAATAGTGAATATGATTGAGTTTACAGTGATTCTCCCTTATGAAATTAAAAAATGTTTTAATTTAGTTATGTGCAGTCGTGAAAATCATTAGAATCAAAATGGAATCGATTGTGTCCATTCAAACCAAAATACGTACATACATACAAACATAAATACATAGGTACATCTGGGAAGTTACAAAGGAGGGGACCTCTTGCATATATGCCTAATAATAAGAACTATACACATAAGACTGCTGAATCTACAACCTTACACACAAAAAAAATTCTGCAAGGACTTCTGCCCAGCAATTATCTGTTCAACCTCAGACTGGCACTACCCTCAGACTTTAAAACTTGGAGACAAGGACTACTGTTTCAAAACATCTTATGTAATTCTACTCATTTCACCTTTGAAAACTTCCCCTTGCCTCAATCTCTTTGTTTGGTACCAGGGATTGAATCCAGAAGCACTTTACCACTGAGCCACATCCCCAGTCCTTTCTATTTTTTATTTTGAGAGAAGGTCTCACTAAGTTGCTTAGGGCCTTGCTATATTGCTGAGGCTCACTTTGAATTTGTGATCCTCCTGCCTCAGCCTCCTGAGTTGCTGGGATTACAGGTGTGCACCACCACGCCCAGCTGCCTCAACCTCTTTGAATTTGCTTAGAGTTTATTATAGCATACATATTCTTATTGCAATGATGTTTTGTTCCCAAATGAACATAATTAATCTTTAGAGACTTTCTCTGATTGCTATTTAGGTTGACACAATTTTGTGAATACCACAAGATTTTGGTTCTAATGGAAGTGAATGATGAGCCACTCCTGCAGAGGATAATTAGAAAAAGAACAATCTGGGTCTGGAGACAGAAACAGGCAGTAAAGTAGAAAACAAGGCACTTTTGCAATTAAATATTGGAGGAAAATTTTTTTAAATAAAAGTTGGCCAATAAGCCCAGGCCTTAAACCTGCACTGTGGTGAGGTGCTAGGGAATTCTCAACTTCTGCCAATTCAAAAGCCCACAGTTGGGCTGGAGTTGTAGCTCAGTGGTAGAGCACTTGCCTAGCACTTGCCTAGCTTGATCCTCAGCACCACATATTAATAAAATAATGGTCCATTGACAACTAAAAAAAAAAAAAAAAAAAAAGGCCCACAGTAACCGGTAAAGTCAGGCATCAAAAATCAGCATGAAGACAAATAAGTAAAACAGATGCCTCCTAGACAACTTGAAAGCATTCCACTACTTTCTATCAGAGTAATCCGAAAGACATATAGAATCACATAAAGAAGATTTGCTGTTATTCATGGTCCAGCTTATGAAATAAACATTATCAGAGCCAGGTGCAATGAAGCACACCTGTAATCTCAGGACCACAGGAGGATCATAAGTTTGAGAACAGTTAGGGCAATATAGCAAGACTCTATCTCAAAAACATAAAATAAAAATGTCAATGGTAGAGTGCCCCTGGGTTCAATCCCCATGACTACAAAAACAAAAAAAGATTAGAGAAAAACAAAATATCATGGAAGTAATCTAGAAGGGGCTGGGGTTATCAGTGGTAGAGAGCCTGCCTAGCATGTGTGAGGCACTGGGTTTAACCCTCAGCACCACATAAAAATAAATAAATAAAATAAAGTCATTGTGTTCATCTACAACTAAAAAAATTTTTTTTTAAAAAAAGGAGTGATCTAGATGGTGTGGTACCTGAAGTTCATTCAATATTAGCTCTTTTTAAGAATATAAAACTATGAATAAATATTTGGTACAAAGGTAATACAACAAAAGAAGTCAATTACCAGGGAAAATGGCAATAGCACATAGTAAATTTAAAAGATCTAACAATTGCCACACATACCAGAAAATTCCAGCAAATATCATTGTATTTTTATTAACTAATTGCTGGATGCACTTAATGATACCTTTTAAAATATTTTCAGCTGCAAGCTTTTGATGGCCTCCTCCTATAATAATTATTTTATAAATATAATCTTCCGCAGAGATAATAAAAATGAATTAAATCTTTATAATGACTGATAAAACTTGTTTATTAAAACATCTTATTTTGAAATATTACAGAAAAGTTGCAAAAAAAATACAGAAAATTCCTGCATGCCCTTCATTCATCTTAAATAACCTTAAAACAATGATCAAAACCATGAAATTGGGGCTGGGGAGATAGCTCAGTCGGTAGAGTGCAGCACAAGGCCCTGGGTTCGATCCCCAGCACCCAAAAAAAAAAAAAAAAAAAACCATGAAATTAACATTGGTACAATGCTATAAACTATACTATAGGTTGTATTTTAATTTCATCAGTTTTCTCACTAATATTCTATTTCTGGTTCAGGATCTAATTCAAGACCTCATATTAGTGTTAGTTGTTATATACATGGACATTTTGAACAGTTATTTTGTAGAATTTCTTTAAGCCTTTTCTGTTGTTTTCTCATGATGAGATTGAGGCTATATTAAAATCTGTTTTTAATTATTGTTACTTGCACAAATTATGTAACCTCATACAGTGTTACATCCACTTGGGGTTTGCAGTAGTATTATCACAGAAATGCAGGAATTTTAATTATTTTTCATGTATTCCCACTGGGGGAAAGAAAACCACCATGGTGCATTTGTAATTGTACATGCTACATTATTGAAGAATTTCTGTTTCTGGCATTTCATTTCTGGAATGGATAAAAACCAAACATTCCACTTACCTTTCACACATCTAAAGATTAGGAAACTTTACCACTGATTAGCTTTTAACTATTTTCTTACTTTCATCCAACTTTTTTACCTAAATAGTGGTAAAAAGAAATTTGCACTACTTTGCAACCATGATGCACAGAAAACATCAGTAAAATGTGAGAATTAATCCCACTGGTTTGAGGGTCATACTTTCTGGGCTTCAAATCATGGCTGTAGTCAATAATAAAAGATAAATAACCCACTTTAAAATGATCAAAGGGATCTGGGGATGTGATGTATCTCATTTCGAGTGCACTTTCCCAGCATGCAGGAGTCCCTGGGTTCAATCTCCAGTAAGAGGGGTGGGGCGGGCAGCACAAAAGGTCGGAGCAGAGACTTCTTCATGAAAATGTCTCCAAAAGTAAAATGGCCAATAAGTTGCTCAGCATCATTCATCATCAGGGAAATAAGCCACAAATCAGATACCATTTCACACCCACTAAAATGACTAAAATCAAATAGATGGACAGTTACAAGTATTGGCAATAATGTAGGGACAATGGAACCCTCATATACTGCTGGTGAGACTACATAATAGTACAACCCCTTTGGAAAATAATCTATTAGTTTCTCAAATAATTTAACACAGGAATGACATATGATCCAATGATTCCATTCCTAGATATGTACTTTTTTTTTTTGAATGCGCTCCATGAAATAAATTTTCCTCTAAGTACTGCTTTCATAGTGTCCCAGAGATTTTGATATGATGTTTCTTTGTTCTCATTTACCTCTAAGAATTTTTTAATTTCCTTCCTAATATCTTCTGTTATCCATTCATCATATAATAGCAAATTGTTTAATCTCCAGGTGTTGGAGTAATTTCTGTTTTTTTACTCTTTCATTTATTTCTAGTTTCAATCCATTATGATCTGATAAAATACAAGGAAGTGTCTCTATCTTCTTGTATTTGCTAACATTAGCTTTGTGGCATAATATATGGTCTATTTTAGAGAAGGATCCATGTGCTGCTGAGAAGAAAGTGTATTCACTCTTCATTGGATGGTATATTCTATAAATGTCTGTTAAGTCTAAATTATTGATTGTGTTATTGAGATCTATGGTTTCTTTGTTCAATTTTTGTTTGGAAGATCTGTCCAGTGGTGAGAGAGGCGTGTTAAAATCACCTAGTGTTATTGTATTGTGGTCTATTTGGTTTCTGAGATTGAGAAGGATTTGTTTGACATACATGGGTAAGTCACTGTTTGGGGCATAGATATTTATGACTGTTATGTCTTGCTGATTTATGGTTCCCTTAAGCAGTACGAAATGTCCTTCTTTATCCCTTCTGATTAACTTTGGCTTGAAGTCCACTTTATCTGAAATGAGGATGGATACCCCAGCTTTTTTGCTGGGTCCATGTGCATGGTAAGTTTTTCCCATCCTTTCACCTTTAGTCTTTCGGTATCTCTTTCTAAGAGATGAGTCTCTTGCAGGCAACATATTGTTGGATCTTTCTTTTTTATCCAATCTGCCAGTCTATGTCTTTTGATTGATGAATTCAGGCCATTAATATTCAGGATTATTATTGAGATATGATTTGTATTCCCGGTCATTTGACTCATTTTATTCATTTATTTGTTTATTTTTGACACGACTTGGTTCCTCTTTATTTGAGAGTTCCTTTAGGATATCTCCTCCCTTTGCTGATTTGCTTCTTTGTTTTTCATCTCTTCTTCATGGAATATTTTGCTGAGAATGTTCTGTAATGCTGGCTTTCTTTTTGTATATTCTTTTAGCTTTTGTTTATCATGGAAGGATTTTATTTCGTCGTCAAATCTGAAGGTAAGTTTTGCTGGGTATAAGATTCTTGGTTGGCATCCATTTTCTTTTAGGGCTTGAAAAATGTTATTCCAGGCCCTTCTAGCTTTTAAGGTCTGGATTGAAAAATCTGCTGATATCCGTATTGGTTTCCCCCTGAATGTAATTTGGTTCTTTTCTCTCACAGCCTTTAAGATTCTGTCTTTATTTAGTATGTTAGGTATTTTCATTATAATGTGCCTTGGTGTGGGTCTGTTGTAATTTTGTGTATTTGGAGTCCTATAAGCCTCTTGAACTTGATTTTCCATTTCATTCTTCAGATTTGGGAAATTTTCTGAAATTATGATGAGCAGCTGCCTTCTAAAGATATGTACTTAAGACAAACAAATACATGCCCATCAAGAAGCTTGTATATAAATGCTTATAATAGCATCATTTACCATAGACAAAAAGTAGGGAAAGAACCAAATTTTGCATCAACTGATGAATATGTAAACAAAATGTGTATACAGTGAAATATCACTCAGCCATAAAAACAAATGAAGAATTAATGCATGCTGCATGATGAATCTTGAAAACATCATGCTAAGTGAAAGCAATCAAACTCAAAAGACCACATATTGTATGATTTTGTTTATATGAAATGTCCATAACAGGCAAATCCATAGAGACAGAGGTCAATTAGTGGTTGCCAGGGTCTGGGGAGAAGGGGAAATAAGGAGTGACTAGTAAGGGGAATAGAGTTTCTTTCCATGTTTGTAACAATCTTATGGAATTAGTTAGTGTAATGATGGCACAACCTTGTAAATATACTTAAACCTCTGACTTGTGCACTCTAAAAGAATGAATTTTAACCAGATGTGGTAGCCCACACCTGTAATCACAGAGACTCAGGCAGGAGGATAACAAGTTCCAGGCCAGCCTGGGCAACTTAATGACACCCTGTCTCAAAATAAATAAAAAGCCAGGGATGTAGTTCAATAGCAAAATGTCCCTGGATTCAATCCCCTGTATCAAAAAAAAAAAAAAAGTGAATTTTATGGTATGTTAATTATGTCTTAAATTTTAAAAATTAATCAACTTTTAAAAGTTGTAATGTCCTCAAACATATTTAGAATAACAAAAAAATTTGGTAATTTTACAGAAAGACCAAAATAAAAGACTAAAACTTGTGAAATATTCTCCTAGCTTCCTAGCAGGAACACAGTTGTGGTGGATTAAAGTTGGCATAAATTCTCTTGGTCTTTTCCCTATGGAAAGGTAAATCTCTGTGTCACCCTGCCTTGAAACTCCATGAGCTCTGCGTATCTTATGTTTGACTTTCTTGACCAATAGACTACAGAGAAGCGACATTGTACTAGTTTCCAGGTCCAGAGCTGAAGAGACTTCCTTTCTCTTGAATATCACTCCTAGAACCCTAAGTACCATGCAGGAAGCCCAATGAACCTGCTTGGAAAGACTGTAGAGAGGCTCTGAAAGTACCTGGAGAAGGAGAGTGACCAGGCTGAGCTCAGTTTGCAGCTCTCCCTGCCAAAGTCTACTCCATATGGAACAGAAGAACTGCCGAGTCCAGCCTTCCTGAATTCCCAACCCACAGATAGTGGCCCCTATAAGTGCAATTTAATCCCTAAATGTGGTCAGATTGTTACATAAATGTAGGTAACTGGAGCAACGATTTAAAAGAACTACACCAGAGAACTCTTGCTAAACTCATATTTGCAAAATAGATTCCTTAAGCAATAGAAAGAAGAGAGCCATGGCTACAGCTAGAACTCAGTGCAGCACTTGCCTAGCCTACATGCAACCCTGGGTTTGATCCCCAGCACCATGATTGCCTTACTTATGAAATTGTATTGTCTATGGATTTGTCTTATAGATGAACGTTTAGAAGAAATAAAAATGATTAAGCATAGATCAGTACTATTCTGAACTCAGCATATCGAGTGGATTCATGTACATGCTCGTTTATCTCCAAACATTTACTGAGCATGTTAATGGCATGAATTAATAAATGTGCATTTGGGTAACTGTTGTTAATGGTTAATTTACCAGGAACCAGTCTACCCACGGGCATGACTTTCTCTAAAAGCACCCATTTGGTTGGGTGTAGGTATAAAGAAGGATGATGTCACCCACTACATTTAAGGAATACATGGAAGAGGCCAGAAAATCCAGATAGAGGCTGGGCATGTAGTTGGAAATACAGGTCTTGAGCTCACAGATGTCTGGGCAAGAGGAAGCTGGTTTATTGAGCATCACAGTTTCTTTGGGAGACAAAACAGGGCATAAATCCACATACCACATTCTTCTGCCTAAAACCTTTCACTGCCTTAAATTCAAGATAAAGTTCTAACTCTATCTCAGCCCACAGACCTCAATGTTCAGGCTCTGGACATTCCCTGTGCCTCTGATGTCATCTGCCACCCCTTTCCCAAGCTCACCCTTCCATCAGCCTCACCCCCACACGAGAGCTCTCTGAGCTCAGTCACATGGCTGTGACTTTGCACCACAGCCAGTAATTCTTGGGTCTCTCCCTTGACCTGTACAATTGGCCCTGGCTCAGCTGTCCCTTCTCCCTGCCTCTTGACCATCCCTTTCCTTCATCGTGGACGCTCCCTGCCCCGCCCTGGGGATACTTCATTTCTGCATCCCCAATACCTTGTGCTCAGTGGTCCCCATCGCACTGCATCTACACTGTCACTTTTCTTTATTGTTGAAAGAACAGACACACCTGCTGCACACAGTGTCACTATATGAACATCCCCAAACACAAACCTATTTACCTTCTCCCCAGCCAATCCCAAACTTCTCACTGGAATTCCCTTTTCACAAATAATAAACTCCCTTTACATTTTCAGCCTTCGTATCTAATGTTCCCTCCACTGAAACCTGGCTTTGTCCCCAAGACACCTGTTTGCTTGCAGTTTCTGAAGGTGGGTCTTTGGTTCTCCTGCACCCCACATGCCTCAGTCTCCAGGGTATGGGTTTGTCGTTATCTCCATAACCCATTCCTGCTTCTGGGCTCTTCCACCCTCCCACACGCAGTCCCTGCCCTCTTGAGGCTCAAGTCATGAACCTGCTCTTCCTTGCCCCTGTCCTGCAGTCACTTCCCTCCCCTCTCATCTCATGTCTCCTTTCATTGAAGATTTTGGACCCTGCTTCTCAGTCTTCTCTCCTCTCAGCTCTTCCATCGTCTGGGTGGCTCCATTATCTTCACAGATGAGCCTGTGACTCCCTGGCCCTCAGACCCAAGGCTTCCTCACCTCTGGGAGCCTTTCCCTCTACCTTTGGCTTCCCTCCCTGTCCCCAGTCTGTCAGAACCTGGAATCAGCCACTGCTGAGGTCCCACAACCAGACTTTCTCACCCTCCTCTGCTGACATGAATCCCAACATGGCAGTAATTTGACTGCACAGGGACCCCTAGACCACTTAAACCTCTGTGCCATCACTTCCTTTAAAAAATATTTTATTTTTATAATCATAATTTTGTCAATTTATCTTTTCATGAACACTTAGTACAAAAAGGTGATAAATTTACTTGTTTTTAGCAGATATTTACAAACTTAGCTCACTGTTTTTTGCTCTTCTAATTTTTTTTTTATTGTATTAAAATGCTCTTGACATAAAATTTTCAAATTTAACCTCATTTTTTTTTTTTTTATTTATCTTATGCTGGGGATTGAGCCCAGGGTGTGCTGAGCCACATCCCCAGCCCTTTTATGTATGTTTTATTTTGAGACAGGGTCTCACCAAGTTGCTTAGGGCATTGCTAAATTACTGAGGCTGGCCTCCAATTTACCATCCTCCTGGTTCAGCCTCTGGAGCTTCTGGGATTACAGGTATTCACCACCATGCCCAGCTCCATCTTCACCATTTTAAGTAAGAGTGGTGTTAAAAATGTTCATGATATACAACCGTCACCAGCATCTACTTCTGGAATTCTTTTCATTTTATAAAACCAAAACTGTGTGCCCATTAAATTACTCCCCCTTTCCTCCTACTCCCAACTCTTGACAACCACCATTCATTCTACTTTCTGTTCCTATAATTTGACTCCTCTAAGTACCTCATATAAGTGGACTCATCCAGTATTTGTCTTTGTGTAACTGGTTTATTTTGCTTAGCATAATGTCCTCAAGGTTCATCTATGTTGCAGCGCATGTCAGAATATCCTACATTTTTAATGCTGAATAATGTCCTATTTTATATGTGTGTATGAATATATATATATATATATATATGATATATTTGTATCTATCTAGGTAGATATATTTATATCTATATCTATCTATATACATACATATATATATATATATATATATATCACATTTTGCTAATATGTTCATTCAACAATGGACAATTGGGTCACAACCACATTTTAGCCATCACATCAATTCTTTTTTCTATCCAACTCAGATTTTATATCCATCACTTGTCATTCTCTTGCCAATATCCTCTGCTTCCTGGCACCCTTGTCCTTCTGCCCGAAGAGATTGATAAATCCTGACTCTTACAAAACTATCTTCTCCCAAGTGCCTGAAGCTGGCTGATGAGAACTGCTGAGGAAAAAAATCACGCCACTTCACATGTTGATGCCATTTAGAAGTGCAGGGTCACCAACCTCCCCCTGGGCTCCAATAGAACTATCTTATTTTCTTCTCCTAACCACCTGATCTCCACGACAGTGATTTCAAACATTCTCAACACTTCTCAAACTTTCCTTCAATTTCAGCAGGAATCCTGGCCTCGTAACCCACATATGCACACAAACAGCCATCAAAGGAAAATTCCTCTATATCCAGCTACCACGTTTGTGAGACTATTGGTTTCATCCTCATTATACCTACACTTCTCTTTATCCCATCTTTTTTTTTTTTTTTTTTTTTTTTTTTTTAGTGGTGCTGGGGTTTGAACCCAGGGCCTTGTACTTGTGAGGCAAGCGCTCTACCAACTGAGCTCTATCCCCAGCCCTTTATCCCATCTTTTCTAGCTTTCTCAGGGACCTTAAAGTATCACTTATCTTCTCTCTCACTATCATCTTCAACTTTTTCCATGTTTGTTTGTTTGTTTGTTTTTCTGGTTCTGTCTTAATTTTATTTTTTTAACAAGATTTTTCCCCTTTGTTTTATTTATTTTTGTGTGGTGCTGAGGATTTAACCCAGTGCCTCATACATGCTAGGCAAGTGTTCTGCCACTGAGCTATATAGCCCAGCCTCCTCTGCGCTCTTTAAAAATGTTCCTGCTATTAGGCAGTAGTTAGTAATGAGCAGTGAAATGTGAACCAATAGCATAGCTGAGTCATGGCGCTCCTTTGAATTGCCTTTAATGAACAATCAAATAACTTGTAGAACAACACGTGTACTAACCCTGAGAATAAGCAGGAAGAAACAAAGGGAGCCAATTAAGAAAAACATCAAGAAAGAAAGATCAATGGAGCTAACTCCTGACAGACTCTACTGAGTTAGAATTTATGGCCATCGATTTCTCAGTGTAATTCAGAAAAGAAATTCTTTCTTACCCCAATACCCACATTAACATGGGATTGACTTACAAATGAAGTCCTCCTGGATAGGATGGTCATCATGACAGTTCTGGAGAGGATCAATTAGAGTCAAAAACTCCAAAACTCTGCCACCTGATGTGAAGGAGGGGTTGAACACATGATTGGCAAAGACTCTAAAAGGTGAAACCCAGTTCTCCTGGTAAACATCAAACAGCATTAAATTTGGAAGCAGCATTGTTTCTTTGTCATTCTCTGATCAGAAACGACCCACTTTGTCTCTTGAGAAGGCTCTTTGCTTGAGCCTTACTTTACTTTCACTCATAATAAAGTTCTCTTGCTTGACTTTTCATGTCTGACTAAATTTTCTTTTGTTGGGACACAAGAACCAAGGCTTGGAGCTTCAGCTCCCCACTCTCCTGACATGACTCAAATCAGCACCATCTACAGGGCAATTTTAAACTTCACCTTGTTCAGCTCCCAGCTCTGGTTAAGATGATGTCCAACTTAGCCTCTGGTATCTTTCCTTTTGCCTTGAAGTGCTCCATGTACTTTTTTCTCTGCCAAAATCTCCTCTCTATGCCATGTCAGTGTTCTGTCTGTCTTATGCCACTTTGATGCATTTGTTCAGCTTTTCATTCAGTCAGTAACCACACTGGCACTTTGTCTTTCCTGGCTGGCAAACTTATAATCTCCTGGGGTTTTTTGTTTGTTTGTGTGGTATCTTTTTGATCAAGGTCACCACAGTAGCAATGAGACCATCTTCATTGTTGTGGCCACTGTGTTATATCATACACCTAACTCATTTTAGGAATAGGTATATACCATCTCCTTTTAGAGACAATATCCAGAATCTGGAAGGTATTTAAGTCACCATTTTTGTAGACTATGATCCTTGATCTATTTTTATGACATTTATCCTGTTGTTATTATCAGACTTTTCCAACAAAGTAACACAAAAACCTCTGCTCCCCTCCACTTTTCAACATCAGACCTATGCTACTCTTCTTTTAAAAAAATATTTTTAGTTGTATATGGACACAATACCTTTATTTAATTTATTTATTTTTATGCGGTGCTGAGGATCAAACCCAGTGACTCGTACATATGAGGCAAACACTGCACCACTGAGCTGCAACCCAGCCCAGACCTATGCTACTCTTAAAATCCTATGCAAAAGACCAGGCATGGTGGTACACTGTAATCCCAGTGACTTGGGAGGCTAAGGTAGGACGATCATTAAGTTCAAAGCAGTCTCAGCAACTAAGTGAGGCCCCAGGACACTTAGTGAAACCCTGTATCAAAATTAAAAATTAAAAAAGAGCTAGGGATGTGGCTCAGTGGGTACAATCTCCAGTACCCCAAAAAAAAAATTCTATGCAAAAGGATTAAGGGTCACTTCTCCAAGTTCTATCAATTGACCAGTATAGATTTTTTAAATTAGATTATAAGCTTGAGTGACAAATAATCTGACAAATAAACTGAAAGTTGTGAAATTTGGAAAGTGCATACTATACCAAGTTCTTGGGAACCATGCAAGGATGCCTCCTGGTTCTGGGTTTAAAATGGAATATATGAGAGGGACACCGTCAAACATCCATTTCTCTTAGATATCAGTACTTCTGAGGGAACACCTGGAGGTCTGAAGGACTCTGACTTTGTTTTACAGATGGGAAACCAACCATCAGTATTGGCATTGACTAATACTCCCATCAGGATACATCTTGAGAAACTGGGACCATTTTAACCCAGAGACCCTTAAGAAGAGATTGATTTTCTTTTGCACTGTTGCATGATCTCAATATAAGTTGGGGACCAAAAAAAATGGTCCATCAATGGAAGTCTAAACTATAATACTATTTTCCAAAAGACTCATTTTGTAAAAAGGAGGGAAAATGGTCAGAGATTCCCTGTGTACAGGCTTTTTTCTACTAAGAGGTCCAAAATATTTATATGCTAAATATGGCATCAATGATGCCTTTCTAGCAATGATGAGTCAAGAAATTGTTGGCCTAATGGATCCCCTAAACTACATTCTCCTCCCACTCAACAATGTACTTAACACTTGGATCTATCAAACCCTACTTCTTCCACTTCTACCTTAAACCCTTACACTATTACCTGCTGTTCCCATTCCCCCATCCTGGTTTGCCTCATCATAAGCCTGTCTCTATGGGTTCATTACTAGATTATTCACATTTCAAGAGACAAATGGAGAATTTGGGTTAGTCAAAATACAGGTGCATTTTTTTTTCTGCAAGATCTAAAACAAATCAAACAGGATTTGGGACAATCTTCTGATGACCCTGATAAATATATAGAGGAATTCCAACATTTAACCCAGGCTTTTGATCTAATCTGGAGAGATAGAATGGTAAGTTTGCCAAATGCTAACAGATACAGAGCAATTAAGCTCTGTGGTGATTGAAGCTGGATGATTGAAGCTGCTAGGGCTTTGGAGAATGATTTGCAAATTACTAACTCTTTATACCTGTGGATCCTTCAACTGTCCCAATTGAGAATCCTCAATGCAATTATGATAGTTCAACTGGCAGGTGGCATAAAGATCATATGATCATTTTTTTCATGGCAGGAATGAAATCTATTAACTCTATGAAATTGGCAATTATTGATCAAGGGTTGGAGGAAAATTCCATGACTTCTCTAGAAAGAGTCAAAGAAGCCTTAATAAATCATGTCCCCTTCAATCCTACATCTCTTAAAGGGCAACTTACTTCAAAAGATAAATTCATTGTAAAATCTGCTCCAGATATTAGAAAAAATTATAAAAATTGGCCCTGGGACTTCTCTCAATGACCTACTTTGGGTAGCCTCCCAGGTCTTTTATAATTGAGACCAGAGGAAACTTTAAGGGACTAGTAAAAGGAGAACAATCAGGACAAGAGACAGGCACAGTTATTGGCTGTGACCCTTAGGGGACACCCCTTTCCTCCTCCACAGGACCCTTGAGACCCTGAAGATATCCGTCATCATTGAAGAAAACCAATATGTTGGTGAAAAGATTGCTCAACTAAGGACAGGCTATCAAAGACTCCTTGTCCTTTACAAGCAGAAGAGGCCACTGGAGAATTGACTACCCCAAGGGTCATAGAAACCTCAGATCATCCAAATGATGACCCAAGAATGAGAGGCCTTTGGAATCAGCCAGCACTCCAAACAGTCACCATCAGTGGGGCTGAACTGAGGTTAACTCTGCAGGTAGGAAACAGGGCTGTTCAATTCTTTTGTATACAGATGACACCTATAGCGTTTTAACTATTCCCTGGACACCTCTGCTAATTCCTGCTTGGTAGTGGGAGTCAGTGGAATACCCAAGTTAAGACTTTAGCTCTCCTCTATGTTGCAGTTGGGAAGATATAATATTCACTCATTCTTTTTTTGGTAATGGTTAAATGTCCAACTTCATTATTAAGTCGTGATATCTTAACAAAGTGGGAGATTGTCTAAGTTTTCTACTCAAGGCACCTAGTTCTTTTCTTTTGATGTTGTCAGAAGCTAAACAATCAGAATTGATTGATGGTACCTTGGTGGGTATCTTCCTACAAAGGACTGACTGAATAAAATTACAATCCCTAGAGCTAGAACAAAAGGAAGAGATGTACTCATTATAAATCCCTACACACAAAGATGTTACATTATGGCCTAATATGAGACTTTGTTACCCCCAGGTCATGGAAAAAACTTGTTGAGAGAAAACTAACTTCCAAACTTTCACAACCATTAAGCCACATTTGAATCGATCTACTCATCATTTCTCACAGTTAATGCCAGAATGGCAAAGATATAAAGACGGTTACTATCAAATTTGGGATAAGTACATATGACTTCCACCCACCTCAGGACATCTAGATCAGAGAGCCCCAGTCTGTTGGGAACAATGTACCCATGCTTATGATAACTGGTCTAATTCTACTCAGGGGTTAAGATAGACCCCGGAACTCGAAGTCAGCATATTGTGATTTCATAGGCTGATGATTGGTTTGGGACTAATTGGCTCTTCAGACCTGAAGTAAGATGGCCAGAACCTAATGGGCCACAATGAATACGTGGGAGCAGGTTATGACCCTGGCTTCACCCAGGCTGTTGGTGAGATGTACTATTAGGTACCCATGGGTGCAAGGGAGGTAGACACAAAAATAAACAACCTGAAAACCTCCCCAATCTTAAGCATAGATGGAAACAATTTGTTGTTTGTTGGTATGATCATTTAGCTTCATGGTTTATCCCACAAATTGGTCTAGAAGACATAATCTGGCATGTGGAAGTCCTGACCAATTATATTTATTTATTTATTTTTAAAATATTGATAGACCTTTATTTTATTCATGTATTTATATGTGGTACTGAGCATAGAACCCAGTGCCTCATACATGCTAGGCAAGTGCTCTACCACTGAGCCACAACCCCAGCTCCCTGACCAATTATATTTAAAAAGTTCTCCATGGTGACACTGAGAAAGGCATTTCTCTTCTTTCCTCATGAGGACAGTTGTTTTACAAAACTAAGGGAGCTTGTACGTTGTCACAGTAGCTCAGGGTGGCACGAAAGCCATCATTCAGACAATATTTCACTTCCATTCCTGGTAACTCTGACAATGTAAATTAAGTCGTCAAAGATTTGCACTCCCAAATGGATAGTATTTGCAGATTCATTCAAGCTGCTTTATATATATCAAAAGTCTAATTCTTTTTATTGCTCTGTAGTATTTCATTGTATGGATATGTCACAATTTGTCCATTCACCTCTTGATGAACATTAAGGTTGTTTCTAGTTTTTCTTTTTGTCTGTGTTGAGGACTGAAGCCAGGGCTTTGTACATACTAGGCAAGCACTCTACCACTGAGCTATACACTTGGCCTATTTGTTTTTTTCTTTTCTTTTTTGAGGTGCTGGGGATTGAACCCAGGGTCTTGTGCAAGCACTCTACCAACTGAGCTATATCCCCAGCCCCTATTTCTATTTTTTGATAGTTATAAATAAATAAAGCTTCTGGGATCATTCACCTACAAGTTTTTTTTTTTAAGCTATAAATGGACACAATACCTTTATTTTTTATTTATTTATTTTTGTGCAGTGCTGAGGATTGAACCCAGTGCCTCACACATCCTAGGCAATCTCTCTACCAGTAAGCTACAGCCCCAGCCTCCTACCTACAAGTTTTTGCATGTACAAACTTTCATTTCTCTTGGAAAATTATCTGGGAGTCTCATGATAGGTATATGCTTACTTATGTTGAAACTGCCAAAACCACATTCCCAGACCCTTTTTTTTTTTTTTTTTTTTTTAAGAGACAGGGTCTCACTAAGTTGCTTAGGGTTTTACTAAGTTGCTGAGGCTGGCTTTGAACTCACAATCCTTCAGTCTCAGCTGGGATTATAGGGGTGCTGCACTGTGCCCAGCCTTGATCATTTTTTCGAGTGTTTATTTGGTGTTCCTATATCTTTGGTGAAGTATTTGTTCAAATCAATCATTTAAAATATTGTTTTTTTTTCCCCCTTAATTCCAAGTGTTTATTTTTTATTTGTTCTTTTTAGTTATACATGACAGTAGAGTATAATTTGACATATTTACACAAATATGGAGTACCATACTCATGTGGTTGTACATGATGTGGAGTTTCTCTGATGGTGTATTCATATATGAACATAGCTTTGTTTCTGGTCTTCACTAAAAGCAAGATGATTAAGAGTTAAAATTTTACTTTCATGTATGTTCTACATACAAGGTTTAAAAGAAAAAAAACCTCAGAGAATGATAAAATACTATTGTTTTATTTGGTCCCAAGAATCCTTCAGCATTCTAACTCAAACTTTAGGCCCCCTCAAGGCCAACACTCCAGAACTTCTGACTCTGGAAATGATGTCAGCAATGAGGCCGAAGAAGAGTCTGAACCAGCTGCAGTGCCTCCCACTCCTCTACCGGTCCTGTACCTTCACTATCCAAGCTACGGAAAAATTTGTATGTGCAAGTTTTTCTGTTTTAAAGGTCCTCACCTGTCAGTCCTGGTTTTGGTGATTCTTTCTTGTTTATCTGTTTTTCGGGGGAGATCCAAGATGGCAGAATAGAGGGAGGCTGTGTTCCTTTTCGCTCCATAACTCGGGTTTCAAGCAGAGAATATCTGTTTCTCTGTGAGGCAGTCTTTGCTCCTTATTGATCCCCTGCTGTTTACCCAATTTATCCACTGCAATCGCCTGCGTCTACCAGTATATAAACTACATTTTGAGTGCAGATTGCTCACTGGCACCTATCATCCACCATTTGCCCTTTTGCCTGCTTCTTGCCTGCTCATCGCCTGCTCTTCACCTACTCATCACACCCACCGCCCGAGGTCCACCTGCTGATCGTCTACTGGTAGCCTGACGACCGATCACAGACTGCCAGCAGAGTGCCAGCTGCTTACTGTTGCCTAGAAGTTCACTGTCAGAGTACCTGCAGGTTTGGTTACACATGGCTGCCACCATTTTGAGACAACAGCCAGGACCTGCAGGACCCCCGACCAGTCTGACTGAGCCCCATCTCCAGGACCCCTCAGCCCAGCCAACCACACCCTGCCTCCAAGGCCCCCGGATCGACTGACTATGCCCCACTGCCAGGACCCCTAGACCAACTGACTGTGCCCCACCTCCGGAACCCCTCAACCAGACTGACCACACCCCACTTCCAGGACCCCCAGCTGCCCCCACCACTACCCGAACTGCAGCTCCCCATTTGCCAACACATTTGGAAGCCAATGCAGCCATCTTGGATTATCCTGGAAGCGGAAACTCCCATCTTTAGGTGGGGCAAATCCCATCCTGAGATGCCTGCTGGAGACTGGAAGCTCATTGTCAGGTATGTCTCATGCATTAGGCTACTGAAGACGGGAGGTTTGACTACTATATGACTGTTATAGTGTAGATATTTTTCCTTTTTTTTTCTCCTTTTTGAAAAATTTTAAGTTTTTATTTCTTTATTTTTCTTGCTCTATTTTCCTTTTGTTTACCTGTTTCCTCAGAGTCTCTTTTTCCCTTTTCTCATGCTAACAACCAACTTTTTTGATTACAGTTTCATTCTCTCTTTGATCTAGAACTTCTATATATTCTTTTCTTATCCCATTAACAGTTACATCCTACACCCCTCCCCATCCTCTTTTGTGTTTGTGATTAAATTTGATTTAATTAGCACAATTAGTTATTTGAACTTTAATATGTTGCTATGAAGCAAAGTCTAAAACATTGGTTTTCTCTTATCTATCAAGATAATTTTGGGGCTGGGGAGATAGCTCAGTTGGTAGAGTGCTTGCCTTGCAAATACAAGGTCCTGGGTTCAATCCCCAGCACCACAAAAAAAAAAAAAAAAGATAATTTTCTTGCATTTGTATTTGTTAGGTTTTATTACTTAGGGAAACTAAGTCTTAAAGGAATTAAGGTTTGTACCTATTTTAAAGTATTAAATGATTACTTTGTATCTGGTTAAGCAAACAGTTGTTATTTAGGTTATAACAATATAGTGGACACCCAAATTATATGTGACTAGGTTTATGTACACATCTGAAAACTATATCTGTCTAGGCCTTGTCTAAGTGTTACATAAAAGTTTATAAAATAAGAGGCTGGGGTTGTGGCTCAGTGGTAAAGCATTTGCCTAACTTGTGTGAGGCACTGGGTTCAATTCTCAGCACCACATATAAATAAATAAATAAAATAAATGTCCATCAACATCTAAAAATTTTTTTTAAGTTTATAAAATGAAATTTTATGTAAGTTTACTGGCAAGATAACCAATAGGTAAGTGCTCTCTTTTGTACCATAGAAGGGTCACACTGAAGATCTGTCTTATGTCTATATACTTAGAGCAAGTCAATTTCTGATCATTAACACTATTTCCTAAAAGTATAAAAGATTTAAGGCTGACCTTTGATTTTTCATTAACCCATGCAGACCTAAGATTATTGTTACTGTACCCTCCAGATTCCAAATTGTACTTTAAAAGTTAAACTTAGTTCAATGTAAAGCTTAGGAGAGCACTTTGCCAAATTGGTGTACTCCAAACTAAAAGTATCTGTAGCAAAAGTCTGAGATTTGTATAGAAATAACAGATATGGTTGGTAATTATTTGTGTCATTTTTTTATATATATATTTTTAGTTGTAGGTGGACACAATACCTTTATTTTATTTTTATGTGAGGATTGAATCCAGGGCCCCACTCATGCTAGGCAAGCACTCTACCATTAAGCCACAACTCCAGCTCCTCATTTGATGTTTTATAATTGGATTAAATTGTTGTCAGTAAGTTATATATACAGTTTTGTGTTACTCTTCACACTGAAATTGAAATGTAAACGTGTTTTTGAAAGATAATAAGGAGAGCCTGATCTGTTTAAAGGTGACACTGTAAAACATGGAAGCATTCTGCCACTTTTTCCACAAAAAGAATGTTAAAATCTCTTTTAGCCTTTGTTTGATTCATGTTTCAGATATAATGTTAAATTATATTAACTGATTCACACAGACTTGTGAAATTATATGTGAAAACTTTATAAAATATTTGAGGAAGAGGTAAAGATCAGTTTCAGAAATAAAACACCTTACCTACATTTTGTCAAGACCCCACCACACTGAGTTAAAACTCTGCCTCTCACTTTATTCCACATTAAGATAACCTCTCAAGTTCTTATGAAGTTAGATTCAAAAGATAGATTTTTGTTATAAAGATTACTATGATCTTAAAATAAAAAGAAAATATATAGCTAATTAAAGGTTTAGGATGACAAAAATTATGTTTCTTGGATAATAGCTATAATACAAACTATGTTTCTAGACTTGTTAATTTCACTTTATATTTTCTTTTTTTATTGTAAACAAATGGGGTACAACTTGTTTTTCTTTTTTTTAATTGTAAACTATATTCCCTTTTAAACTTTCTAATTGTTGTCTATTAGTGCTTTACAGAAGTACAGCTTCTAATATAATAACCTGAGTTAATTTGAGATGATAAACCATCATCTCTGGGCTAGACAAAATATAAGACTGACCTCTAGTATAATACTGACCCCAATTAAATGGAAGAGGTAAGTAACTATAAA
Organism: Sciurus carolinensis; assembly: GCF_902686445.1. Taxonomy (NCBI): domain Eukaryota; kingdom Metazoa; phylum Chordata; class Mammalia; order Rodentia; family Sciuridae; genus Sciurus; species Sciurus carolinensis. The sequence goes on along the minus strand of NC_062214.1, from coordinate 166,746,589 downwards.
ATTATAGACTTTAAAGTTAAAACCCAGTACTCCTACTTTAAGACTGGTAAAACTGGCCTGCTAACTGATTAAAACTAAAACTTGGTGACTAAAGACAAAAAGGGCCAAAGAGAATAGTCAATAATTGGCTCTTGCCCTCAGAGGTCAGCTCAAACCCAGGGAACAATGGGGACTTCTCTAAGGGCTTAACAACTCTTGACACTATGACCTCCTGATCAGGGGGCTCAATGGGACCCTAGATAATAAGAAGCCGACCAGTACATGTTCTGCAAAGAGGAAGGTCCCTGGAAAGGGAAATGAATGTCCCTTATGCTTCCAAGGGAAGTTACACATGATTGACAAGACCTTGTCCTATCCTAGCAGAAGGCACTAGAGAAGTCAAGAGGCTTCACAAGTTCCCAAGAGAGACCCCCTGAAAAATTTCAGCTGATTATTAACAGCAGATAAGGACAAGATCAATTTTGACCAAGTTGGTCTTAAACACCTGGCAGGAGAGTTACAAAGCACAGCAACACACAGGCTGGCATTCATAGCTAAGGTGGCACAATTGATAGCAAAGGGGTTAGAGATCAACTAACTGTATCAGGAAACCCACCCACACTGGATCAAGTGTTGCCAGTTGCTCTGTTAATAATTAGGTCTAGCCTTATTAAGCAGACAGGATTCTCCCCTTATAAGATTCTCTTTGGGCACACTCCTCTCATTATAAGAGGTATACAAAAAGATCTAAAAATTAAACAACATCATGCCCATCCTTTTAAACCAGGAGATGCTAATTGGGTTTAAAAAAAAAAAAAAAAAACTAAAGTTGAGTCCAATTCCTAAAGGTTCTTTGGAGGCGTCCTTTCACTGTCTTTTTATCCAGGCCACTACAGTAAAGATGGACAAGGTTGTCCTTTGGATTCATCACAGCAGGGTAAAACCAGCCTCTGACGGTTGGGAGTGCATTCCCAATCCAACTGCTCCTGGCAAGCTGACCACCCACAATAAACAAGTTGCACCCCAAGAGGCCCCCCAAGGACAACAGCCCTGCTTTAGTCACTCCGGAAGCTAACTAATCTATGCATGGCAGAAGCTTGAAAAACTGACTGCTAATTGGGATAAATGGACTACTCTTATTTTCTGTATTGGTCTCTTTACTATAATGCTCCTCCTGTTTGGTCCCTGCATCCTTGACGTACTGACCTGATTTGTCTCCTCCTGCTTAGAAGCCATAAAATTCCAAGTGGTCCTCCAGAGTTACCAGTGGCTTAACTTGAAGGACATGAACAGAGGTGATGCTCCTAAAAGGGTTTAAAAGGGCATCAAAGGAAGGGGGGCAAATTTGATCTTGTGAAACAGACCTGTTGTGAAATGAAATTACAAAAACATTATGGTAAGAAACCAATGCCTAGGGAAGGGATCAGTTCCCCTCCACTCTCTCAACCTTTCTCCAGGAAGTCTAATTAACAATGGGTCCCTACCTTTTGGATTGTAAATAAGTGCCCTAGGAGTCTAACTACTCCCTCCTGAAATGTAATAGATGTCTATGAAAAAAGCTGTTTCTTCTTATCTGTTCTGTGTGCATGCTTTATGTTAGAGACCCTGCAAAAGGCCTTCAGCCACATAGATTAGGAATTTCTTTTAAAAAGAGGAAAAAGCCCTAATGATAGAATGGGTCTAAGATGATACCAAATAACCTATAAATATTGTGAGAAACTGTGGATCAGGGCTCAGAATTTGGAGTTTTCGTTTTCCTCTGGGCCTTCCGGCATAAAATAAAGTTTGGAGTTCTCCTCCTCTCCTAGTGCCACTTACTGCTTCTCAACCAGTATGTTTCCTGAAAGAAAGTAAGATTCATTCCATGGTCTTTCCTATTTCCTGTCCCCCACCCTGCCATTCATTTCCTTTTGTCTAATCTACTGAACTTCTGTTCTTTTCCTCCCTCCCTGTTGTGTGTTAGCATTCACATATCAGAGAGAATGTTTGACCTTTGGTTTTTTGGGATTGGTTTATTTTGCTTTTCATGGTAGTCTCCAGATCCATCCATTTAGTGGCAAAAGTCATAAAGTCGGGGGTTTTCAAGATGGCGGCCTAGAGGGCAGCTGCATTTCACGTTGCTCCAGGACGCAGGATTCAAAGAGGAGATAGTGAGAGACTTGGGACCAACTCAAAGCCGCCGGGTGAGTCTCTCCCGTTGGGGAGGCGTCCCGGATGGGCCGGTAGCCCCGGAACGCAGGGAATTTGTGAAGTGGAGTTGCTCGGCGAGAAGCCCCTCCCCCCGCTGGAGCGGTAAACACGGACAACTGGGATCATTGTAGAGGAGGCGGCTCAGCACAGCGCTTGGACTCGGAGCAACCACTGGGGCTCCGGGCGGCTGCCTGAGGAGGAGCTGCATCGAGAGGTGTTTGGACTCAGAGCAACCACTTCTGAACACCCGGGGGGTTGCCCGGAGGAAGAGGAGAAGCGCGGCGGGACGCTTGGACTAGGAGTGACTGCATCAGAGCCACAGGCAGTTGCCAGAGGAGGAGGCGAAGCGACCACTCCTGAACACCTGGGGGGCTACCCCGAGGAGGAGGAGGAACAGGGTGGGTCACTTGGACTTGGAGTGACTGCCTAGGGCTATGGGCGGTTGGCGGGAGGAGGAGACTCGAAATGAGTTGCTTGGGCTCCTAGTGACTGCGTTGGAAACCGGGCTGCTGTCCGGTGGAGGAGGTGTGTGGCGGGTCTCTGGGTATTGGAGCTATTGTACGGGGCTCCAGGTGGTGGCTCAGAGGAGGGGTCGCATAGCCAGGCGATTAGGTGCAGAGCAGGGTCCCAGGACCGGCTTCTTGCTGGAAGAGCCGCACAGCGACACGCCTAGGGGCGGAGCGAAGTTTCCAGGACTGCGGGCAGATTATCTGGGAGAGGCAGCCTAAGGAGACTCGCCTGCGGAGGGTGAGGCTCCCAGGCCCAGGAGGTAGGTCCGGGCCCCTGGGAACGTTGCAGAGGAAGACAGCCCAGCCCAGGCGGTAGTTGTAGATTGAGGGGAACCTCTAGGAGGGGAACTGACCATCAAGACCTCCCCACTGGGTGAGTCTTCCCTGCCGGGTGAGGTTTTCCCACAAGGACGGTAAAACCAGAGACACAGGCACAAACAGGCCTTGCCTCAGCCTGCAGCCTAGTTCCCCATTGGATGACCATTGGTCAACAAGTGGAGGCACCTCTGCCCACTATCAGGGAATATACCCCACCTGAGGGTCACCATCCCTAGAGAGGCAGCTTCCTTGTGGAGCACCTCATTATCAACTTCCTCCAAGTCTGCAGGCTACTGAAGGATAAGAGGGGATATACTAGCAATCTTCAGGGACATTATAAGTCAATAGAGGAAATCTGCAATATCTTAAGGACCCACTGATTCCTGAAAAATATGAGAAAACAAGGGAAGAAAATGCCCCAAACAAATCTAGATGTTACATCAATAAAATCCAACGACAGCATGGCAGAAGAAATGACAGAAAGGGAGTTCAGAATGTACATAATTAAAATGATTAGGGAAGCAAACAATGAGATGAAAGAGCAAATGCAGGCATTGAATGATGAGATGAAAGAGCAAATGCAGGCATTGAATGATAGCACCAATCGACAGTTAAAAGAGCAAATACAGGAAGCAAAAGATCATTTCACTAAAGAGTTAGAGATATTGGAAAAAAACCAAACAGAAATCCTTGAAATGAAGGAAACAATAAATCAAATTAAGAACTCCATAGAAAGCACAACCAATAGGATAGAACACCTGGAAGACAGAACCTCAGATATTGAAGACAAAATATTTAACCTTGAAAACAAAGTTGAACAAACAGAGAAGATGGTAAGAAATCATGAACAGAATCTGCAAGAACTATGGGATATCATGAAAAGGCCAAATTTGAGAATTATTGGATTGAGGAAGGCTTAGAGAAACAAACCAAAGGAATGAACAATCTATTCAATGAAATAATATCAGAAAATTTCCCAAATCTGAAGAATGAAATGGAAAATCAAGTTCAAGAGGCTTATAAGGCTCCAAATACACAAAATTACAACAGACCCACACCAAGGCACATTATAATGAAAATACCTAACATACAAAATAAAGACAGAATTTTAAAGGCTGTGAGAGAAAAGAACCAAATTACATTCAGGGGGAAACCAATACGGATATCAGCAGATTTTTCAATCCAGACCCTAAAAGCTAGAAGGGCCTGGAACAACATTTTTCAAGCTCTGAAAGAAAGTGGATGCCAACCAAGAATCTTATACCCAGCAAAACTTACCTTCAAATTTGATGATGAAGTAAAATCCTTCCATGATAAACAAAAGCTAAAAGAATTTACAAAAAGAAAGCCAGCATTACAGGACATTCTCAGCAAAATATTCCATGAGGAAGAGATAAAACACAAAGAAGCAAATCAGCAAAGGGAGGAATTATCCTAAAGGAACTGTCAAATAAAGGAGGAACCAAGTTGTGTCAAAAAAATAAGTAAATAAATAAAATTTTAAAAATGAACCAAATGACCAGGAATACAAATCATATCTCAATAATAACCCTGAATGTTAATGGCCTGAATTCATCAATCAAAAGACATAGACTGGCAGATTGGATTAAAAAGGAAGATCCAACAATATGTTGCCTGCAAGAGACTCACCTCATAGAAAGAGATACCCATAGACTAAAGGTGAAAGGATGGGGAAAAACATACCATGCACGTGGACTCAGCAAAAAAGCTGGAGTATCCATCCTCATTTCAGATAGTGTGGACTTCAAGCCAAAGTTAGTCAGAAGGGATAAAGAAGGACATTTCATACTGCTTAAGGGAAGCATAAATCAGCAAGATATAACAATCATAAACATCTATGCCCCAAACAGTGGCTCATCCATGTATGTCAAACAAATCCTTCTCAATTTTAGAAACCAAATAGACTGTAACACAATAATACTAGGTGATTTTAACACGCCTCTCTCACCACTGGACAGATCTTCCAAACAAAATTGAACAAAGAAACCATAGATCTCAATAACACAATCAATAATTTAGACTTAACAGACATTTATAGAATATACCATCCAACCAAGAGCGAATACACTTTCTTCTCAGCAGCACAGGGATCCTTCTCTAAAATAGACCATATATTATGCCACAAAGCTAATGTCAGCAAATACAAGAAGATAGAGACACTACCTTGTATTCTATCAGATCATAATGGATTGAAGTTAGAAATAAATGAAAGAGTAAAAAACAGAAACTACTCCAACACCTGGAGATTAAACAATATGCTATTATATGATGAATGGATAACAGAAGATATTAGGAAGGAAATTAAAAAATTCTTAGAGGTAAATAAGAACAAAGGAACATCATATCAAAATCTCTGGGACACTATGAAAGCAGTACTTAGAGGAAAATTTATTTCATGGAGCGCATTTAATAAAAGAAGTAAAACTCAACAAATAAACAACCTAACACTACAGCTCAAAGCCCTAGAAAAAGAAGAACAGATCAAGACCAAAAGTAGTAGAAGACAGGAAATAGTTAAACTCAGAGCTGAAATTCAACGAAATTGAAACAAAAGAAACAATACAAAAATTGACAAAATAAATAGTTGGTTCTTCGAAAAAAATAAACAAAATTGATAAACCTTTAGCCACACTAACAAAGAGAAGACGAGAGAAAACCCAAATCACTAAAATTCGGAATGCACAAGGAAATATCACAACAGACACGACTGAAATACAAACATAATTAGAAGCTATTTTGAAAATCTATACTCCAACAAAATAGAAAATTTCGAAGACATCAACAGGTTTCTAGAGACATATGAATTGCCTAAACTGAACGAGGAGGACATACACAATTTAAATAGACCAATTTCAAGTAATGAAATAGATTAAGTCATCAAAAGCCTACCAACAAAGAAAAGTCCAGGACCGAATGGGTTTTCAGCCGAGTTCTACAAAACCTTTAAAGAAGAGCTCATTCCAATACTTCTCAAAGTATTCCAGAAAATAGAAGAGGAGGGAACCCTCCAAAACTCATTCTATGAAGCCAATATCACCCTGATACCTAAACCAGACAGAGACACATCGAGGAAAGAAAATTTCAGACCAATATCCTTAATGAACATCGACGCAAAAATTCTCAACAAAATTTTAGCAAATCGCATACAAAAACATATTAAAAAGATAGTGCACCATGATCAAGTGGGTTTCATCCTAGGGATGCAAGGTTGGTTCAACATCAGGAATTCAATAAATGTAATTCACCATATCAATAGGCTTAAATTCAAGAATCACATGATTATTTCGATAGATGCAGAAAAAGCATTTGATAAAATACAGCATCCCTTCATGCTCAGAACACTAGAAAAAATAGGGATAGTGGGAACATTCCTTAACATTGTAAAGGCCATCTATGCTAAGCCCATGGCTAATATCATTCTAAATGGTGAAAAACTGAAAGCATTCCCCCTTAAAACTGGAACAAGGCAGGGATGCCCTCTTTTACCACTTCTTTTCAATATCGCCCTCGAAACTCTAGCCAGAGAAATTAGACAGACCAAAGAAATTAAAGGGATACGAATAGGAAAAGAAGAACTCAAACTATCCCTGTTTGCTGATGATATGATTATATACTTAGAGGAACCAGGAAATTCCACCAGAAAATTTTTAGATCTCATAAGTGAATTCAGTAAAGTAGCGGGATATAAGATCAATGCACATAAATCTAAGGCATTTTTATACATAAGTGATGAATCTTCTTCAGAAAGAGAAATCAGGAAAACTACCCCATTCACAATAGCATCGAAAAAAATAAAATACTTGGAAATCAATCTCACACCTCTACAGTGAGAACTACAGAATACTAAGAAAGAAATTAAAGAAAACCTCAGAAGATGGAAAGATCTCCCATGTTCTTGGATAGGAAGAATTAATATTGTCAAAATGTGCACTACCAAAAGTGCTATACAGATTCAATGCAATTCCAATTAAAATCCCAATGATGTACCTTACAGAAATAGAGCAAGCAATTATGAAATTCATCTGGAAGAATAAAAAACCCAGAATAGCTAAAGCAATCCTTGGCAGAAAGAGTGAAGCAGGGAGTATCACAATACCCGATAAAGCAAAGTAACAAAAACGGCATGGTATTGGTACCAAAATAGAAAGGTGGATCAAAGGTACAGAATAGGGGACACAGACACAAACCCAAATAAATACAATTTTCTCATACTAGACAAAGAGGCCAAAAATATGCAATGGAGAAAAGATAGCCTCTTCAACAAATGGTGCTGGGAGAATTGGAAATCCATATGCAACAGAATGAAACTAAACCCATATCTCTCACCATGCACGAAACTAAACTCAAAATGGATTAAGGACCTCGGAATCAGACCAGAGACAGTGCATCTTATAGAAGAAAAAGTAGGTCCAGAGCTTCAACATGTCGGCTTAGGACCAGACTTCCTCAATAGGACTCCCATAGCACAAGAAATAAAAGCAAGAATCAATAACTGGGATAGATTCAAACTAAAAGCTTTCTCTCAGCAAAGGAAACTATCAGTAATGTGAAGAGAGAGCCTACAGGGTGGGAGAAAATCTTGCCAATCATACTTCAGATAGAGCGCTAATCTCCAGAATCTATAAAGAACTCAAAAAAAACTCTACACCAAGAATGCAAATAATCAATCGACAAATGGGCTAAGGAAATGAATAGACACTTCACAGAGAAGATCTACAAGCAATCAACAAACATATGGAAAAATGTTCAACATCTCTAGTAATAAGAGAAATGCAAATCAAAACCACCCTAAGATTCCATCTCACCCCAATTAGAATGGCGATTATCAAGAATACAAGCAACAACAGGTGTTGGCGAGGATGTGGGGAGAAAGGTACACTCATACATTGCTGGTGGGCTGCAAATTAGTGCAGCCACTCTGGAAAGCAGTATGGAGACTCCTTAGAAAACTTGGAATGGAACCACCATTTGACCCAGCTATCCCACTCCTTGGCCTATACCCAAAGGACTTAAAATCAGCATATTACAGAGATACAGCCACATCAATGTTCATCGCTGCTCAGTTCACAATAGCCAGATTGTGGAACCAACCTAGATGTCCTTCAATTGATGAATGGATAAAGAAACTGTGGTATATATATATATATACAATGGAATATTACTCAGCCATAAAGAATGATAAAATTATGGCATTTGCAGGCAAATGGATGAAATTGGAAAATATCATGCTAAGTGAGATAAGCCAATCTCAAAAAACCAAAGGAAGAATGATATCGCTAATAAGTGGATGAGAACACATAATGGGGGGTGGGAAGAGTTAGGTTTAGGGAGGGGGCAAGAATGGAGGAAGGAAGGACTAGTTAGGGAAGAGTTAGGTTTAGGGAGGGGGGCAGGAATGGAGGAAGGAAGGACTAGTTAGGGTTAGAGTTAGGTTTAGGGAGGGGGGCAAGAATGGAGGAAGGAAGGACTGTATAGAGGGAAAAGAGGGGTGGGAGGGGAGGGGGGAAGGGAAAAAAATAGCAGAATGAATCAAACATTACCGTATGTAAATTTATGATTACACAAATGGTATGCCTTTACGCCATGTACAAATAGAGAAACAACATGTATCCCATTTGTGTACAATAATAAAAAAATAAATAAATAATTTTAAAAAAAGAGTCATAAAGTCATTTTTTTTTATGGCTGAGTAATATTCCATTGTGTAGGGCTGGGGTTGTAGCTCAGTGGTAGAGTGCTTGCCTAGTACATGTGAGGCACTGGGTTTGATCCTCAGCACCACATTAAAAATAAATAAAGGTATTGTGTCCATCTACAACTAAAAATTTTAAAAATATTCCATTGTGTATATATATCACATTCTTTATCCATTCATCTGTTGAGGGGCAGCCAGTTTACTTATTATGAATTGGTAAGCTATGGATTATTATTTCATAATAAGCTTACTTATTATGAAATAAGTAAGGTATGGATTATTTAATCCATAGCTTACTTATTATGAATTGAGCTGCTATAAACGTTGATGTGGCTGTGTCACTGTAGTAAGTTGTTTTTAAATCCTTTGGGTATATGCAGAGAAGTAGGACAACCAAGTGAAATGGTGGTTCTATTTCAGGTTTTCTGAGGAATCTCCATACGACTTTCCATAGTGGTTGCGTCAATTTGCAGTCCCATCGGCAGTGTATGAGTGTATTCTTTTCCCACATCCTGACCAACATTTATTGTTACTTGTATTCTTTATAGTTACCATCTGATTGGACTGATATGAAAAATATATTCTGACTACAGTTCTTTATCAGATATATGATTTGCCTTGTCTGTGGTTTCTTTTCATTATCTTTCAAAGGGCAGAAATTCTTAATTTTGATGAAGACTACCATCAATTTTTTTCCCTATGGATTATGCTTTTGGCAATGTAAGTGTTTGTATATATATATACACACACACATATATATGCACACATATGTACATATATGTATATATACATGCACATACTATATGAGTGTGGAAATATATATGTATATACATGTATATATGTATATGTATATATATACATATATATGTGTATATGTGTGTGTGTGTGTGTGTGTGTGTGTGTGTGTGGTGCTGGAAATCTAACCCAGGGCTGGGTGCATGTTAGGCAAGTGCTCTATCGCTGAGCTACACCCCCAGTCCTTGAAATACTTTAAAAATACATTGTATCCCCCAATATTTGCAGGTTCCCTCCTGTGCCAAATATCAATTTATTGCCTCTCATTTGAAATCCATCTTTCTTGCCTGCTCTGAGAAAATAGAAATGGACGCTTCTCATACATTTTTTATAGTTAAGCCTTGTCCACTGATGACACTGGAGAGACACTGCAGGAGGGAAGGGACCTGCTTCCTGGTTCTTGGCTACCAGCTCAGCCGGCTTCTGCAGCATGTCTAGTTTCTGCAGCAAACATGGCTCCTTCAACACTAGACTCCTGCAATCCGCATAGCTTCTCTAGTGCCAGCTCCTGCAACCAGCAGCTTCCCTCAGCACTCCTCCCACTCAGGTGGGTTCTAGCAGAGTGAGACAGCTCCCTGTGGACGGTTTGTTCCACTATACAGTGCCACATGTCTTCTCTGCCATTTAGTGTTCTATATCTGCTTTAGATAGGGATTCAGGACACCAAGATGTCTGAGGCGGGGTATAAGAAGGATGCTGCCAGAGGATAAGATGGGAAGACGAGTCATGTCACTGTTTATAAGTCCCAATACCATGACACTGAGGACTTATCACAATCACGACTACAGGTTAGGTATTCTAAAATGCCCAATGGGGGTAAACTGGGCAGTATTTTAATTAGGTTTTCTAAAGTAACCAATGGGAGCAAACAGGGTAAAGTCTTCAATAGGGTCCATATAGGAAAGAGAACACCTCACAGCTCAGTATGTAAGACACTAATTTTTAGACATCAGGGTCTTGAGCTTCTCTCTCTTGCTCCACCCACTCTGCTCTACCTTACGGACTGCTACTTCCACTTTCATGTTCAATAAATCTGTACTTTGCCTGTTATTTGTATTTGTCTTTGCTCGATTATTTGTTCAGGACACCCAGGACCTAGACCCCAATTAGACACTGTGCAATAACACCTATGCCCTCTCCAGCAAGATCTGGGCCTCAGCCCAGGAGTGGAAGGGCTCTCCTTCTTGGGAGCTATATCTCAGCCACAGGCAGTGGTTATTATATTATGTATGAGATAATTTTCATTATTATAGATGCTCTTTTTATTTTCTTTAAAATTCTTTTCTTCTTATTAGCCCACAGGTTAGCAAGCAATGACTCAAGGGACAAAGACAGCCACTGCCTTTTTCTTTTTTTATGTATATAAATAAAGCTTTATTGGAACATAGCCATGTTCATTTGTTTATGTATTAACTATGACTGCTTTCACACTCCAACTATCACCAAAAGCTCAATTCTTGTCCCTGATGCCAATCCATTTGCATGTGGTGCTGGAGATTGAACCCAGGGCCTTGTTCATGCAAGGCAACACACTCTACCAACTGAGCTACATCCTCAGCCTGATGCCAATCCAATAACAAGGATGGAGTTTTGAGGAAAAAGGGAAAAGAAGTTTTATTGTTTGCTAGCAAAGAAGAAACACAGGGGACTCCTGTCCCAGAGGCTGTGATTCTGCCCATCAGGAAACAGGGGCTTTTTAAAGAGGTTACTCAAAGGCTATATTCCACAAGTTCTCTGCCTGGAGTTGTAATTCACTTGTTAATGTGGAAGAGAGTAATTTCTGAGATCTTCTGGTGCTATCCCCAAAGTCTGAATTACTCTGTTCCTATGGTGGGTGTATGCTCAAAGACAGATAACTCTGCCTAGGAAAGAAAGGTAATCCAGTTTTTCCTGAGATCAGAGACGGGGAGAGATTAGGGAGGAGCAGGGAGAGAGGAAGAGAAAGAAACCTGTCCATTTTTAAAATAAGTTGCAGTGGCAGAGCAGCAAGGGCTATCTTCAAAGCATAAGGTGGACCACTGTTAAAATTTTATTTTTATTTTAATTGGTCCCAGGGTTCAAATCCAGGGGCACTTAACCACTTAGCCACATTCCCAACCCTTTCTATTTTTTATCTTGAGACAGGGTCTTGCTAAATTGCTTAGGGACTCACTAAATTGCTGATCTGGCTTTGAATTTGCAATCCTGTCTCAGCCTCCTAAATGCTGAGATTACAGGCATGCACACTACCCAAGATTGTGTAGTTTAATTGCGTTTAATCTGGATTCTGCGAATGACTCTATTGTGTTGATAAACCACCTGAAATTTTGTGTGGGTATGTAAATGTGCACAGGTATGGGGAGAAAGTTTCCACTTTGAAATTTTGGTAATAAGTCTCTAGAGTTAAGAGCCTAGACCCTGGATATGAACTGCCCTGAATCCCAGCTCTGCTAATCCTGCTATCACCTAAACTAATTAACTTCACCAAGCCTTAGTTTCCTTGTCTGTAAAATGGGGGATGTTGTAGTACCTACTTCATTGTTATGGGAATTTAGAGAGTTAACATGTATAAAGCATTCGGACATGACCTGGCATATGATAAACACTATATCAGCATTGGCAGTTATTGCCATTTCTGGCTTTCCCCTTGCCTCTAAGGCCCCAGCTAGACCAATGTTTTCTGTTGCTCTAGTGTGGACCTTGCTCTCCAGGACTCTAATCCCTCAGGCTCTTTCTCTACTCAGAGCATTCTTGGTAAAGTGTTACTTGTGCATTAAATCTTGACCTTGCCTCTGGCCTCAGCTCAAATGTTATTTTCTCAAAGAAGCCCTTGATATCTCTGGATTGAGAGGCCTCTGTCCTATAAGCTCTCAGCTCAATTTTTCCTCATAACCTGCACTATGATTTAGTTGCTGAGATCCCTTTAAGGTTTTCCCTTACAGTTTCCAACCTCTGAAAAGGACAAAGGTCATGTCTGCCTGGCTCCCTGTGGACTTCAGTGCAGTGCCTAATATACTGTAGAAATACCATAAATATTTGTCAAATGAATTAGGGAATGAATAAGAAACAAAACATGTAGCCGGGCACAGTTACATTACACCTGTAATCCAAGCGGCTCCGGAGGCTGCAGCAGAAGAATCACAAGTTCAAAACGAGCCCCAGCAAATTAGCGAAGCCCTAAGCAATTTCACGAAACCCTGTCTCAAAATAAAAAATAAAAAGGACTGGAATGTAGCTCAGTGTTAAAGCACCCCGATTGGATCCCCAGTACCCCTCCCCACACACACAAAGAAACTATTAAGCAGGGAGCTTGCCTCTTCCCAGAGAACATATGCATGCCCTTAATTCAAGGCAGGATTAAATACTTTCTTAAACTGGTAAAATTAACTGTGCCAATCAGAAATTTACTGCTACCTTGGGAATAAGTATATAAAGTGACACGTTATCAGAAAACTATATTTTATTATTAATTAACACTCGAACATTAGGAAAGTTATAATAGTTACCATTATAATTCAAAATAGACACAATAAAGTGATTCTCCAAGGAATGTCTTCGAGGACCAATAGTTGCTTTCCCTCCACTAGAAGAAGGAATCCCTGCAAGGATTCGCACTGCTCCCATCTCACCAACTGTCAGACTCCAACGGCTCCTCTGTGTAATGGGCCTTAAAACACTTGTGGGACGCGGATGATGCTTCTTCTCCAGCCAAGACAATGAGGTAACTGCCAACAATGCTTAGGGAAAACTGAACTGGACTTGGGTCCCGGGAGACAGAGAACTGGGGAAATATCACAAGGAATGGCCAGAGGGCTGTGGGAGAGCTGGTTGGATGATCCCAGAAGACACAGACAGTTGGAGATACCTGGCAGGTGGTTCAGATTGCAGAGGCTGGGAGCAGCTCCCAGCTTGCCGGTTCTCAAGCCCTGGACTACATTTCCCAGAGGGCTTTGCTTCAGGGCTTGTTGCAATTGAAATAGGGCGTGTCTAGGAAGAGAAGCCATAGTACTTCAGCAGCGCTGGGGCATCTCCCTCCGCTGCAGCTGCGCCGGCAGAGATGGTTGTACTCCTGATCCTGTTCTTCCTTCTTCCCTTTCTCCTGTACGTGGCTGCGCCCCAAATCAGGTCTGTGCAATTGTGTTGTCTTCTCTTGCAAAGTCTTCACGGGGGGACACGAATTCTCACTGAAGCTCTTTTCTCCAAAAAGAAGGACTAGGAAAACTCCTCTAGGGGGGGTCCCCCAAATGGCCTAGAGCCGGAGTTCAGTGGGTTGCAGGCCAGGTCCAGGTGTGTTGGATGTGGGAAGAGCGAGATCCGACACCACAGGCGATCACGAACCATTCTGAGCATCCTGCTTTGCTTTTCCTGACCCCCGCTTTTCGTCCAGCTTCAGGGAACCCCGAGGGCAAGGCTACCTCAAACGCTGGTTTGCAGCTTGGCAGATTTCAGACCCTGGAATGGGATATGACCTCCAATTCAGTTTTCCCCTTAACTCCCACGTCTTGCACCAGCACTATCTAGCTCCCTGCTTCTAGCCTTTGAGGAACAAAGAACGATTCCACCTTTTGCTCCATGGCCCCATTGCATGTGCTCTCGTTACTGTTAGATTCGCACTTTCTTGAAGCGGATGTAAAGGAGAGAAATGAAGAGTATGCACCCTATCCTGTCTTCGAAGCAAGGGCATGGGGGATCTGCATTAGACGCTGAGGGGCAGCGAGGGGGAGGACAAGGAGAGTGACGGGGGACGGTCTCTGGACCTGGTCAGCCGAGTCTGGCCCCGTGCCCCAGAGAATAAGCCGCGGACTGCACAACAGGCAGGCTGCTGATTGGTTCTGATTCAGTCACCAGTAGTGACGGTGGACCAGTGACTGAAGAGACACACACCTTCCCCAGGGAGCGTGATCATAGTTCCAATGGAAATTGAAGCTGTGCCAAATCTCACTCAGTCATTTCTTACCATAGTAAGATTGATCTTTCAAGGCTCACCTGCCTGCTTCTCTACCTCGCTACCTCTCTCTTAGTCTTTTTATTTACTTTCCCTCCTTGGTGACCCTCTTCCGGTTGTGTTTTTTCTCCATCTTGAACACTCACTGCTCTTATCTCTAAGCACACACATGGGTGATCACACTGAAATGAAAACATGAATTTTTTATGTCTTTACCACATCTACTTATGCACATAGAATTTCAGCGAAAAGTTGAGATAGTCAAAATAGTTCCTAATGATCTTTTCACTGGGAATATCTTTCTCAGAAAAAATATTTAAGTGAGGTGATATTTTCGGAGAAAGAATATACTTCAGGCTTTATCTCCAACCTAGCTAGGTCATGAGAGCCACGCTAGAGCTGGACTTTTATAGTTGATTTTCTCTTTCATTTCTGCTGTTTAAGGAGAAGAAGGAGCCAAGTACAGCCCCCAACAATTTGTCACTGTTGTAGCTCAAGCTGAAGGGGTGTGGAAAACAGGGCAGGGGCATGTTCTTTGAGGAGGGAGGCATCAGTTGATGGGTACCACGAGTTAGTTCACCTCCTTTTCAGCTTATTTGCACTAAGCAGATAGCTTTAGTGGCTAGGAGTACTTTGCAATTCCAAGTTCAATGAAAAAGACTGAAATGCTCTTCAAAAATTCACCTCCTAGTCATCTGACTATTTTAGTCCCAAGATTGTAAAGGAGAGAAAAGAAGAATCTGAGGACTGCCAAAATGAATTTGTGCATTTGTTCATTTAGAAAGGCAGTATAGTGTAGTATTGAGGAGCAAGGACTGTAATTAGACAAATGAAGACTTGAATCCCCATTCCCCTTTGTACTTACTTAACTCTGTGGGTGTATGTGGGTGTGTGTGTGTGTGTGTGTGTGTGAGTGAGAGAGAGAGAGAGAGAGAGAGAGAGAGAGAGCGAGCGAGAGAGCGAGAGAGAGAGAGAGAGAGAGAGAGTGTGTGTATGTGTATGTGTGTGTTCATTCCTCTTCATGGGTTTGAACCCCATGGCTTCAATGGCTTCGTTCATGCTAAGCAGATGTCACTGAGCTACATTCCAGTCCCTGTTTATTTTCATGTGTATAAATGTATGTGAGTGTGACTTTTTTCTTGTTTTGTTCTAGATTCATAAGCTTTCATAATTTTAACTTTTCAAATTGATTAATCATTTCTCAAGACTATAAAATGTCAGTTGTGGCAGAGTGACATGCAGAGACAAGTTCTTTCCTCTTCTTGACTGGGTCTTGTGATTTTCTAAGCCAAAAGTACCTCCTGGGGAGCTCAAACTGTAGTCAGGTGCTTGGCTAATCAAACATTCATCCAGTTCTTGTGCTGTGGGGAGCAGCTCTAAATTTTGAAAAGCTTTATTCCTTGTACAAATGCGAATTGTTTTCTTTCCACCAATTTCCCTTAAACGTGTAAAAGGACATAATTGGAAGAACCTAAAGCAAACCTTAGCCTTGGGATTTGAAGATATTGTGAGTTGAGGAATCTTCTGCAGAGATGAGACAATGAAGAACTGATAAGCTCTCCTCCTCTGTCTACAGGAAAATGCTGTCTAGTGGGGTGTGCACATCTACTGTCCAGCTTCCTGGGAAGGTAGCTGTAGTCACTGGAGCTAACACAGGCATTGGGAAGGAAACAGCCAAAGAGCTGGCTCAAAGAGGCAAGTTCATCTGCTCTCAATTCCCTACTGCTACTGAAGTTTTACCTCTCACAGTGAATCATTCTCCTTATTTCTTTCTAGTCCTAGAATTCAAGAACACTCCAAATACCCATTGATTTGCTAGTCTGAACCTAGTGTGATGTTCTGCTTATAATGGACATTTAACAGATATTATTGATCTGTTTTCCTTTCTTGATTTGCTTTAAATACCTCTGTTGTAAGGTAGGGATAAAAATTCCTGTTTTTAAAAAAACAGGAGAAAACAATATTAATATCACATTTATATCAGTATTAATCTACAACACCCAATCAAAAAAAAAAAAAAAAAAAACTGAACTGACAGTTTCTTTCATATGTTGTTTGATAGGAGCTCGTGTGTATTTAGCTTGCCGGGATGTGCAAAAGGGGGAATTGGTGGCCAGTGAGATCCAAGCCATGACAGGGAACCAAGAGGTGTTGGTGCGGAAACTGGACCTGTCTGATACAAAGTCTATTCGAGCCTTTGCTAAGGACTTCTTAGCACGTAAGTGTGGAACCATTGACTATGTTGCAGGTCTTACGATTAACATAGCAGACTAAGCTAAAGGGAAACGATCCCTCTCCCTCTAATACATAGAAATAGTGGATAAAATATAGCCCAAAACTTTCAATACATAACTGAACTCAGGTGATCATTGGGATGTGATTTATGCCCAAGGAACCTCTTAGGAGGTAGAAACAAAAAGGCAACCATAGCAGTGAGCAAGAACCAAGGTCAAAATCTCTTGGGAGTATCAGAACTTGGTAGGGGCTTTTTAAGATCTAGACCCTTGTTGGTTTAAACACCCAAACAAGGACAGGAGATGAGACCTCAGGTTTTCAAGAGCTGGAACACCATATATAAGGTTGAGATTCACAAAGGACCATCTGGTCCATGGTAAAGGGATTAGATAAACCACAAAACCCTGACTACCAGCTCAGGGACAGGACAAAGAACCTTTCCATCTCCTCAGGACACAGATGAACAGTCATCTGCAAGAAACTAAAACCCCAAACTGGTATCATCTTTGGGGTCTGAATCATACCAGAATGGTGTAGGATCTTTATTTTTTAATTAAAAGAAATATTTTTGGGGACTGAGGTTATGGCTCAGTGGTAGAGTACTTGCCTAGCATGTGTGAGGCACTGGGTTTGATTCTCAGCACCACATATAAATAAATGAATAAAATAAAAGTCCATAAATATTAAAAAAAAATTTTTTTTTGGTGCCAGACTCTTGAGCTGAGAAATTAACATAAAAACCTATAGTAGGTGCCAGGTGTGGTGGTACACACCTATAATCCCAGCTACTCAGGATTCTGAGGCAAGAAGATCACAAATTTGAAGCCAGCCTGGACAATTTAGAGAACCTATCTCAAAATAAAAATTTTAAAAGGGCTTTGGATGTAACTCAGTGGTAGAACATTGCCTAGCATGTGTGAGACCCTGGGTTCAATCCCCAGTATTGAAAAAAAAACAAAACTGTAGATCTCATGAAAAGCAAATCCAAGCATATTCCTCCTTATTGCCCAGGGATCTAGGTCTCCCAGGAAAATAACTTCCACTTTTATGAACTTGAACCACATAAGGAAATGGACCCCTAAAGAGAGTTGGCAAGTTTCTTTTGGGGCCTGAATCCCAGAGGCAGGGATATATATAGAACATCCTTTTTTCTCTTGCTTTGGAATCTTCCCATTCACCTTGGGAAATCTTTCGATTGGGAAAGGTGGACAGAATACTTCCCAAAGGCAGTGAGTAGGTGGCTCCTCAACTGGAAATATTGGGAAGGCTATTCAGTGATGTCAGATAGTATTTTGCCCTGTTGTAGAAGGAGGCAGGATTCAACTAAGTTCTTACAATGAAAAACAATGCAGTGAAGGGGAACTGGAGGGAAGATTGAAGTCCTGCACCCCAACTTTCAAAGCCTGGGCTGTGAGGCATGTGTCAAAGTAACAGCTGTGGCTGGCCATGTTCATGCTCCATCTTCTCTTCCTGCAGAGGAAAAGCACCTCCACATTTTGATCAACAATGCAGGAGTGATGATGTGTCCCTACTCTAAGACAGCAGATGGCTTTGAGATGCACATGGGAGTCAACCACTTGGGTAGGTGATCTGGCCTTATCATAAAACTAGAAGAAATCTAAAGTTCTCCTTGGAAAAATTAGGGGTCAGACTGAGCCTTCTTTGTGGTGTGATTGGAGCTCAGGGCCATAATAGACCATGTGAGTATTATAGTTTAGACCAGCCTGAAGCTGAGGCCTGCCTCAGGTTCTGCTCACTTTTTACTCTGTAGTCCAGATGTGGTTTACCTTGGGGATATTTTCCAATGTCCTAATTGGATTAGAGCCTGTGTTGCTTCTTAGAAGTGATCCTGTGGCTGGTATCAGGGAGAGGCTACCACCATTGGAACAAGACAGGATTTCATGGTGATATAGTCAGACCCACCTCCTATATAAGGCTATCTATGACTTTGGCTGTTTCTATTTCCCTAAACCCTCACTGGACTTGTGTAGTTGAGAGTGTAAAGTTGAGGTGAAAGGCCTCATTCCTGAATTCTCTGTCTCCCATAGCTGAGCCCTGCTTACCTCTGCTCCTCACCCTGGCCTTGAACTCTGTTAATCCTAGTTTTTCTCAACAGGTCACTTTCTCCTGACCCATCTGCTCCTAGAGAGACTGAAGGAATCAGCCCCATCAAGGGTAGTAAATGTGTCTTCCTTGGCACATCACCTGGGAAGAATCCACTTCCATAACCTGCAGGGCGAGAAATTCTACAATGCAGCTCTAGCCTATTGTCACAGCAAGTTAGCCAACATTCTTTTCACCCAGGAACTGGCCAGGAGACTGAAAGGTGGGTTTGGAAGAAATGAATGTGGAGACATAAGTCAGTGGGAGGTAGCTAAATGCCACAAGAATGGAAAATGTTTTCTAGAGCCTGTCACCTGGACATAGGACCTGCTTCCATGACTCTAAATGGAGATGATTTTAGTAAATAGCCCACTAAACATTGGAGGTGGCTAGTTGGGAACAGGGAGATTCTTACTTTGATTCTGAAGGCTCCACTATTTATTGTGTGAGCTGAAGCAAATTACTTAATTTTTCAAAATTTATTTCCGCATAGTACAATGAGATTGCTCCCCAGATTATTGTCGTAATTCAGGCTCATGAGCAAGTCAGAATTTTTTTTACTCTTAGTGAGACTGAGTAGCATGGAGGGAACTGAACTGGCACTAGATGCAGCCATTAGAATAAAACATGTGCTGGGATTCTGGAGGAGGCATCAAATAAGAGGGATAGTATGCTTGTGAAGAGGAATCTCCAGTCACAAGTAAACAGAAGTTCTTAGTGTGTTCTACTTGGGATTTCCAACAAAGATAAAGGAAATCTCAATCTAAAAGGGCAATGCATCAGAATTGAGGCAGGCAGAATTCAGGCTCAAGGAATTAAGCACAGGATCCCCACTGTTGGAACAGGATCATCATATCTCATGGTCAGCCATGAGATGAGAGAAAGAAAGTTGGCAGTCCCCTCAATCCATATGCCCAGTCTGTGCCCAGGGCATGACATCCTTTATTAACTCAGGATAGATGAGGATAACTGCATGGTGAGAACTATCCAATGGGTAAGTCAGGGAGCTAGGGCAGCCTGGAGGTGTAGAGATGGGTCCAGGGTGAGAATTAGTAAACCTGACAGTTTTCCTGGATTAGGTGGAAAATAGCTGTGATGAAGAGTAAGAACCCTGGTGTGACAGATTGATTCATCCAACCATTCTGCAGACCTGTACTCCATGCCAGTGGCATTCCATGCCCTATTTAGGGGACTAGGGATGAGGAGGTGGGGGACAAGATAGGTGTAGGCTCTTTCTTGATTTGTTTTATATCTAATGGAGAGAGATGAGGCAAACACTTATTGGGTAAGTGTTTGTACGTTTGTTGTAATACATCAATAATTTTTGCTGTAAAAAGTTCAAATAGTATGATAGTATATAGAATTAAAAATGAAAGCCCTCTTTATTTATTCCACTTTCTTCCCCTCCCAGTTTTCTCCCCTCAAGTGACTGCTGTCAACAACTTATTGTGCTTATTTCCAGTCATTCCTGTGCATTTACATATGCTTGTCATACACAAGGAACTGCATTTCTAACATGGTATCTTGGCAGTTTTTCCATGTGGTACATATTTACTCACATTCATTTTGTTGGCTATATTACATTTAATATAGCTGTACTTAGTTTATTTATCCATTTTCTTTTTTCTTTTTAAATTTTTTTTAGTTGTTAATGGACCTTTATTTTATTTATTTATATGTGATGCTGAGAATCGAACCCAGTGCCTCACACCTGCCAGGCAAGTGCTCTACCATTGAGCCACAACCCCAGCCCTGTTTATCCATTTTCTTAACAACATAAAGATTGTTTCCTTTTTGTCTCTGCTGTTTAATTTTAATTGCAATAATGTTATAATGGAAAAGTGCAAGGACTTATAATGGATTGAGAGCTGGCAAGGACCTTATTCAGTCTAAGGGTTTAAGAAAGATTCTCTGAGAAAGTAAGTTGCAGTCTGAACCCTGAAGGATAATTAGAAATTAAATGGGTGATAGGTGCAGGTGGGGTGAGGAGGCTGGGGAACATTCCAGCCAGAAGGAAGAAGATGAATAAAGTATGGGCTTGGTTTGAGAAACAGAGAAGACCATGATGGTTAGAATACAGGATTGGGCTAAAACTGAGAGTAGATAGAGGCCACAGTTTGAATGTTAGCGTTTATTTGAAGAGCACTGGAAAACCTTTGAAATTAAAGTCTTTTAGAAATGGCAGGAGTAGGTGCAGCAAGCAGTTTCAGTAGTTAAGGTGAGAATGAAGGTGACTTGGATGAGGGTGGTAGAAGTGGAGTGTAGTAGACACTCCTGAGAGATTTAGGATGTAGAAACCACAGAGATTGTGGGTTTGATTCTCAGGATCACATATCAATAAATAAAATAAAGGTCCATTGACAACTAAAAAAATTTAAAAAAGAAAATGGATAATTAACCTAAGGTGCAGCTATATTAAATGTAATACAGCTAACAAAATGAATGGATGTGAATATGTACCACATGGAAAAACTGCCAAGATACCATGTTAGAAATGCAGTTCCTTGTGTATGACAAGCATATGTAAATGCATATGTAAAACCACAGAGCTTTGTTGGCATGGTGAAGTGGGGATCATCAGGAGCTGCTTCTAGATGCCAATTTGGGCATTTAGGGGACATGGCAGCAACCAGTTTTGGACTTAAAAGTGGAAGTTGCTTTCGAGCCTCTGAATCTACATTATGATGGGTTATCTAGCGAAGACTGGAATAGGCAGTTGAAAATATGTACTTTATCTCAAGTAGTGAAATCCACAGCTCTTTTCACTCATTTGGTAGCAAAACCTCAACTACACTAGGGAGATTAGGCAATTGGCAAGATATGGGTATGTCTCATATTCTGCTAAAATCAGAAGAAATTTGAAACATTTTTGGTTTCAAGATTTCCAGACAGGGTTGGGAACCTGAAATAGCATGTGCAGAAGTGTCATTTAGCACTTCCCATATACAAGGGACTATTCTAAGCTCTTTTACATATGTGAGCTTATCTAATACTCAGAACAACCCTGTGCGGTGTAGGTATCATGATTAGCCCCATTTTAGAGATGAGAAAGTGAGTCACAAAAACGGAAGCTTGTCAATGGTTACACAACTAATGAAGGGAGCTGGGAGATGAAACTGGGCATTCTGTCTACAAAGTCCATGCTCTTCACCACCTTGTTATGCTCTCTCGCATAGTCACTGTAGAATTCAAAGAAACAGTTTGGGCTGTAGATGCAGTGTGAGCACTATACAATTACAGAGAGGGAGTCTAGTGAGCCATGAGAATTCCAACTTAACATTTGGGTAGAAAATGATGACCAAGGATGTCCAGGAAACTGAGACAAAGCAGCTGG
Organism: Sciurus carolinensis; assembly: GCF_902686445.1. Taxonomy (NCBI): domain Eukaryota; kingdom Metazoa; phylum Chordata; class Mammalia; order Rodentia; family Sciuridae; genus Sciurus; species Sciurus carolinensis. The sequence continues at coordinate 166,724,486 of NC_062214.1, read as the reverse complement.
AAGGGTTAAGAAGACCAGAAGAGGTGTGGGTCATGGGAGCCAATAAAATAGAGGACTTATAGAAAGAGAGGGTCAACAATGTAAAGTGTTCCTAAGAGGTCGAGTCCTGGTTCTGCTACACTGAAACAGTTAATAACCTCTCAGAGCCTTAACTTCTTAATCTGTGAAACGGAAGTGTAAATTAACTGTGAGTAGTGCTTATGATGTTACCATGGGCAGAGGGTTCACTTGTGGGGTCACAAGTTTCTTCCCATCGTTTGCTTTTTTTGGATGTTTGGTAAAATCGAGTCCTGTCTTCCCCTCTTTACATGCACCCACTATAGGCTCTGGCGTTACCACATATTCTGTACATCCTGGCACCGTCAAATCAGAATTGGTTCGGCACTCATCTTTCATGAGGTGGATGTGGTGGCTTTTCTCCTTCTTCATCAAGACTCCTCAGCAGGGAGCCCAGACCAGCCTGTACTGTGCCATAACAGAAGGTCTTGAGACTCTAAGTGGGAATCACTTCAGGTATGAGTGTTTCTGTTTTTGAAGATGAGATTTTATTTCTCAAAGGAAATTATTTGAATTTATCTGGTAGGTTGTAGACTTTTTAAAAAAGTATTTTGTCTAATATAACCCGTTCACATTTTTTGTGATGCCTGCTAGGTTTGATTTTCCTCTCTTATTCTGATAATTGTGCTTTCCGTTTTATTTCTTCCTATCTTTTGTTATGTCAGTCAAGTTTTCTTTATTCCTTTTTAGACTCAGTTCTATATTTCTTACATTAAAAAATATAAATGTTTTTCTTATTGTCTGCAGAATTGAAATAGTACATATGGACTTCCTTCTTGAATAAGTAAAGATTTTTAAAATTGCATTGTAGAGACTTTTGAAAATCAAATAGCATATTGAACTCAAATATACCCATCATCCAGCCTCAACTGTCATTAAACCAGGCCAGTCCTTCCCCATCCTTTACCCTTCCCATATTACTTTGAAGAAAAATACCAGACATCACATAAAGATTGGATTTTTAACATTTTTATCTACTTTCATGACCATGTTAAAGTAACCTGATATTTTAGAGATGTTAAAGTAACCTTATATTTTAGATATTTCTATTAAGATTAGAAAGAAAAGTAATTAGATGATGAAAAGCCTATCGTGCAGACTTACAGAAGAACCACAGAAGTTATATCCATAGAGACAGAATCTAATCTGTGCTTTAGAAAAATATTTGTTTAATGAATAAGTAACCCAGTGAGAGGTAGAGTTCCTGATTTAGGGTATTGACAATTAAAAGGATGGTTGCATGACAGAGGCCCTGAAGAGGCAGAATTTTTGCCACTGAATGAGTGAGTGACTGCATGCGAGGGACGATTTCGTAGTTTGGGTTTCAAGTCTGAGTGTCTAGGAGGTTGATGATGATATTATCTTAGATAGCTGGCATGGAAAAATAACACGTGACTTAAGGTTCTTGAATTCCAAAGGAGTGGACATGAACTCTGACTAACTTAAGCAGGAAGGAAACTTCCTACAGTAGTAGAGCTGGAGATGCCCTTAGATCCAAAGGGAAGACTGAAGAGCTGCTTAGGATAGAATGGCCAGCCAGCCTTCTGGGGCACTGCTGCCAGGGTGACATCTTTTAGTTTTGGTTGCTCACTATACAGTCTCCAGGGAGGAAGCATTGGATAGAAGGAAGTTGCCAAAAGAAGATGGAATGGATATTTAGTCAGAATGACAGTTTTCCCTGGCATAATAAATCTTGCTCTGTATATGTTGAGTGTGTGTTACTTACAAGACATACAAGTAGAAATGTGAAGCAGATAGTTGGAAGTATGGGTCTGAAGTTCAAGAAAATAGATAAATACAGTTTTGTATACTGGAGTGGTTTTCCAAGAGTGAATGGATTCTTCTTCCTGGGAGATGTTAAGAAAAACCCTTTATCTTGGTTTTGACTTGAGTGGTTTAAAGAAAGTCAGCTGCGAATTCATAACTTAGTAATTATTGAATTGACTTTTGAAGAACCTTACCCAGGCAATAGATTCTTAATTTTACTTCATGTTGAAGATCCAACAGCAGCCAAGTAGACCACTATCTAGAAACGAACATAAAAGTCCGTTTTAATTAAAACCTTAGGAACTTTGCACTGGCTATTCTTTCTGCCTATTTCTACTAATCTACTTTCTGTCTATGGTGTTTTGCCTATAATGGACATTTCACAAAGTGGAATCATAAGATATGTGGTCTTTTGTGACTTTCATTTAGCACAATGTTTTCAAGGTTCATCTATACCAAAACATGCATCAGTTCTTATTTCTTTTTATTTAAATTTTTTTTAGTTGTAGATTGACACAATACCCTTATTTGATTTATTTTTATGTTGTGCTGAGAAGCAAACCCAGTGCCTCACCTGTGCTAGGCAAGCACTCTTCCACTGAGCTACAACCCCAACTCCTTGCATTGCTGAATAATATTTCATTATATGAACATACCACAGTTTATTTACCCTTTCATCAATCAATAGGCATTTAGGTTTCCACTTTTTCGCTATTTGAATACTACTGCTATGAACATTCTTATAGAAACTTTTGTATGGATATTACTCTTGAATATATAGAAGTGGAATTTTGGGGCATCTGGCAACTCTTGTTTAACTGTTGAGGAGTTGCCAGACTTTTCCAAAGCAACTATTCTTTTACATTCCCATTGGTCATGTATGAAGGTTCCAGTTTCTCCATATCCCAGACAATACATACTATTGTCTTTCCTTTTGATTTTAACCATCATAGTGTATGTCTTGCCATTATCATTTTCCTGCTAATGATATGGAACATTTTTCATGTGCTTTATTGTATTTTTATATATGCGTATGTTGGAGAAGTATCTGATTCAAATCCTTTGCCCATTTTTAAATTAAATTATTGTCTTTTTATTGTTCAGTTGCAAGAGTTCTCTATAGTCTAAATATAAGTCCTTTATCAAATATATGATTTGCAAGTATTCTTTCACTCTGTGGGTAGTCTTTTCACTTTTGTGTGTGTGTGTGTGTGTGTGTGTGTGTGTGTGTGAGAGAGAGAGAGACTGGGGATTGAACTCAGGCCTCACACAGTGACAAGTGCTCTACCACTGAACTACATCCCAGCCTTCACTTTCTTAATAGTATCCTTGGAAGTACACAAATTTTTAATTTTGAAAAGTCCAATTTTCTACATTTTTCTTTTGTCACTTGGGCTTTTGGTGTCATATCTAAGAAACAACTGCCTCACCCAGATTCACAAAGATTTGCTACTATGCTGTTTTCTTTGCAATTTTATAGTTTTAGCATTACATTTAGGTCTGTCTGTGATCCATTTTGAGTTATGTTTTGTATGTGTTATGAAGTAGAGGCTTAATTTCATTCCTTCCCTTATAGATATCCAGCAGTCCCAGCACCATTTGTTGGAAAGACTGTTCTTTCTGCATTGAATTGTCTTGGTAGATGTATCGGTCTGCTCAGTCTGCCAATACAAAATATAGTCAGCCCTGTGTATCCATGGTTCTGCATCTGTGAATTCAACTAAAAGAGGATTGACAGTATTCGGGGGGGGGAGTGTATATATACTGAACATGTACAGAGTTTGTTTCTTAACATTATTCCTTAAACAACATGGTGTAACAAGTACCTACATAGCATTTACATTAGGTATTATAAGTATCTTAGATGATTTAAAGTATATGGGAGTGGTACAGTGGTCGAGTGCCCCTGAGTTCAATCCCCAGTACTCCCCCTAAAAAAAATTATATGGGAGGATATATGTAGGTTATTATGCAAATGTGACACCATTTTATATAAGGGACTTAAGCATCCCACAGGGGGTCCTAGAACCAGAGACTGGGTGCCTTAAACATTTATTTTTTCACGATTCTGGAGACTTGATCTTATCTAAGATAAAGGTACTGTCAGGGTTGGTTTCTGATAAGAGCTTTCTTCTGGACTTGCGAACGGCTGCCCTCTCTGTGTCCTCACAGGGCCTTTCCTGTGTGCACACATGTTCCTAGCATCTCTTCTTCTAAGGATACCAGTCCTGTTGGACTAGTGCCCCACTTATGGCCTCATAATCTTAATTATCTCCTTAAAATCTAAATTATCTCCTTAAAGGCCCTATCTCCAAAAACAGTCATATTGGGGGTTAGGGTGTCAATATATGAATTTTAGAGAGACAAAATTCAATCCATAGGCCAGGTGTGGTGGCACACACCTGTAATCCCAGAGGTTCAGGAGGCTGAGGCAGGAGGATCACAAGTCTCAGCAACTTAGTGAAGCCCTAAGCAACTCAGGGAGACCTCTCTCTAAATAAAATACAAAAAAGGACTGGGGATATGACTCAGTGGTTAAGTACCCCTGGATTCAGTCCCTTGTATTAAAAATAAATAAATAAATAAATAAATCCATAACAGGAATCTTGTTGGAAGTCAATTGACCATAAAGGTAGGGGTTTATTTCTGCACATTTAATTTAATTTTGTTCTATTCATTTATCTGTCTGTCCTTATGCCAGTACTATACTATCTTGACTACTGTAACTCTATAGTAACTTGCTTTTTGATATTAGCCAATCTTTTATCTATATTTATTCTTAACAAAATCCCAATGGAATTATCAGCACTGCAACCATGCTGATACTATAACCACACTTAAATAGCTCTAACTATAGGACTTAAATAATTTTTATAGCACATCATAGTTTACAAGGTATCTTTGTGTCCATTGTATCATTTGCTCTTCCCTGTGACCTTAAGAAGGGTAGAAGACACAGGATGGTGGAAGATGCTTCCAGAGACCAAATGTTTCCAGAGAGTGGTTCTCTGTGATGGTATTTTCACTCAGAAAGGCCAGGGTGTGCTGGTCATATTCTAAGTTTTCTTAAGTATATATACTACACTTGTAATGCTTGTTTTATAAATGTGAGGTTTTGTAGGTTTTTGGTTTTTGTTGGTTTTTTTTTTTTTTTTTTTTTTTTTGGTTGTTTTTTTGTTTGATTTTTGTGGTACTGGGGATTGAACCCAAGACCTCATGCTTGCTAGGCAAGCATTTCTATATCCCCAACCCTTTTAAAAATTTTGAGACAGAATCTCATTCAGTTGCCCAGGCTAGCTAGCTTCAAGCCTGTGATGCTCCTGCCTCAGCCTCTGGGGTAGCTGGGATTATAGACATGTGCCACCATACCTGGCAGTATGGAGGTGTTTTTAAGTGATATTTCTCAAGGATTAGCTAGTTCTGAGAATTATCTTAAGAACTAGTTGAAAACAGATTCCTGGGCCTCGACCATAGGGATTCTGATTTAATGTCTGAAATAGGACCAGACAAGTTCCAGGATGATTTAGTGAGCTATTTCTCTGCTGGGACTAAATGACCCAACCAGCACAATTGTAAAGGAGGAAAGGGTTTATTTGAGGGCACACAGTTTCAGAGGTCTTAGTCCATAGAAGGCTGGCTCCATTCCTCAGGGCTCAAGGTGAGACTGAACATCCTGGTGGGAGAGGGTGGTAAAGGGAAGCAACTTACATCATGATGATCAGGAAGCAGAGAGAGAGAGAGACTCCACTCTCCAGATACAAAATATTTACCCCATAGCCAATGCCCCAATTCCCACCTCCTCCAGCCACACCCTACCACTTCAATTAATCCCATCAAGGATTAATTCACTGATTGGGTTAAAACTCTTTAAAACCCAATTGTTTCTCCTCTGAACTTTCCTGCATTGTCTCACATGTGAGCTTTTGGGGGATACTTCAAATCCAAGCCATAACAATGATGTTCCTGCTGCTGTCTATGGCCCACATCAAGCCATATGTGTTAATGGACATAGTGTTACGAATTTGCTTCATGTTGTTAATTCAGACTTGGCAATTCTCCTTTCACCTTCAGAATTTGCTTAGAAGCCAGGCATAGTGGTGCATGCCTATAATCTCGGCATCTGGGGAGACTGAGGCAGGAGGATCACAAGTTCGAGGCCAGCCTCAGCAATTTAGTAAGGCTCCAAGCAACTTAGCAAGACCGTGTCTCAAAATAAAAAATAAAAGGGTTAGGGATTTGGCTCAGTGGTTAAGTGCCCCTGGATTCAATTCCCAGTTCAAAAAAAAAAAAAAAAAAAAAATAGTCACCAATATAGCAGTGTTGAGATGTGGGGCCTTTCAGAGGTGATTAGGTCATGAAAGATTAAATACCATTATTTCAGGAGTGGGAGTGAATACCTTTAACAGGATGAGTTGGGGCTGTCACCATGTGATGCCTTCTGCCATGTCATGATGCAGCAAGAAGGCCTTCACCAGATGCCAGCCCCTTGAAGTTCAACTTCCCAGTCCCCATAATCATGAGCCATTACATTTCAGTTCTGTATGAGTTAAACAGTCTATGGGTGATCAGCCTATAGCAACACACAAAGGACTAAGACACACCTGGTACCTTTCTTTTCTGCTGTCACCTTTTCTTCCTTTGTTGTTTATTAATCTGACTGTATTTGTCTATGAGTTTAAAAACAGTTATAACTGGGCTGGGGTTGTGGCTCAGTGGTAGAGTGCTTGCCTAGCATGTGTGAGGCACTGGTTTTAATCCTCAGCACCACATAAAAATAAATAAATGAAAGGTATTGTGTCCATCTACAACTAAAATATATATATGTGTGTGTGAATGTGTGTGTATAACTGTATTATATATGTATAACCATATATATATATATATGTATATATATATATATATATATATATAAAATAACTGCAGGTAGTTCAGGAGTAAGGAAATATTTTATTACTCCAAGCATCTGTGACCAATGTAAGCAGCAGGATTTCAGCTTTGTAATATGCCCAGGGCCTTGGACTTAAAGAAGGTGGACATACACAGGTGTCAGGTAGGCAGTGATATTAGAGTTAAATATATGCAAAGAAAGGAGGACATAAGACCAAATGAAACATCTGATGAGAGTGACCTAATAAGAAGATCTAAATGGCAATCATATTTTCTTGGAGAACAGGACATACTGTGGTCCTGTCCTGAAAGACATGAGATCCCCTGGGCTATTTGCCTGTCATATTCTTTATCCCAGGCAGAGAGCAGATTCCATTCTTAACCCTTTGCTTCCTGCCTCTCTGTTTCCCTTCCAGCGACTGCCATGTGGCATGGGTCTCAGCCCAGGCTCGTAATGAGACTATAGCAAGAAGGCTATGGGATGTCAGCTGTGACCTACTGGGGCTCCCAATGGATTGACTGGTGGTAGCTGGACCCCAAAGAAGACTGCAGCAGAAGATAGAGCTCCCTGCCAAAATGATTCTCCTTCAAGGTGGCCAAAACCTTAAGCACAAAAAGAGCAAAACTTTCTGGCCTAGCCTATGTGGTGTCCAGTTAATTCCAGCACACTGCCAGACTCATGTTAACACCTTGCATTTGTCCAGACTTCCTTTGTTCTTGTTACTGCTAGAGTTTCTAGCAATATCATTGGATAAGATAACCCTTATATGACCTGCACAGCTTATATTTTCCTTCTGAAATTTACTACTACTTAAGAGAATCTAAGCTCTGGCAGGGCTGACGTGTGAAAACATGGACTAAGCTACTTTCTTTGTTCACAGTGTAGTTCCTGCCAACCAACCAGCCTTTACTTCAAGGGGGGCACATTGCAACTTCCCCTGAACCCCATGAGTCACAGTGTCAAGAGCAGGGCTTCATTGCACCAACACTGGAATTCTTTCAGGAAATCCTTCACTGAATCTGGATTACGGCCTGGCCTTATCTCTAACAACCTCATGCCACTGCTGTTAAGACATTTACCCAAGTCTAAACCACTTCTAAGAAGTTTGTGGGGTTTGGGGGGAGGGCAGAAATTAAAAAAAAAAAAAAAAAAAATCAAGATCTGTCAGTTTCCTACCATTTCTCAGACCAGTAAAGGGATAGCAAAAATAGCGTTATAAAAAAAAAAACAGGCCACTTGGCTTTACTGACCCCAGTCCCATGGAGGCCACCTTTTTGTGCCTTGAAACCAGAAGAGGAAAGGGAAGTGTTTTCAGTCATTGTCATTGTGTTATCTTTTTGTGTCTTATGTATTTATGCAGTTGGGAGTATTTTCACAAAATTTACAACAGCCACAAAGGAACAGTAGTCAAAGCAGATGCTAATATCAAGTATATGATCAGAGATGGAACAAATCAATGCCATCCGTTTGTTTATATAAATGAGTATAGCTGCAAAGAGAAATAGATTATATATGTTGGTAGTCAGCCAATAAGAAGCAGGTGGGTACAGAGACAAGTTTAAAAAAGTTAATTTCCTAAAATTCTATGTTTTATTTGGAAAACTTTTATCAAAAGTTATGCTGCCTAATGGAAGTTTGGGGAATTGGTAATGTTCCCATCACTTGATTGGAGTCTGTGATTCTAAGAGTTGGTGACTTTCTTGGACTAACAATTATATGTTAACTTTAGTAGGGAGAAGTTATAGGACCACATTCTTCATTTCTCATATGTATAAACTGATCATCTTTTCTTGGACCTGTTTTGACCATTAAACTATATATTTAGAAATGGTCATTTATAGGAAAATTGGAAAACTTGTGCAGAATAACTCAATATTTTACCTAATTTATATGGATCTGTCATTGACAAAAATTCTTTTTGATTATTTATCATGTTTTAAATTATCAGAATAAAAAGTGTAAGAATTAAAAGTTTTAAGAGTCAAAATAAGAAAACACTTATTATAGTTATACAAACATTTTTCATTTTAAAAGATAATTTGTCCCAGAATCTAACTACAGTACAATCTCAGTTCATATGCCATTAATTTGTGTTGTGTGATAATTTGACCATTCACTCACTTCATACTTACTTTTTTATGACACTGACCAGAGGTCACTTTTTCTGCAATCCTTGATCACCCCAGGATTTTCTCTCTGTACCAGTCTTTTATTTCTGTAACACAGTGCTATAGGATTTACCACTACACTGCTGCTAACAACCTCAGACTTCTCTATGCTCAGTGCTCAGTGCATATTAAAAGCTCAACTAATTTGTTATTTGTTGAATCAATGGTAGTGAACTCAATCTAATAAAAATGACCTAAGAGATAGAAATCACCAAAGCAGTCAGGAGTGGTGGCACATGCCTGTCATCCCAGGCACTGGAGGCTGCGGCAGGAGGATGGCAAGTTCCAGGCCAGCCTCAGCAACTTAGCAAGACGCTGTCTCAAAATTAAAAAAAACTGTATGGGTACTTTAAATATTGGGCTCCCAAAGAAACATTTGATAACAAGAGTCCTTAAGCAAACTACACAATCAATATACACAGGTATACACACCCATGGAGTGCAGGAAAAGACTTTATAATTGTTAACGAGTTACACTTAGTGGCAGATCACACCTCAAGTTGGGTCCACCTTCCACCCTACATTATAAACCACCCAAAGACAAATTAATTCACCAACACATGCAGTTCCCCACCAACGCCTACGCTCAAACAAGCACCTGTTGTGAACTAATGCTCTGCCTAGTGCACATGGCGGTCGGGTAGCTAGAAGCTGAGTACGTATTTTGGGGTTAGGGTCACACTGCCCAGTTTTCACTTGACAGTGTGTGACCCAAGCTACCTGACCTCCCCAGGACACCACCGCCCAAAGGCCGATCTGTCCTTCCAGGGCTGAAAGCCAACACTTAGGACACGAAGAAGTCACTGTGGCAAAGCAGAGAGCGACAGCCACGAAGATGATGTTCAGGAGCAGGTTATACCCCAGCGCAACAGCCCATCCAGGGTAGTCCCAGCTGCGCGTGACCCCCGAGTCGGAGCGCCCTCCGCCCTAACTACAACTCCCGGCATGCACTGCAGCCAGCCCCGCCCCTAGCCGGCCGGCAGGTCCCGGAGGAGGCGGCCCAGCTGCCCGCGCCGCGGCCCCACTTGGGCCCTTCTGCTGTGGCTCCTTCCCCAACTCGGGCTGGTATTTACAGGGCCGAGGACGGCCGCTCTCGCCGACACGGAGCCACTCCCGCAAAAGTCGCCGGACAGTGTGGCCCTCCCGGCTTTCCGTCAGGCTTTCGCGCCCGACACTCCCGCAGTGAGCGGCTAGCCGGGTGGGCGTTCCGGCTGCGAAGGACCCCACCGCGGCCCCGGAAGCGCCTCGTTCCGGGCGGTGGTGGCGCCGCGGTCTCCGTGATGGCTTCGGGACTGGGCGGCTGACTACTGGGCTCGGGGTGGGCCCAGTGCCCAGAATCTCGGCGGCTGCTGCTTGAGCTCGGCCTCACCATGGCCACCTCGGCCGCTTCCTCAGAGCATTTCGAGAAGCTACACGAAATCTTCCGCGGCCTCCATGAAGACCTACGAGGGGCGCCGGAGCGGCTACTGGGGACGGCCGGGACGGGTGAGGCGGGGGCGGGACAAGCCTTGGGGAACTTGACCCTGCGGGCTTAGGGAGGAAGAGCCTCCTCCCGGACACGGACCCCTTGCCCCCGGCTTCTCTTGCTCAGACACGCCCCCTAGAGCTGGCAGGTCCCAGCGCCCAGGGGTCTCCCTGCTGTCACTTAGAGGGGACTGGGGACATGCCCAGGGTTGGACGTCGGGGTGTCGTTCCTCTGGGATCTTTCTGTGGCCTTGAGAGTTTTCTCTTTTTTTTTTCCGACTGTGGCAAGACCATACTCTATTTCAGTAGAGTGGGTTTCTTTTGTAGCTCTTTGTATTTGTTGTAGTCATTTAAAAACATTCTTATCAAGACAGGCTTCACCAGACAAAAGAATCCATAGCACAAAATAGGGCCAGGAACCCAAAAGAACCATACCTTTTGGCATTGGAACATAAAGGTTCAGTGGGAGTTTGTCAGACGGTGATTGAAAAGAGGCAATGAAGGAATTTTTAAAAATTGAATACTCACAACTATGGAGCCTTAGAGTATAGGTGGAAAAGTAACAGGAGATGAGGAAAGTGAAACAGATTGTGGAGGGACCTAAATGTCACATTAATACTTTTGGACTTGATATAGAGAATCAGTTAAGGATTTTAAGCAGATGATTAATATGAATTTTATTTTAGGAAGAGGATTCTAATGACTGGATAAGAGAGTGGCTATAGGGTACCTCGTTAGAAGCTTGAATGGCAGTCATAGTAGAGAGTACTAACTCCCAGAGTGGTTCTAAGGCAGAAATTAAGCAGACTCATTGGTTATTGGAAGAGCAGGAAAAAAGATTCAAGGGTTTCTGTATTTCCTCATTTGGTCATGTGAGTGAATAATGAACTTAGAAATAAGAGAAGCAACCAGGCATAGAGGCACATACCTGTAATCTCAGATACTCGGGATGCTGAGGCAGGAAGATCACTGGTTCTAGGTCAGCCTAGTCAACTAGCTCAGTGGTAATGCACCCCTGTATGTGTGTGTGAGAGAGAGAAGTAGACTGCTTGGAGGAGATCATCATAGGTAGCTGTAGAATAGAGATCACAATGCATATCTGTTCTAGACTGACAAAAAAAAATTTCTGCCACTAGAAATAACATTTATGAGGAACATTTATGTGAATTGAGAGGCAGTATAGCAATACTTAAAAGCAAGAATTCTGGGCTGAGGAATATAACTCAGTTGGTAGAGTGCTTGCCTTGCTAGCACAAGGCCCTGGGTTCAATCCCCAGCACCGCAAAAAAAAAAAAAAAATGGAAAGGTTTTCCATGTACAAACAGAGAAACAACATGTATCCCAATTAAAAAAAAAAAAAAAAAAAAAAAAAAAAGCAAGAATTCTAGAGCCACAAGAATTCTAGAGCCAAACTGGGTTATATACACCTCTTGGTAGCTGTGTGGTCTTGCAGGGTATTTTAAATAAATTAGTTTCCCCTGCAGAATGAGGATTAAATCTAGTTTTTAACTTCATAGGATTTTGGTGAGAAATTAATGAGTTAATATGTGTAAAGCCCTTAGAATATTACCTGATAATAATAATAACTGTTAGTTATTGTTATTAACATATGGGAAATTTGATATTTTATTTAAATGAAAAGTAGTACCAGGTCAGTGTACAACTCACTACTCTTATCTGGCTCTGCTTTTTCCCCCAGAGCATTTATTTTCTAATATAGTAGACACTTTACATATTTTTGAAATTTATATACATCATTTGTCTTCCTTTCAGTAGAAAGGTTTCTTAAGCCCCACCCCAGACCTATTGAATCAGAAAAATGTTTTTTTTAAATTTTAATTATTTTAATTTATTTTTATCAGAAAACTGTTTTGACAAACTATTTTAACAGCTCTCCAGGGGATTGCTGAAGCAAACTCAAATTTGAAATCCACTGAGCTAGAATATAAACTCAGTATTTTGTTTGTTTTGCTTATTATGAATCCTAAATTCCTAAAATAGTGCCTAATGGAAGTGAGGTGATAAATATTTGTTGAATGATTGAATTGTGTAAATACTGTGAATTGTTGGGAAAAAATAACAGTATAAAAACTAATAATGTGTTTCTATTCTGTTTTTCACATTTTCATTACTCTTAAAATTGATATATGCAACTGTTAAAACAACAAAAATGAGATATTTATTTCCTTAAAGTACAGTCCACATTCCATTTTTGTCATTGAAACATAGTGGACACAAAATGTCATTTTAGGAAGTTTTTGTGGCCATGACAGTCCATTCATTGTCATATACTATAATTATCAATCCATTTAATATTGCATTAAGACCTACAGCAGAATTTCAAAAATTTTAGTTTTGTACCACCTGAAGAGGTCTCTCCAATCCAAATACCTCAGTGTTATAATTTCTTTTTTTTTTTTTTTTTTTTAGTTGTTGATGGATCTTTATTTTATTTATTTATATGTGGTGCTGAGAATCAAACCCAGTGCTTCACACATGCTAGGCAAGCACTCTACCACTGAGCCACAACCCTAGCCCATTTCTTAATTTAATTAGTATGCTAAATGCCTGTACTCACAATTTCTAGCTTTAGTTTTACAGTGCCTGAAAACATCTTTCCATATGTCTTAATGTTGTATGTAATAAAGTTTTTGAAAGTTTTTCATTTTCATTCACATAAACTTCAGTATTTGTAAATGAGACCCTGTTATTTTGGGGGCTAGAAAAAGTCATCACCAGAGTATTGTATACAGCAGACTGACAAACACCAGTTGCAGGCTTTAGAATTTTAATTATTCCAGCTCTCTTCATACTCTGTGGTGAATTTGGTTTTCTCCTAGGTCTTCCTACCTAAGAATGTACTTTCAAAATCAGGTGGGGGCCTAAGGTTATAGTTCAGTGGTAGAGCATTTGCCTAGTATTCACTAGGACCTGGGTTCTATATGTGGAACTTGCTAAGTGCTTGTTATTTGTATTATAATCCTTTCATACAGCCCCATGAGGTCAGTACTATTATATTTCCTACTCACAGGTTTGGAAGTTTGCTTTTAACTTATGTAGTGTAAGCAACCTATTAGTTTCACATACAGAGGCTGTAAATCATAGAAATGCCACAGTGGGGCGACAGAAGCAAATGAATGACATTTTTCAGACAGCATATTTCATTTAGAAGTATATAGACTGGGATTAGGATTGTAGCTCAGTGGTAGAGTGCTTGCATAGCATATGTGAGACAGTGGATTCAATCCTCAGCACTATGTCAAAATAAATAAATAAATAAAGGTATCATGTCCACCTACAACTAAAATAAATAAATAAATATATATATATTTTTATATATATACATATGTGTGTGTATGTGTATATATATATATATATATATATATATATATAAAACAGTGGAAGCTATAATTCTTTTTAAAAATATATATAAGCTGTAGAGCACTCCTAGGTAGGAAGTGTGTGCTTTATGAAATCAGGTGGATGATAGAATATTCCAACTCCAAAAAGATAGAATAACAGAATCACAGGGAAGTTTGCAAAAGAATACAGTTTCAGTGGACTGTCTCTTCTCCCCTATTTTTATTTGTATAGTTCATTTTCTTAGTTCTAGAATTTGCCCCTTGAGAACACAGGTTTTTTTTGTTTGTTTGTTTCAGAGCCATCTGGCTTAGATCAGGAGTAGATGTACTTGAGTTTGGAGTATGTCATTTCAGAGGAGTGACTGCACTCAGCACTTTTGTGACAGCTTATTGTAAAATGACACAATACTGCTCCATGAAAGTATCTGTTTTTGACTGCAGCTACTATTATTTCACTGTTGGTGGCTAAGAACACAGTCCCCTCGAGAATAGTGACAGCTGCTTTGGTGCCCATTTCAGTTGTGTCTCAGGCAAGATGCTGTTTGCCATAGCTGAACTTTCCCCTATTAAAAAAAATAAATAACAAATGGAGCCATGGATTTTGTGAACAATGTGGACAAATAATTCACCTGCAGTGACTTATGTATGTTAAAGGAGTGTCACACAACCATGAATGAGACATAGTAAAGGGTCTGTTGTCATTTTCTCTTTCAGACAGTAACAACATCTAGAGGAGGTTTAAAGTTTTAGAAGCTATGGACGAAGTTAAAAAAGACAAAGTAAGCTGAGTGTGGTGGCATACGCCTATAATCCCAGCAATTTAGGAAGCTGAGGCAGGAGGATTACAAGTTTAAGGCCATCCTTATCAATTTACTGAGGCCCTAAGCAACTTAGCAAGACTGTCAAAATAAAAAGGGCTGGGAACTTATCTTAGAGGTAAAGTACCTCTAGTACTTTTAAAAAAGAAATAAAAAGTCAATTTCCTTTTTCTGGAGGGCTTCATCTCAAGTGGAGAATGTAGAATGAACACATAAATGATTTATGATCAGTTAAAAAGCAGCAGATAACCGATATATTAAATGTTGTTGTGATTAACAGTGTCAATGCATACAAACCTTTAGCGACTGTTACATCATATGTGGGTTGAAAGGCTCTGGAGATGGATGGTGGTGATAGTTGCACAACAGTGTAAATGTACTTAATGCCACTGAAATGTACGCTTTAAAAAGGTCAGAACGAGCCTGTCATCCAAACTACCTGGGAGGCTAAGGCAGGATTGCACTTTTAAGACCAGTCTCAGTAACTGAGACCCTGTCTCAAAATAAAAAATAAAAGGATTGAGGATATAGCTCAATGGTAAAGTACTCCTGGGTTCAACTCCCACTATTTCCCCACAAATGTCAAAATGGTAGGTTTTTTGTTATGTGTACTTTACCACGATTAAAAAGAAACAGAAGACTATTTCCCCAGACTATAACAGTAATCTCAAAAGATGAGTTTGAAAAGTATGGTAAGCAATGGTAACTTTGTGGGTAATTGATTATGTGTAGATTTCCAATGAGAACATTCATTTGTGTACATTTTTTAAAAATTCAGGTTCCTCATAAATGGAGCTGATTTCTGCTTATTAGAAGGGATGACCTACTTCCTCATTTTAGAACTAAGGAAGGAGATCAGGTCTCAAAGATAAGAAGACAGTCATCCACACTTTCATGTTGAGACAGGGCCAAGGCTCTCACCAGAATTTAACATCCCAGACCAACTAGGACCCTTCCCCTATACAAATATTTACCAGGTCACACATTCAGAATACCTTCATGATTTTTTCCGCCAGGTGTGGTGGGGCACACCTATAATCTGAGTGACTCAGCAACTTAGACCCTGTCTCAAAATAAATAAAAATAAAAAAGACTGATGATGTAGCTCAGTGAGTGGTAACAGCATCCCTGGGTTTAACCTCCAGTACCAAAAAAAAAAAAAAAAACCCAAGAAACTTCATAATTTTTGCCACATCTAATCTTGCCATTTGTGTGTGTGTGTGTGTGTGTGTGTGTGTGTGCGCGCGCGCACGTGTCAATAATTGAACCCAGGGGTGCTTAATCACTGAGCCACATTTTCAGGCCCTTTTATTTTTTATTTTGGGTCAGGATCTTGCTAAGCTTAGTTGCTTAGGACCTCACTAAGTTGCTGAGGCTAGCTTTGAATTTGCCTTTCTCCTGCCTCAGCACAAGCCACTGGGTTTACAGACCTATGCCACCATGCCTGGCCCAAGTGCCATTTCTTTTATTGTTTTCTCTATATCAACTTATTCATGTAAAGTACATTTATTTAATATATAAAGATACTTTAAAAGGAAACTTGGTATTTTTAAATGGAAAATCTCCATAATCTAAATGACCAGAAAAAACATAAAGTATCAATACTTCTTCAGTTAGATGTTATTGCTTTGAAACTGAAGCATGTTCTATTTTTGTTAAAAGAGGAAATTAGTAATTTATAGGTATTAAAAACAGCACTGAAATGACATGGGAAGGGTTGAAAGAGAACTCAAAGTAGAGTGACAGATCTCACTATGCAAGCCATTACCCACACCACCACCAGGGAGAAATAAGCAGGTGAGTTTGGGTTTGATTTGTAGATAAGCAGTGGTTCAGGGTTAACAGAAGTGATTTAATGTAGGGTGAAGGTGGGGACTAATTTCAGAGAACCAGTATTAGTAAACTTCTTATTGATGAAAGTGTGCCTGACCCTTCAGTTATGATGGGGGAAATGGTTGAGAATGATTAACTTAGACCTGTAGTGTTTCTTAGTAGGGATGTTATTGGCTTTTGGGACCAAATAATTGTTATGCTGGACTGTCCCAGCATGGGTGTTCTTGTTCCTTGAGTACTAAATGCCAATAGTAATACCACCCCCCTCAGTCATCATGATCATAAATCCCCCATATACTTGCAAATGCCTTTTAGAAGTGATTAAGTATTACCACTCCCAGTGGGGGAGAAATGAGAAGGTTATCATAAGCAGATGGAGTGGCCTCTACAAATATGTGGAAGCAACAATGAGTGTTACTTATCTCTTTTCTAGAAGAGAAGAAGAAGTTGATCAGAGATTTTGATGAAAAGCACCAGGAAGCAAATGAAACGGTGAGAACAAGGAGCAAGTTCTTGTTTCTTCTACTTGGTGTTGGGCTTTTCCAGAAGTAATTCTGTGACCTGATCATAGGTTACCTTTTTATATCTGTTGACCTTTGATTTTGACTATTATTAAATGAGGCTACTTGGGGTGGGTGTTTAGACAGTTGAAAAACACAAAGTGGTAAAACTTGGAACACTCTCCTCAAATATGTCTTTAATACTACATTCCTGATATGAGTAGTAAGGGTATTCTCACTCCTTAATCCAAGTGGCATTTTCAGATCTCTTCTTAAGAGATGGCCTTTAGGATAGGTTACTGTTCTTTGTTAAACTTGCTGTCACAAAATTTGGTTCAGAGATGGTTCTAGCCATGTTCCTCTTTGTCTTAAAAGATAGCATCATAACTTAGTTCCTTGGATAAGAACAGGGTGAGTTGTCTCAGTCAGGACCCAAAACCTATCAGAAGTCAGTTCTGGTTGCTGATCTGTTTATTAGGGGCTTCTCTTTTACCTTGCTTTTAATTTTTTTCATTTTCTTTTTTCTCTAACCCTTTGGAAGCAAGAGCCCTTCTAGCTGCTTCTCATTAAACTCTACCTTCGGTAAACCTATTAAGACTGGGACTAAATTCTAGGTCCCTGGTAATAGTCTGCAGAAATAACTGCCCTGTGGAAGTGGGTAGGAGAAGAAAAGAGAGTGGAATGAGACAGACATCATTACCCTATGTACATGTATGAGTACACAGATGGTGTAAATCTGCACTGTGTATACCCATAAAAATGAAAAGTTGTAACCCATTTGTGTACAAAGAATCAAATGTAAAAATAAAAAAAATTAAAATTAAAAAAAAAAAAAAAAAAAAAGCTGCCTTGAACTTGTCACCTGTGCTGCTTTGTTGCCTGAAACCTCCGGACCAATTAGCATGATACTCACCCTGCAGAACAAAATCTACTGAACTGTTGCTATTACTTCTGATGGGAGAATGACTGTGGGAACACTGAAGAGTTTTGACCAGACCAGACCATTAATTTGATTTTGGAGGAAAGCTATGAATGAGTGTTTAGCTCTTCACAGGAATTAGAACAGTAGTACAAGGGCTGTACATTGTAAGAGGTGACAGTGTTGCAGTCACTGGAGAAATTGACAGAGACAGATTGTGTGCTTGACTTAGGGAATATTCAAGTAGAACCTCTAAATTCTATAGCACACTGAGGAAAAACTACATACATTGGACATCTCTAAATCTTGTATAGAAACCGATTATTCTGAGGAAGATGTTTGGAATTTTTGGGACTGTGTAATTGTGGAATTTGACTTCATATTGATTCATTGTAATATGTAAATTAAAATATTTCTACATATTTATTGAAAAAAATAGCTGCTCTGGTTTTTGCTACCTAAGAGCAGACTTAGAAAAGTTCTTTTCATGGCAAAGAACTCCCTCTTTGCTTGTTGAAAATCAAAGAAATTCTGAGAAGTTAAACTTATCTACCTCTTGAACTGGGGTTGTGGCTAAGTGCTTGCCTAGCATGTGTGAGGCACTGGGTTTGATTCTCAGCACCTCATATAAATAAAATAAATAAATAAAGGTCCATTGGCAACTAAAAAAAATATTTAAAAAAATAACCCTACCTACATCTTTTTCTCTTTTCTGTACCTACTTTAAGAAGGACCAGATCACTAGAATATGGAAACTATCTCCTTCATAATAGGACTGTTAGACACTTTCCTAGTACAGTTGGGCATATCCATGATACCTATTATGCATCAGTCTTGTCTTTCAGTTAACCTCCTGGTAGCATTTTAGAATCTGTCTACTTGTGATTTATGTATTTGGTGTTTAGGTACTTTCTATTTCTGAATTTAGCAAGATAAACAGTCCCACTCTGGCATCCCAGGCAGATCAAAGTAATTTAGGGCCTCTTGTCTTTGTGTTTTGTTTTGTTTTGTTTTAACTTAGAAAAATGAAAATTTGACTCCCCAAATCATCGCCTTGTGGACCCCTAGTTAATCTCTGCCTTAGAGACAAATGTATTTGTTGATGTTCAGAAAAAAAGAGAAAGAAGAAAAGAACACTCATGCCACTTCCCTATCATTTTTAATAAAGTAGACTTGAATATACTTCTTGATGCCCATGTTTGAACCATTTCAGGCTCAGGATTTAAAAATGTTTAATCCTAACTCCTTTTAGGATGTAAGCAGTTTTAAGTCAGTCATGTGAGATGGAGAAAGTATTCCTATTATATTGATTTGTTGTGGGGATTAAATTAGAGAAATGTATGTAAAGACATTTAACAAGCTCTTAAGTTGTGGGGTTTGTTTGTTTGGTTTTGTTTTTGCAGTACTGGGGGTAGAACTCAGGGCCCTTGCACATGCTTGGTAGGAAAGTATTCTACCCCTGAACTACTCCCAAATCCATTAATGTTTTTATTCATTCATTCATCACAGATTTTATAAATGAATGCCAACTGAACACTTTTTCAGATACTTGGAATGAAGTGAACATGGTATTTGGGGCCCCTACCTTATAGAACATATGACTGAGTGCTATTTGGAATTGTCCAGGGGTTCAATGTATTCAAAGTAGGCTCATCCCCAGGGAAAACAGACCACATACTCATTACCTGCTGCTTTCCCAGCTGGCCGAGATGGAGGAAGAGCTACGGTATGCACCCCTTTCTTTCCGTAACCCCATGATGTCTAAGCTGCGAAACTACAGGAAGGACCTTGGCAAACTCCATCGGGAGGTGAGAAGCACTCCTTTGACAGCCACACCTGGGGGCCGAGGAGACATGAAGTTTGGCACATATACCTTAGAGAATGAGCATATGGTAAGTATTAGCTGAAGGAACTGTGGTACAAGAATTAAACATAATTGTGGAGTTGCAGTTCACATTATCAGTGCACACTGGATTCTTGGGTTTTTTAAAATCGTTTGTTCTCTTTCTTGCATCTAATTCTTCTTTTACCTTATGGTACCTGCTCTTTCTAATGCAGATCTTTTTTTTAGTGGGGGCAAGTACCAGGGATTGAACCCAGGGGCACATAACCACATCTCCAGCCCTTTTTATGTTTTATTTAGAGACAGTGTCTTGCTAAATTGGTGAGGCTGACTTTGAACTTGAGGTTCTCCTGCCTCAGCCTCCCGAGCCACTGGGATTACAGGTGTGCGCTACCACACCTGATTTGATGCAGATATTTCTAAACCATGTTTACTTAGATTTATGTCCTATGTATATATGTAACTTTTTGTGTAGTAGTGTATAAATATTTCTTATTTCTTTCTAGACTCTATTCTGACCTGTTGATCTAATTTCTTCTTTTTTAAAATTTGTTCTAATTAGTTGTACATGATAATAGAATGCATTGACACATCACACATAGAGTATAACTTCTCATTCGACTGGTTGTACATGATGTAGAGTTTCATGTCTTTTCTTCTTGAAATTTTATTCTTTCATATATGTTTTAGAATCACTTTCTCATGTAGGCCCCCAAAAATTCATTTAGGTTTTCAATTTGTCAAAATATTGTAACAAAATTAGTCTTTTTTTTACATTAATATCAAGATGGTCCAGCAGCTATACAAGAGAAATGCAAGGTGCTTCTCAAGAATGGGCTTGCATTGTTGTTGTTTTTGTTGTTGTTGTTTTTGTTTGTTTTTTATGGCGCTGGGTACTTTATCATTGGCTACATCCCAAATCCTTTTTACTTATTTTGAGAAAGTTTCCAAGATTGGCCTTGAATTTGTGATCCTCCTACCTTAGCCTCCCAGATAGCTGGGATTATAGGAGTACGCCATTATGCTGGGCTCAGGGAACTTCTGATGCCTTTTTTATTATAATGGAAAGTAAGCCAGGTTACCCCTCCAGGATTTTGGTTTATAAAATTGGACTAATTGAAAACTTATAACCTGGAATCATCTAGAGAAACTGGTTAAAGGCATATACTAAGATTTCACAAAGATTAAATTTAATAAGTTGTATTTGGATTATATTTCACAAATACAGTACAAAGTAGAAATTATCTGGCAAATTGTGCATTAAGAGAAATGGAAAGGGGCCCGCCATTGCAGACTGAACTTATGGAGAGATGCTGATAATAGAAATATTTCATGAGGCATGCTGATTATAGTCTGAAGGACATTCACAATGATACTGACTTCACATTGCTGATATCAGAACAAGATATTTTGCCAGGCACAGAGGTACACATCTATAATCCAGTGACTTAGACTGTGGCAGAGGGTTGCAAGTTCAAGGCTAGCCTTAACAACTTAGCAAGACTCTGTTTCAGAATAATAAAAATAAAAATAACTGGGGATGTAGCTCAGTGGTAGAATGTCTCTAGATTAAATCCCTCACACAGCAAAATTAAAAAAAAAAAAAAGAAAAAAGAACAACCATATTTTGAGAATGATGTAAAAGTTTCAAATGAATGTACATAAAATCACATGTGAAAACAGACTGGAAAAAGTCAGGAAAGTAGGAATTATAAAAGTGACTTTGGTCATTTGTTACCAGAAACCTAGAGGGGTTTATAATTACTAGTTTCAGAAATTTTAAATCATAATTTTTTTTTTTAAGAGGTGAGTATCACTCTGTTTTCCAGGCTGCCCTCAAACTCCTGGGCTCAAATGGTATTTTTTCCTTAGCATTCTGAGTACCTAGAACTCTTAGGCACATGCCACCAGGCCCAGCACCATAAATCATAATATAGATTACATGTACTGCTTTCAGTAGAGTTGTCCCAAATCTGTCTGAGGCTGATTTATGTGATATTTTGCTCTTCAGCCTAATCATTTGAAAATCTGCATCTTTTTCTTAAGCATTTTTTTTCTCCTTCCTTTGAGCAAATGTAAACTAGGTTTATTTGTGCCTCATTCAGTGGTTTCCTCATCCACTGATCTGTATGCTACTTGCTAAGAGAAAATGCTTCTTATACCAGGTGTGGTGGCACATACACGTAATCCCAGCAGCTCGGGAGGCTGAGGTAGGAAGATCACAAGTTCAAAGCTAGCCTCAGCAACTTAGTGAGGCCCTAAACAAATCAGCGAGACCCTATCTCTGGATGTGACTCAGTGGGTAAGTGCCCCTGAGTTCAACCCTTGGTACAAAAAAAGAAAGAAAGAAAATGCTTCTTGCTACTTTTGCTCTGAGAACCCACTTAGTTTTGTTGTTCCCAATACCCCCAGTACTGGGGATTGAACCCAGGGACACTGTACCACTAAAGCACATCCCCAGTCCTTTTTATTATCTGAGACAGGATCTTGCTAAGTTGTCCAGGCTGACCTCAAATTTGCAATCCCTCCTGTTTCGGCCTCCCAAGTCATTGAGATTACAGGCACGTGCCACTATGCCTGGCAAGAATCCACTTCGCAATGATGTCTTTTTAAGTTCTATTGCTAGTGGTCACTTCCTTTGTAAAAAGCCTTTGAGAGTTGGTCCCCTTCAGATTGTGTAGACTTTGAATAGCTAAGAACTGCACGCATTTCTATTCATGGTTACTCCTGGCCTGACAAAGGCTACTTTTGTCCACGTGCTATCTGTGTTTAGGATTGTAGGTAGAATAAAATTTAAGTTGGAATTTAGAAAATTAGGGCAGCTGGGAAAGCTTATTTCAGCCCCAAATACTACCTGCCCTGAGACCTAATCACCAGTGTGGCAAGTTCAAAGTTGTGTATGTGTCTGGTTGACCCGAGATGAAATTCTTTGGCAGGAGGCAGAGTGTGGTGGGGGTTGTCACCAAGAGTGTGGTGACCACCTAAGTTTTTTCCAGAATGTGGTAGAATCTGTTCTAAATAATTTCTTTATGTGCTAAAAAAGAATAGCTTATTCATAGTACCCAAATAAATCTTCAGTACCAGTCAAGTGGGAATCTATAGCAAATTAGTCTTTTTCTAGGACTTTAAAGATTAGTTTTCTTATGAAGCACTGTCAAGTTATAGGCTATATGCATAATCAGGTAGCTCCTGATCCCTAATCTAGGCTGCCACCTTTCTGAAGGTGCTAGTCTGAAAGGCATGTGTTTATGCTGAATTTGAACTGGTCCACAGGAAAAATGCTCCCCCCCCCACCCCCCAGTCTTCTTACCTTACTTAAGTTTAACAAGCAGTGTAGGTAACCTGTGATCTGGCTGATTGGACTTCAGGTTCTACCTCAGACTGACCTTGAACATGATTTTTATAGTTTATTAGCAACTTTGATTCTGCTTAAAAGTACAGTTAGCCCTCCCTATCCACTGCATCTGATCATTCAACCAACCTTGGATTGAAAATATTTTTTTAAATCTGTGCTGTACATGTATAGACTTTTCTTGTCATGATTTTCTAAACAATAAACTATTTATATAATATTTACATTGTATCAGATATTATCTGTAACGTAGAGATGATTTAATGTATACGAAGGGTGTGCATATGTCATATGCAATTACTATACCATTTTATTTTTTTTTTAAAGTATTTCTTTAGTTTATCTTTTATTTATTTATATGTGATGCCAAGTATCGAACCCAGGGCCTCACACATGCCAGGCAAGTGCTCTACCACTGAGCCACAACTCCAGTCCTACCATACCATTTTATATAAGAAATTTGAGCATATGTGGATTTTGGCATCCTCATGGGTCCTAGAATCAATCCATTGTGGATACCAGGGAGCTATTGTCCCCTATATTCCTTTTTACATAAGGTTGTAAGGAGCATGCTGGCAATGAATTGATAATGGAAGAAGTCTAACATTTCCTTTCCATGCTCCTGTCAGAATCGGCTACAGTCACAAAGGGCATTGCTTCTGCAAGGCACTGAAAGCCTAAACAGGGCCACTCAAAGTATTGAACGTTCTCATCGGATTGCTACAGAGACTGACCAGATTGGCTCAGAAATCATAGAAGAGCTGGGGGAACAAAGAGACCAGCTGGAACGTACCAAGAACAGAGTAAGTCTGTCCAGGCAGGGACAAGGGACTGGAATGGGGAAAGTAGGTAAGTCCACATACCCAGATGTCCTCATCCTAAATCCAGAAAGCTACAACAGTTCTAAATTTAGAGAATAATCTTTTTTTTTTTTTAGGTTGCTTGGGTAAGAGAGGGTCTCCCTTAGAAATAATTTTACTCGTAAGACTTAGACATTATTACAAAAAAAAATTTTTTTAAAGAGGCATGTAAGGATTCAGTCACTGAGAGATTTTAATTTCTCACACCTAGGGGGATAATTTGATGTTCTTATGAAAACGGCATCAATGTATATGACCCTATCCTTTAGAACCAAGACTCTTTTCCAAATGTCAAATATAGTACTTTTCATAGTGTATAGATTTATAAATTATAATTCAATACTGGACTATAATCCTTTACTGTTACCAAGGTAAGTTGGATCATTGTGGGAAGAAAATAAATAGAAGAAATTCAATGATGACTATTGGATTCCTGTAATATGCTGTCACTCTTAAGAAACTCTGGGAAATAACTTATTCCTTCCTTTCTATATATGAGTTAATCTACAGAGAAATTTTAAAAATAGTAGTTTGCCAGCAGAATGCTATATTCTTAATAGGCTGTAGCAAATTCAAATTGAAAAGCAGATATTGGGTCCAAGATTTAGACAGGAAAATATTAGCATCATATGGGGATTTGAGGATTGGGTTGGGAGCAGGTACTGGGGATTGAACCCAGGGGTACTCTAAACTGAGCTACAGCCCCAGCCTTTTTTGGAGACAGGGTCTTACTAGGTTGGCGTGAACTTGTAATTTTCTTGCCTTAGCCTTCTGAGTAGCTGGCATTATAGGCGTGCACTAGCCAGCGAGGAGATCTTTCTTACACATTTTGATAGCTGCAATTCTTCATTCTTAAAATTAATCAGTGATTCCATTCCTTCTTATGTGAAAATTCACGATAAAATGCTAAATTCAAAGCAAGCTATGGAGAATAACTTACCAACAAATTGTGTGGATTCTGAATTTTGAACACACCAGGTGTTTTGGTTAAAGTTAAAAGCCACAGAGTGAGCTGGGCACAGTCATGTACACTTGTAATTACAGCAAGTTGGGAGGCTGAAGCAAGAGAATTGCAAGTTCAACACCAGCCTCAGCAATTTAGTGAGAACCTTTCTCAAAATTAAAATGTTTAAAGAGGGCTGGAGATATAGATAGAATGACACCCACCCTGGTTTTAATTCCCAGTACCACCAAAAAAAATAAAAGCCAAAGAATGCACTGAGAGATCAATATATCAAAGCCATGAATATATTGATCATCTGGGAACAGATGACAAGGAGCAGCCATTGAAATGTCCTCTAGCTATCTAGATTAGTAACAGGCAATCAAAAGGGAAGGGTCCATGGGGGCTAATTTCCTTCACAATTCAGTGTAACTGCTTCAAAGGGGTAAGCAAAAAAAAAATTTTTAACACATTCTAAAGTGATAACCCACCAGCCTATGAAAACAAACACCAATTCAGAAGGCTTTTCTGGAACTTGGCTGATGAAATTGCAATCTTAAATTACTTCATAGTCACTGGCTGGATACACCAAATGCCTTTACTATTTTGAATAGCCAAGGTGAAAGTAGTTCTAGCCAAAAGTCTACAACCCCACAGCAACTTTGGAATATAATGATTACCACACCTCCTTGATAAGTACTAAAGTATCTTTTCCTTTCCAGATTCTGTTCCTTGTACTGAGAGGCTATAATTTAAATTGGTTTGATTTCTAGGCATTTTTCAACATATACTTCTTAATACCCACTAGTAGTTTAGGAATGTTCAAATTCTATACGGTATGTACTTTTGAAAGAAGGAGAAAATAATTGCTATTTTCTCTTCTCAGCTGGTAAACACAAGTGAAAACTTGAGCAAAAGTCGAAAGATTCTCCGTTCAATGTCCAGAAAGTAAGTTTTTAAAAGTCACAAAATAAATTTCTTTTAACTTAATGTCTTTCAATCAAGAAAGTGTAAAAACAGTGGCAGAGTCCTAATAAATCCCCTAGGTGCTTGATTGTATATAATCCTCCCATACTCAGTACCACCCAGCAGATAGAGGAATATAGTTTTTATAGTAAAATATTTCAGGATAAAATCCTTTGTTAAAATTATTTATTATTCTGATTTGCAGCAGTCGAAAATTTGTCCACTGAAAGAATGTTTAATCTCAGCTTATATTCCTGAATATAAGCTGACACTTAGGACTGATAGAGCTTTACTTGAAATATATTTGTAAAAACTTGATTATAAAACAGTTTTCACTGTTATTGCTTAGTCCTGGCTTTTGGCTCTGCTTACCCTTCATGTGAGTGAGGCTATTTTTTGGGAGTCCTGTCATGTTAGCAAGAAGTATAAATTAAAAACAAAACAAAGCTTTTGAGGTAGGTACTAACAGCAGCAAAACCAGGACTGAAGGGAAGTATTGCCTTGAGGCTGAAATTGGGGATAAGTGGGTTAGTATGCATGACCTTGGACACATGTGGCCTAGCATGAAACGAAATGACATCCTGGTTCATGGAACTAACGGGAAGGGTAGAGTTTTCCTAAATAATAGGAAATTCCTTGTGGAATAAGGAGAAACCCAAGATGAACATGAAAGCCAGAGATTGAACTCTTTGTGTAAGCAAAAGATACACTACTTTTTAAAACATATATACACAAAATAAAAGATCCCACTTGGTTAGGAGAGCACAGCAAAGCAGAAGAAATAGGAACAAAGTAAAAAAGGGAAGTTTGAACGGCAGTACCCAGGCTTCTAGTTACTTTTTCTAAAAGCACAACCCATCCATGAATTGGACTTTGACACAGGAGGGTTTGTCCCAAACTCTTCATCTAGCCTACACTCATAGCTGTGGAATATAACCAATGTGGCTCTATATGGCTAGATAGTGGTATTGTATTGCTGCTGTTTGAAATATGATTTGAAGACATTTTAGAACCGAGAAACCATTTTTATGCTTTGGTATTTAAAATTGTAGTGGTCCACATTTCTCTGAGGTAGACAGTGTTATTTCTGAATTACAGCTAAAGAACCTTTGGAGTTGCCGCTTCCAAGCCAAAGAACCTTATGAGTACTTACTGCTAAATGTCTCTGTATTTAAACAAAAACTCTGTGTCCTCAGAATATTAAGAACAGCAAGAAATAAGCTGTCCAGACTACTGACTACTACTTGTTCTGCTTCTCTTTGTAGAGTGACAACCAACAAGCTGCTGCTTTCTGTCATCATCTTATTGGAGCTAGCTATCCTGGGAGGCCTGGTTTATTACAAATTCTTTCGCAAGCATTGAAATTGCTACAGGGTAAGGTTTGTGGACCAGAACCTTGACCCTGTGGATGAATGTTGTTAGGGAATGGAATAAGCATGTTGCCGCCGTGGGCTAACAGTTAAAGGATGCACTGTGTAGCCAGACTGGGAGGAGGAATGGCAGCCAGAAAAACCACATAGATATGAAGGAACATTGACAAGACCAGTATGATATACCAAGGTAATAAATGCGGTTTATGACTTCTGCAAATTTACATAGTAGTGTAACATATCAATACCTTGTAAATTTCAAAAAAAAAAAAAAAATACATTTACACTAGTATTGTTGGTCACCAAAATGGAGAGGAGAAACTTTACAACTGTGAAAATGGATAGATGTTCTCATTAAGGCAATGCCAATCCAACCAACCATTTAAAATCTGTCCCCTTAAATTCTTTGCAACACTAGAATGCCCATTGTGAAATGTGCCAGTGCACAGTTTCTTAAATTCTCACACGTTCTTCATTTTCTGATTCATCTGGTGAACTGGGAGTAGGAAGTTGGTCATAGACAGTGTGTCCTCCTTCCCTTGTCTGACCAAAACTTGAAGCAATCACATCTACTGCCAGGCTAGCCGTAGCCTTTGCCTCTTCATCTGAAGTGGCCAACTGAGGATTGACTTCAACAAGATCCAATGCTGACAGCAACCCTGGAAGAATAAGGTATGGTAGAATCTCAGAAAATTCCCTAGCTGCTGCTTTCAGAGAGGATTGTGCCCCCTGGACAGGGAGAACAAGCCAAGGTAAAACAGGAGCACTTTCCACTATAAAATTATCTAACATAAGAAAGCCCCTTGCACCTTATCCTCTTAGCCATCAATTCAAGTTAAAACACTTTATGCTGAAGGACTGCAAGAAACTTGTAAGGTAATAAAATAATTCATCCCTGTTCAACTAACATAATAGGCCTAGCTGTCAGGCTTTCTGATGCTTTATCTTTATTTTGTTACTGTTTTTGGGAGTGCTGGGGATCAAACTCGGGACCTTCTGCAAGCTATGCACACACTGTGCCACTGAGTTACATCCCCAACCCCATTTACCATACTACATGCCCTAAAATGTACTTATATTCTCATCCCTTCATGCCTGAGTTCTGAGGAATGTTCCATATCTGATACATTTTTTTATGTTTCCCAGCGGACTGGCCCAGCTCTTACACTTGACCATGGAATGATATAGTCATATATTGTTTAATTTGGACTCTGGTTGCCTTCTGTGAGGGTTTGAGAACTTGTGCCCAAGTCCTTAGCACTGTTGTTTGGCTTGGAGGGGAAGGGAAGAACCTATCCACATCTTCCCCCATACCCCGCTACATAGTCAACTTCTCTAGAACTAACTTCTTAAGGGGTTATTCTGGGTAAAGGTAATCTACCTCTTTGAGAGTCATCTGAATAAAGTAGTATTCAAAAATACAAGTTAAGAATATTTAATGTGACTATAAAGACTAGAATCATGGGTATATATACCTAATGATTTATTGACATTACTTTATAGTACATGATACATTCAGTGTCATTGTATCTGTTTAGTGTGTTGTCTTAGCAGAGCATAGTTGATTGCAGTGTACAAAACAGCAATGATCAGGCATGTTACCATAGCAGTTCCATCATTTCCTGCATGTGACCTGTGTCTCTGATGATTTGTGTCACTGATTTCCACTGGCTAAACCTGCATTCTGAGCCCATCCCAAAAGTAATAATCAGGAGAGTTTGTGCTATTAAAAACATATATTATCTATGTTTCCAGACTACTGCCATCCTGCAAATTAGAGAAAACCATTTTATGTATCTAAATTGACAGTATCATGAGTGTCTTTTGGAATAAATACTGCAGCAGAGGAAAGGTGGCACAAGGCAAGGACCACTGCCACATCCACGTGCTGCAAGTTATTAGACCCTCCTCTGACTGGTGACATTGGGAAGCTAAATGAAGGATTGAACTCTCAGGTTCTCTGTCCACTAACCCAAGAACCACTGGCAATATCTAAGATTGTGGGTCTGAGAATAAAACTGTCTTGCTATCCTCAGATCTGATAGTGCTTGCCTAAGATTCTAGCAGGTTCTAGGGTTCAATGCCCATTTCTATCTCAACTAGTCAAGGGTTCCCTACAGCCTTAGACCTTTGAATCTAGGGTCTCTATGCTTCTTTGTACACCTCAGTTTCATGAAACAGTTAACTGAAACAATACCATTGTGGTAGTTGTTTAAATTTTGGAAGGAGAGGTCATTTCAATAGCCTTAAAACCAGAAACTTTTTTACAAAAATGAAAACTGCAAATAAGTATGAGTTTTGGAAAAGCTACCTTTGATAATCTAGAATTTATCTTAATATTGTCAGTGATTTATCCAACTGTATCCTATTTATTAAAACTTGTATCAAACAACCTCTACTACAAGACTTATTGTAGATAAAAAGGACTTGTCCAACTTGCAGTATCTTTAAGAATCTGCTTTTACTCCAAATCCCTAACTCCCAGAGAACCAACCCTCTTTTTTTTTTTTTTTATTTTAACTGAAATCATAGATGAACACAGTATCTTTATTTTTACGTGGTACTGAGGATTGAACCCAGTTCCTCACATATTCTTGGCAAGTGCTTTACCACTGAGTTAACACCCCCAGCCCCTAACCCTCTTTTTTTTTGTGGTCTGAAGGACTGAACCCCTATAATTTTTAGGTATAGAAATTTAAGCAAGGGGAGGAAGAGAGGAAATACTGGGGACTAAAATGGAGCAAATTATATTCCATGCAACTATGATTATGTCAAAGTGAACCTCACTATTATGTATAACTACAGTGTACTAATAAACTTTTTTAGGGCTGGGTGTGGTGGCACATGCCTATCATCCCTTGACTCAGGAGGCTGAGGCAAGAGGATCACAAGTTCAAAGCCAGCCTCAGCAACTAAGCAAGACCTTAAGCAACTTAGTGAAACCCTGTCTTATAATAAAAAATAAAAAGGGCTGTGGATGTGGTCAGGGGCTAAGTGCCCCTGGGTTCAATGCCCAGTATCAAAAAAACAAAGTCTGCAATGATACAGAATAGAAAAGATCCCTGCAGGCAAGAGATTTCAGCATATTTACATTTATGCTTAAGAGGTTGCTGACCTGGTGTCTACATACCTGTATTGTGTATTTCCTCTGTAATATACATGCCTTCTCTATATGTCAGTCCCCCTACAACAGGGGTTCCTGTGGCTGGAGCCAGTGTAGGGTCAAATGCGTCAATATCAAAACTCAGATGAATTGGCCTTTGTCTCCTGGAAAGGAAAAGGACAAGAGAATACATATTCAGTTGTGCTTGTAGTTTCATTCTTCCTGTTATTGCAACTCCTTGATTTTGTTACTGTTGGTCCAGGTACTTTATTAATACAGCAAATTTCCAAGTTTTTTCTTTCTGAAAGTTACTAAAATTAGTGTATTAGCTTCCTACACATTACCTCATGTTATTGGCATTTGTTCTGTTTACTTCAGACAGACTAACTGCCAGTTATATTTCTGGCTTACACTAGGCAGTAGAGCCTCCTTCATTAGTGTCAGTAGAGGGAATTCAACACTTTCACATGACATTGGGCTCCGATATGCTAATTTTAGTTAGCATGATCTGAGTTATAGTTGCCTTTATTCTCTAACAGCAGCTGAACTTAACTCTAATTTTATGTCCACAAACTTAACCTCATCCAATTCCAACTTGAGTACAGGATTATATTCCATGCAACCATGATTATGTCAAAGTGAACCCCACTATTATGTATAACTATAATGTACTGCATACATTATACTACATACAACACCCTGATGCCATTAACTAAATTTCTTAACAACTTAGGGAATGGTCTACTGTCAGATGGCGGTTTTGACATTTATCAACCAGAAGTAAAAACTCAGGATTGGGAAAATGCTCTTTAAAGTAGCATATTATTTTCATTCATCTGCCATCTTTCTACACTACCAAGATTTGCTTAATATAAGACTCAGATGAAGCAATAATTATGAGGCTCTGAAGAATGGTACCATTGGAACAAGGAATGCCTGCATCTCAAAAGATAAGCATTCAAATGGAGATAAAGCCACTGCACCCCAGCTGGGGAGGCTGAAGCAGGAGGATCATGAGTTCAAAGCCAGCCTCAGCAACTTAGTGAGGTGCTAAGCAACTCAGTGAGACCCATCTCTAAATAAAATACAAAAGGGCTGGGGATGTGACTCAGCAGTCAAGTGCCTCTGAGTTCAATCACTGGTACCCAAAAAAAAGAGAGATAAAAATAAATTCATAAGAGACAGGAGATCTGGGTAATGACTTAAAGGAAATCCCCTCCCAACCCCAGAGAAAGAATATGAGTAGATATTTCATGTGCCTTTTTGAACTTTTTGAAATTTTTATAGGTACATGATTTATTTTTATTTAAAGATTTGGGGCTGGGGTTGTGGCACAGTGGGTAGCATGGTCCACCTTCAACTAAAAAATATATATATTTAAAAAAAAAAAAAAGTAAAGTTTCTATGCTCCAGAAATAGTCTAAGGTGTGACACCCATTGGGAGTTGGCCCTGTCCCCCTCTGGCATCTGTAAGTAGACATACGTTTTAGTTACTTACTTGCCAATCAGCAGATCAAATGTCTGTTCCATGACCTTCTGAATACCAAGTCGATCAATATCCCTCATGGAAAAATATTGAATATCATAGTTCTTTAAAATAAAACTGGTGAGAAATAAAGAAAGGAATTCTTAGTTCAAAAAGCTATTTTTAAGTGACTCAGGAGGCCTCAGCAATTTAGCAAGACCTTGTCTCAAAAAAATAAAAAGGGCGGGGTATGTACCTTAGTGGCAAAGCACCCCTGGGTTCAATCCTCAGTACAAAAAAAAATCAGTTTTTAACATTTATATTTAGGGGGTTTTGCCTTTATATTGACCTATAACAGATTACATCAAGCATCAGCCTTCATGAGGAACACAAACAGCACAGGCCCAAAGCTTAACCTTAATGCATCAACTTACTGTTCAGGAGGATCCACATCCCTTAGGCCAATATACACAATACTTGGGGAAGAGATACAAGGTTTGATCCAGGAAAATCCTGGGAGTTGTGGCACCTATGAAAAGAAGAATGGACACAATTAATCAAGAATTCTTGATTCTTGGTTTCACCAAGATAATCACCATGTGTTTCCAAAAGTGTATAATCACTTTTTCCTCCTGTCTGTAGGATATGTTTAAAGCAACACAAAACATACTTGATCTAGGAAATTAAATTTGCAAGAATGGAAATGTTTCATAGGGGAACTAAAAAACAATACAGCTTCCTCAAGAAGAATGAAAAAACAAATCTCTCAAAATGGTCTTGGTTTACCATTAACTTGCCTAAATAGCATGACTACACCCAATTTGCCCTTTTGGTTCCTTTGCACACTGCTGAACTATTTACAAATTGGTTCTTAAAGTGTAACTCAATTGCCACCTCGATTTGCCAACAACCAAATTCTGTCTAATGAATAATCTTTGTACTATCCTGGTTTAACTTGGTCTCTCACTGAGGGGAAGGATATACAGATACTAGTTTATGCCTGACATGGTATAAACATGCCTTCCATGTCTTCTGTACAGCTCCGGAAAATATTACCCAGAGGTAAGCACAACATCACTTATTTGAGGGTGTGGCCTGGGAGCTTCTACCAAGAAGTACTCAAGCTATGAAACTGCCCATCACTAGTTACTACCACCTTACTGTCTTAGAAATTTATTAGCACCCCTGAGAGTGGGGACAATATCCTAGTCATCTTTAAACCCTAGCATCTAACGGATTGTCTAGCACATGATAGTGTTTAGTGGATAAATGAAAGAGTGGTAAGCCTCATGGAACCCATCTTTCACCTTAGTCTTATTGAACTAAATCTGCAAAGCCCCAGGATAACCTAAGCCATTTACATTCTCATTTTATCCCACTCACCTTGTCCTGTAGTTCTCTGAGAAGAAATGCAACTGGCTGTCCATGAAGGTTTCCTGATGAAGTTGTAAGGGGTGTATTGATGTCAGCATGGGCATCAACCCAGATGACACAAAGGTCCGGGCAGTGCCGGGCGTGGCCACTAATGGTACCAATCGCCAGGCTGTGAAGAACAAATATAATAATCTTCAAGGCCCTCTGCTTTGCTAACATCACCAATAAAAAATACCCTGAGCCAACACAGCTTACACTCTGTCCTCGGGGCAAAGTCAGAGCCTGGACTGAGGCTGGGTAAGGTAAAGCAAGTTCCTGGGTTATAATCCCCAAGTACAAGATCTCATGTACAACACTGTGTAAAACAAGTTAATCTGTGTGTTACCTTGAGTGGATTAGACCAGAGAAGTGCAAAACTCTAGATTCAACGCAAATGACTGGCAGTGTGACAGATGTATTTCCTATCACCAAAATTCATGTCTTTTTATCCATTAACGCTGGCCCATAAAATAAAAGGACCTCAAATGTTTGTTCAGTGAATGAAATCTAGTTAAATGATGTGATCTATATGTAACAACTCAAAATGTTGCTTACTGTCTCTTAAGGTCTCCACCTGGGAGATCTAATCTTAACATCCAAAGAATCAGTTATAATTCTTTTTTTATTTGTTTTTTGGTTTTTTTTTTTTTTTTAATTTTTGGTTCCAGGGATTGAACCCAGGGGCACTTACTGCTGAGCCACATCCCCAGCCTGTTTTTATTATCTATTTTGAGACAGGGTCTTGCTGAGTTGCTTAGGGCCTCACTAAACTGCTGAGGCTGGATTTGAACTTACAGTCCTCCTGCCTCAGCCTCCAGAATCACTGGGATTACAGGTGTGCACCATTGTACCTGGCCTATGTTAACTTTATACAGATTAAAAATTATAAAGCAGAGTTGGGGAATGTGGCTGGTACAGTGCACTTGTCTATCATGTTTGAGGTTCTGGGTTTGATTCCCCATTAGCACACACATACACACACAAGAAAGCACTATAACACAATGGAGTATTACTCAGCCATAAAGAAAAATGACTTTTTATGACATTTGCCAATAAATGGATGGATCTGGAGACTATTATGCCAAGTGAAATAAGCCAGTCCCCCAAAATCAAAGGTTAAAGGTTTGATATGTGGAAGCTAACTAACCCATAATAAGGGGGAAGGTTAGAGGAAGAATAGAAGTTCGGTTGATTAGACAATGGGGAATGGAGAAAAGGGAGGAGGGATAGGAAAAAGAAAAACAGTGGAATTAATCTGGCATAATTTTCCTGTATACATATCTGTAAACATTACAGTGAATCCTACCATCATGTACATCTACAAGAATAAGATTTATTCCATGCTTGTATATTTATATCAGAATGAATTCCACTGTCATGTTTAACTAAAAAGAACCAATTAAAAAGAAGAAAGCTATCACTGTTTTTGCTTATACGTGCCTGAAATGTAAAAAGTCAAAAAATTGTTAAAGACATTGAAGTAACAAGGCAATCCAATTCAAGATCCCATGTACAACACTGTGTAAAACAAGTTAATCTGCGTGTTATCTTGCAGTATCATGGCTCTCAAATATCTTTCAAGAGTTTGTTTTTGCCTTTCTTTGTCCTTGGACTCTGCTTACATCAGCTACCTGTTCTATCTCAACTGCAGGAATATGCCTGATGAGATTGTAGCTGGAAAGCTGCCCAGTAACTAAGGAGTTTGGCATAGATGGGAAATGCAGCTTAAGCATCTTACAGCCATTCTTCATCAGTAAAGCACAAGACAGACTTTTAGGCTCCCTTTTGAATGACAGTATGGCTAGTGCTGAAGGCAGTGGATTAAGGCAGATTGCTACTTTTCATCCAGAAGAGCTGGGAGACTAGAGACAAATTATCAGACTTCTCCAGACTTCAACTTCCCTTTCTGTAAGATAGGAATAAGAGTTCTTGGCTTGTTGAAGTTAGGACTGGTTTTTGGTGTTTTTGGTACTGGGGATTGAAACCAGGGGCACTTAACCACTGAGCAATATCCCCAGCACCACCACCCCGCTTTTGTGTGTGTGTACTTTTTTAGAGACAGGGTCTCATTGAGTCGCTTAAGGCCTTGCTAAGTTACTGAGCCTGGCTTTGAACTTAATCCTTCTGCCTCAGCCTCCCAAGCCACTGGGATTACAGACCTGCGCCACTGCACCCAGCAGGACTGCTTTGATAAGTAAGGTGATGGTACGTGTGGTACTATATAAAAGGAGTGATCTAAAAATGCCTCTTCCTTTAAAATGGTCAACAACCATTCAAATTTTACACTTATCCCTTCCTCTACAGAATATTCCAGATTGCCTAGGTTTTAGCATTAAATAGGAAGTAAGGTGAGTAATAAGATGGCTGCAGTATGGATAGCTACTGGCAAAAAAAAAAAAAAAAAAAACCAAGGACCATGGTAACCTCATTTAGGAGGTCCCCAAATAGTGAGACCTGACCAGAGGAAAGACTGAATAAACTTGGA
The DNA here is from genome assembly GCF_902686445.1 of Sciurus carolinensis. Taxonomy (NCBI): domain Eukaryota; kingdom Metazoa; phylum Chordata; class Mammalia; order Rodentia; family Sciuridae; genus Sciurus; species Sciurus carolinensis. The sequence goes on along the minus strand of NC_062214.1, from coordinate 166,688,910 downwards.
GAGAGCACAGAACTCTTCAGTTGATTTAAATGAATGCCCCAATCAAACTAGTGAACCTAGGACTGATGACTTTGTTATTTTACCTGAATTTTTACTCTAATAAGGAATCTACCTGCCTCTCCAACTGAACAAAATGGAACTTTTGATAATGATCTGAAAAGCTCTGAGTACCTCAGGGAAAATTGGTAGACTAGATCTGAAAATAAAAATTGTAATGGGACCACACTGGATTTGAATCCCAACTCTACTATTTCCTGGCTGTAGGACTTGGATAAGTTATCTAACATCTGGCTTTCAGTGCTTCCAGCAATAAATTAAATAAAACCGTATCTGCTAAAATACATACGAAGTGCTCCTAGTGCTTCATTGCCTCTACCAGTAAACTACATTACTTCGCTAAAACAACACTCCCCTATGAAATTTGATTATTTTAGTACAGACTAACTTCATCCTTCTCTGAAAGCTGTAATCCGATACTTAAAAAATTTTTGTTCCACATGTTTTTATTTCATCTAATTGGAATAGATCACAAGTTTCCTACAATTCCCAGCACTGCTTAGAAAACATCAGTACAATGCTCAGTGACCTACTAAGAGACAAAGGATTCAGTGACGAAATACATTAGTCACCTAGGGTCCATACTGTGGGCTAGAAAGTATATTCACATTCCAAGGGAGGATTTCTAACATCTATTAGAAATGCCAATAAAAATGCCTAAATTTAGCCCTGATGGATCCTTCTAATTCTCCAAAATAACCAAATGAAATGTCTTAATACATATTTTCAAGAAAACTTCCCAGGAAATAAGCATGAAACATGGTGACTAAAAACCTTGCTTAGCCTACCTTTATATTTGCTGTGTCAAATACAGGTCCTCTTACTATACAATGTGTTATACAAAGCAAAACTCCCAGTTCCTATAATAGCTCTGATCTTAGACATTAAAATGATGTTATATACACCATACCCTAAAAATTCTGTAGATATTTTTCTAAGGATGAGGAAATGAAGATAAAAGCTAAATGATGAGCCCAAAACAATATGTTATCCAGCCCCTCACCACACGTGGTTGTAGCTTACCTGTGGTCTCCTCCCACAGTGACACAGCTGTAGCCACCTGATACTGCTCTGCTGACCACCTCTGCCAGTTCCTGGTTGGCAAGGCCCACAGAGCGTGGGTTCACTATCAGGTTGTTGTAGAGATCATCTTTGGGCACAGGAGTAAAACTCAAGTCTCCAAAGTCTTTTAGGCGGCAGCCTGAAAACAAATAAGGGGTGACAAGAATAATTGTATGTGCTTTTCCAACTCTTACTAGCGTGGGTTCACACATAAATACTCAAGGCAAAGTATACATCATACTTTTTTTGTCATACTTTTTAAAAACCAAAATGTCACATGACTGGCAGAATTGCTCCAATAATTCTGGGAAGTAAACCCTCTTTATTTAAAATTTATTTATTTATTTGTTTAAAATAAATAAATTTAATTGTAAATGGACACAATACCTTTATTTATTCATCATTCATTCATTCATTCATTCATACATACATACATACATACTGGGGATTAAGCCCAAGGTGCTTAACCACTGAGCCACATCCCCAGCTCCCTCCCCCCTTTTTTTTTTTAAATATATAATTTTTATTTCGAGACAGGGTCTCGAGTTGCTGAGGCTAGTAGGGAACTTGCAATTCTCCTGCCTCAGCCTTCAGAGTCACTGAGATTACAGGTGTGCACCACTATGCTTGGCAGTTATTTTATTTGTTTTTATGTGGTGCTGAGGATTAAACCCAGCCTCATGCTAGGCAAGCACTCTACCACTGAGCTATAATCGCAGTCCCAGTAAACCCTCTTAAGAACACCATTTTGCAGAAGCTAGACTTTGCAAAGAAAAACCCAGAGGTATTAACTTAACCTAAGTCACAAAACTGGTAGCACTTAGATCTTGCATATCCCAGAATTATAAAGTGGAAGTAAAATACCAAGAATAACCAAGAGGATTTAAAGAAAATAAGTACTATTAATTAAGACTAAAACACACGAATAGGAATTCTCAGACTTTTCTTCATAAAAAAAGTCAATCAGAGGACCTAAAGCATACTAAAATATCTGCCAGGCATGGTGGCACATGCCTGTAATCCCAGCAACTCAAGAGGTTGAGGCAGAAGAATCTCAAGTTCTAGACCAGCCTCAGCAATTTAGCAAGGCCTTAAAGAACTTAGTTAAGAGACCTATCTCAAAAAATAAAAAAGGGCTGGGGATGTGGCTGAGTGGTAAAGTGTCCCTGAGTTCAATCCCCAGTTCATAAAAGAAAGAACACTTATTTCTTACAAATTTCTAGTAACTGTTATGCTTAATTTTTTTTTCTTTTTTTTTTTTTTTTTTCCAGTGCTGGGGATTGAGCCCATAGGCACTTTACCACTGACTTACATCCCCAGCCCTTTTCATTTTTTTATTTTGAGACAGGGTCTTGTTAAATTACCCAGACTGGGCTCAAACTTGTGATTAACCTGTCTCAGCCTCCCAAGCCATTGGGATTATAGACATACGCCACCACACATGGCTAATTTAACATAAATTCTTATTTAGGACTCACAATAGTTCTATGAAGCACCTAAAATAATGCCTATTCCATAAATGAGGAAACAGAAGCAAAGAAAAGTAACCTACCAAAGGTCATATAACTGCCAAATGCCAGAATCAGGAT